>NC_090446.1:82800236-83123964 GCF_031143425.1 Pleurodeles waltl
TGCAGGACACCTAGAGGTTCATTACAAGAGCCCGAGTCAAGAAATTACTCAATTGTGTGTGTGCATCAGTACTAACACGCCTGGGCGCTGGGGTAGCGGCTCGAGGTGCATTATTAGAGCTGTGGGCACTCGGAAATGGGTACGGCAGGTCAGGTGTGAGGTGCAGTTTCAGAGTTATGTCTGGCTAGAGGTGTTACTTCCTCTGCAGCTCAAGAAGATGTTGATCATGTGACATTTCCTTTTTCTCACGTCTATTTCTAGCTCGTGTGAGTCAGGGGGCTAGTGAGAGTGCTGGGGAGGGTGTGTGCGGTGTGTTGTCTGGAATGAGCACTGTTGCTCAGCCTGATTGCAGCCCACACGTCAATCAAACCTCAGGGGAACGAGGAAGAAAGAGAGATGGTGGAACAAAGGTAGCCAGGGCAGAAGAAGGGTTGAAAAGGGAAGGAGGGGGTGGTGTGATGACAAGGAGGAAAGCAACATGCAATAAAGGAAAACAGTGAAAGCGAGGTGAAGGAATTAAAATACAAGAAGGAGGAAGGGTGGGATCAAAGAAATACAGAGAGACGGATAAATTAAAGTGGGAAAGAAAGACGTGGAAAGGAGGGAAAGAAAGCAAGCTGGATGGAAGTGGCATCAAAGAAAGACGTGGAAAAGAAGAAAAGAAAGAAAAAATGCAAGAAAGACAAAACATAGGGTGAAGAAAAAGTGTTGGGCTTCTCGCAGCCGCACTGATATCCGACTAAGTTTCGCTCTAATTGGCTTTCTTCCACCCCAGTGATCACAATCCCCGGCACTGCAGTAGGCGGCAGCGCCCGCATCTCGGTCATTAGCGTCACAGGAGTCGCCGGGCTCGGCGTGGCCTCGCGTGCGTGCGCGCGCGCCTCTGACGCAGGGCTTCTACGGTGGGTGCACGTGGGACGCCCTCGCGCTGCTGAGTCTGGGTGTGCAGCGTAGTCCCCGGGGCGCCTCCTGAAGGGAGAGCAGACTGAGGGGTGGGGATCCCCGGTTGTGACTGGCTAGAGCACAACTCCTTGTATTAAGAGCTGCAGTATTCGTGGCAACATTTCGAAACTGGACAGAGACACTCTTTTTTCAACTATTGACTAATTTAAACGAAGTCACTTTAGGTGGGAGGCAGGTACAATAAGGCCACTTTTGGTTTTAAAATTGGGAGTCTCCCGCCTTAACGGAGTCCCTGTGGCTTATGCTGCTGGCACAGTCAATGAGTAGCCGTCCCAAGGACAATGCCTTGCTTTCTGTCTAATAGCACACCGTTAGGATTCCCACCTTTCCGAGAGAAAAATATAAGCCATTTGTTGTTTTAACAGTCTGCAAAGGCCCAGACGTGAAACTAAACTTGACTTTCCACAAAATCGTATACATTCATTTCTAACATGACATTTCTAATTTTGTTTACTTTAAATATTATTCAGGGATCATTAACACAACTCAATGACACATTTAAAAGTGCTTTCTATTTATATTTGCTGGTTGACGTATGTACAGATAAGGGATGAAAATGCTGGATTTATATGATTTTGATTATTTTTCCACTAGCAGGACATTAAAATACAGGTGGTGCCGGTGGAAAACCGGTCAAGTGGCCACCCTACACACTGTCCATCTGCTTCCCAAATACCAATCAACCTGATCCCCTAAATCAGTTGTGCTAAAGTTTTCACATGTTTAAAATGTAGCTGATATTCACATTGATGGCTGATGTGCAGATTGAGATGTACAGGATGCAAAACTTGACATGTCTGGTGTTAAATCTTTGATTTAAATGTTTCTGTCAGAAGACACATTGTATAAACCTGGAAGAATGTGATGGTTGCCAGAATCTTCTGTAACAACTACACTCTTGCGCCACTTGTCTAGGACTTAAAAAGTTCCTTTTACTGTGGTCAGTACAAAAGGTTTTATTTTACCAAAGAACGAAAGAGAGCACTGTCTGGCATAGCTTCTCGGCTAGGTACTTAATAAAAAAAGGTTTTTTTTTGTCTCTACTAGGGTTTGATAGATTGAAGCGACCTACCAAACATGGATTGGATAAAGGAACTTTTATTTTTCTTCTAGTGTACAAGGAGAGTTTCTCAGAGAGAATCCAGGCATGAGTATCTGCCTTCTCCTCAAAGAGTGACCATCTATCTTACTCACTCCTGACATTCCACCGCCCGACTGAATATCAAGAGGGAGTCCAGTACGCAGCCACCATGAACAATACCAACAACCCTTCGCATCCTCCTAATTTACAGCTTACAAAAGTATGAGCTTGTAGAATACCTTGAGGCAGTGGCACAAATACTCCTTCTACTTGCAGGGTGGACAACAAACCTTGGCAGTTGAAGCTCCCTTTCTCGTTAGGTAGTTTATTTGGGAGTGTCTCATCTAGTTGTTCTTCTTATTCCTGTTGTTGGCCAATGCCATTGGGGGTAATGTTGTTCTTTTAAAGGACTGTCCCTTTCTTTCAAGCCATCAACGCATGTACTTACTTTTTCTTTTTTTCTTGTACAATACCACCCTAGATACAGTTCAAATGGTGCTTTAGATAAATTTTTTATTTTTACCTTCAGCCACGACCAGCTACATCTTCCTGAGTGGGCTTTTTTGCGTGGTACTTGTATTCAAATGGTGAGTGACACTTGACTTCATTGGTCTTGCTTCTTTGTGCAGGTAACATGTTCTGAATGGCTGTTTCCACATTTAAACTGCAGCAGATCACCATTTGTATAGTGCCCTTTATCATCAGTTCATCTTCTTGACTAACTTGTTTCTTTGAGAAAAGTTGGGTGCTGCTTTTTGCGTTTGATATAGGTAGCCTTCCATCCATATTTCACTCGTTGGCTGTGGTAATCTGTTGCATCAGTCCTTCTCTACTGAAAATGTCTTCCAAGAACATTATGAAATTGCTAGTTGGAATTTACAATAGGAATCTTAATTTGATCCAGTTGCTTCTGTAGTCCACTGTTACTGTTGCATATCTTACAGGGGCGACCCCTCCACGTGGGTGGAGGAGCGTCACGTTGCCAACAAAATGCCCCCTATAACAGAAAAAATGAAATGGTAATAAACTTTTTCAATGCCCCGCCCTGAGTGTCAGGACAGGGCGTGGCAATTGCTGCCGAGTGGCAGCAGGGAGCTGTGCACATGTTTAAAGTAAAGTGCACATGTCCCTTTGGCCGGCCGTCTTGTGACGGCCAGCCTCACGTGCGCACTTTAAACATCTCTAACCCAGCTGTCCAGAGATAGCTGGGCTAGAGAAGGCACAGGCCTACCACGCTCTAGTGAGCGCTTAGAGAGCCCGCGCCCACCAATCCTGACACTGGTTTCATGCTGGTTCCCAGCATGAAACTAGCGTCAGGATTGGCTTTTGCAGTTTCCTTGTTCTTGTGACGTTGCACGTCAGAGCTGTGAGAGGCGATGCAAGGAGAAAAGATTTTCACCAGGTAGCTGCCTTTTTTAACTTTTATTTTTATGGTATCCCGCCCCCCCATTGTAGATACGAGCTGTCCGCCACCGATATCTTAACTTCTGTGGTAAGGGGTAGAGGGGTGACACCTCCATTGGAGCGTTGGGACGTTGACCCCCTACTGTGAGCCACTACTACCCCAGACAAACTCCATACTGCCATTAATTCAGTTCCTATAAGTTAGGGGCAGGTGAAGAGCCCTCTCTCTCCCCTGGCGAGGATTTGAATGGGAGGCAGTGTAAATTGAGCTTGCATGCCAGATTGGCCAGTATTTTTGCTGCAGCCAGTCTGACATGCGCAGCTTAGGCTTCCGTAATCAACACAACCTGGGAGCTGGTAGAGCAGAGAAGCAGCCCCATCCATCTCAGATGGAGTGTTGTACTTCCCTGACCAAGCCAGTCCTGGCACTGCTTTTATGTTGTTTGGCATCAAAAGCAGCATGACAGCAGTGCTTGGATTTGCAGGGATGCTATTGCTGAGCATGCACATCTTTGCCAGGCTGCGGCAGGCTGGAGGATCAGGGCTCCAGTTGTGCGCAATGCTGAAGGATGAGCTTTTCAAGGTAAGGACAAGTTTTTTATGTTTATTTATTTTACACCGTGCTACAAAATTAAATTTGTTTTATAGAGGTGTTTGGGGCACCATCTGTATGAATATAATGTACTGATAAATAGAAGGTGCCCGACCACCGCTGCAATACACATTTAATCATCAGGCGTTCACACAATGGTTTGACTTTTATGTGCCCCATCACTTTTGAAAATCACCTGCTGCTGGGGTACAAATGCCCAATGAAATCTAGACCTACTTTCCACCATGTTACTCTTGTGTATTGACTAGTGTAAGTAGAGCACTATGGGTAATAAGTCTCCTTTCATATTGTCTATTAGCCAAAATTAATCTGTGTAAAACAAGACCAAAATGAGAAAAATCCAATGTAAGGAAATGCCTCCTTGGCATGGTTACCCCCTGACTTTTTGCCTTTGCTGATGCCAAGTTATAATTTGAAAGTGTGCTGAGGCCTGCTAACCAGGCCCCAGCACCAGTGTTCTTTCCCTAACCTGTACCTTTGTTTCCACAATTGGCACACCCTGGCATCCAGATAAGTCCCTTGTAACTGGTACCCCTGGTACCAAGGGCCCTGATGTCAGGGAAGGTCTCTAAGGGCTGCAGCATGTCTTATGCCACCCTGGGGACCCCTCACTCAGCACAGACACACTGCTTGCTAGCTTGTGTGTGCTAGTGGGGATAAAATGACTAAGTCGACATGGCACTCCCCTCAGGGTGCCATGCCAACCTCACACTGCCTATAGGTATAGATAAGTCACCCCTCTAGCAGGCCTTACAGCCCTAAGGCAGGGTGCACTATACCATAGGCGAGGGCATAAGTGCATAAGCACTATGCCCCTACAGTGTCTAAGCAAAACCTTAGACATTGTAAGTGCAGGGTAGCCATAAGAGTATATGGTCTGGGAGTCTGTCATGCACAAACTCCACAGCACCATAATGGCTACACTGAAAAGTGCGAAGTTTGGTATCAAACTTCTCAGCACAATAAATGCACACTGATGCCAGTGTACATTTTATTGTAAAATACACCCCAGAAGGCATCTTAGAGATGCCCCCTGAAACCTTAACCAACTACCAGTGTAGGCTGACTACTTTTAGCAGCCTGCCACACACCAGACATGTTGCTGGCCACATGGGGAGAGTGCCTTTGTCACTCTGTGGCTAGTAACAAAGCCTGTACTGGGTGGAGGTGCTTCTCACCTCCCCCTGCAGGCACTGTAACACCTGGCAGTGAGCCTCAAAGGCTCACCCCCTTTGTTACAGCACCCCAGGGCACTCCAGCTAGTGGAGTTGCCCGCCCCCTCCGGCCACGGCCCCACTTTTTGGCAGCAAGGCCGGAGGAGATAATGAGAAATACAAGGAGGAGTCACTGGCCAGTCAGGACAGCCCCTAAGGTGTCCTGAGCTGAGGTGACTCTGACTTTTAGAAATCCTCCATCTTGCAGATGGAGGATTCCCCCAATAGGATTAGGGATGTGCCCCCCTCCCCTCAGGGAGGAGGCACAAAGAGGGTGTAGCCACCCTCAGGGCTAGTACAATTGGCTCCTAACCCCCCCAGACCTAAACACACCCCTAAATTGAGTATTTAGGGGCTCCCAGAACACAGCAAGATAGATTCCTGCAACCTAAGACGAAGAAGGACTGCTGAGCTGAAAAACCTGCAGAGAAGACGGAGACACCAACTGCTTTGGCCCCAGCTCTACCGGCCTGTCTCCCCACTTCAAAAGAACTGCTCCAGCGTTGTTTTCCACAGGGTCCAGCGACCTCTGAAGCCTCAGAGGACTACCCTGCATCTAAAAGGACCAAGATCTCATGAGGACAGCGGTCCTGCTCCACAAAGATTGCAACTTTGCAACAAAGAAGCAACTTTGAAAGAACACACGTTTCCCGCAGGAAGCGTGAGACTTTGCACTCTGCACCCGACGCCCCCGGCTCGACTTGTGGAGAACAAAAACTACAGGGAGGACTCCCCGGCGACTGCGAGCCCGTGAGTAGCCAGAGTTGACTCCCCTGAGCACCCACAGCGATGCCTGCAGAGGGAATCCAGAGGCTCCCCCTGACCGCGACTGCCTGTTTCTAAGAACCCGACGCCTGGTAAGGACACTGCACCCGCAACCCACAGGACCTGAAGGATCTGACCTCCAGTGCAGGAGCGACCCTGGCCCTCTCCCTTGCCCAGGTGGTGGCTACCCCGAGGAGCCCCCCCCACTTGCCTGCCTGCATCGCTGAAGAGACCCCTTGGTCTCCTTTTGAACTCCATTGTACTTTTTGTGCTGACTTGTGTCCCCCCCCGGTGCCCTACAAAACCCCCCTGGTCTGCCCTGCAAAGACGGGGGGACTTACCTGCTGGCAGACTGGAACCGGGGCACCCCCTTCTCCATTGAAGCCTATGCGTTTTGGGCACCACTTTGACCTCTGCACCTGACCGGCCCTGAGCTGCTGGTGTGGTAACTTTGGGGTTGCCCTGAACCCCCAATGGTGGGCTACCTTGGACCCAACTTTGAACCCTGTAGGTGGTTTACTTACCTGCAAAACTAACAAACACTTACCTCCCCCAGGAACTGTTGAAAATTGCACTGTGTCCAGTTTTAAAATAGCTTATTGCCATTTGTGTGAAAATTGTATATGCTATTTTGCTAATTCAAAGTTCCTAAAGTTCCTAAGTGAAATACCTTTCATTTAAAGTATTGTTTGTAAATCTTGAACCTGTGGTTCTTAAAATAAACTAAGAAAATATATTTTTCTATATAAAAATCTATTGGCCTGGAATTGTCTTTGAGTGTGTGTTCTCCATTTATTGCCTATGTGTGTACAACAAATGCTTAACACTACCCTCTGATAAGCTTACTGCTCGACCACACTACCACAAAATAGAGCATTAGAATTATCTCTTTTTGCCACTATCTTACCTCTAAGGGGAACCCTTGGACTCTGTGCATGCTATTTCTTACTTTGAAATAGTACATACAGAGCCAACTTCCTACATCCAACATACAGAATTTTGCAAGAATTAACTTAATAATACAGTTCCTTAAAGTCAATAGCTCCATCTGGGCCTATCATGGCCTCGTGAACGAGAAATCCAACAGTTCAGGCCGGCTGCGGCATCGCGGGCCAGCTACGGTGTCGGGAAGACCCACAAACAGTTCCTTGGAAATGTAGGGCGTCGTGATCCTTGCGATGAGATCTGGAGTGCCTCATCCTTGGCGACCCTGCCATCAGTTCTGGAGGTCGGTGTGGGGGTCATTGCGCCCTTGAAGTCACACGTATTGGAGATCGAGCTCCAGGCTGAGGACGAAGTCAGGAGCACTGGCGTGGATGGCATCGGGCTGCGGTGCGAAGTGGGAAGATGCAACGTGTGGTGCTCACAGGACACGATGCAGGCAGTAACAGTGACGGCATCCTGCGGCATTAGTGAGACCTGGTCTGCGGTGTGAAGCAGGGCGGTGTGACGTGCAGTGTGTCTCCAAGTCGGTGCAGGCAGTGTCATAGTCCTTGCTGATGCTCTGTCATCACTAGGCCCAAGGCGGTGGTGTGGCACGGGCAGGCTCCGTGCGACACCCATGGGTCGGGGTAGGGGGGACGAGATGTGCCTCACGAGCAGGGTCCTCAGGCCAGGGTGTAGGCAGCGGCGTCAGTGTCAGTGTGGAGCGTCATCGTCTGGGATGCCAAGGCTGAGGTATGAGCAAGGCAATGCGGAGTGCAGGGCCCACAGGTCATGGTGCAAGCAGCAGCTCTGTGACGGCATCTGGTGGAGGTGTTGGTGAGACCAGGGTTGTGGTGTGACGTGGGGCATGGCTCTGTGAGGCATCGTCTGGTCATGTTGCAGGCAGCAACATTGTTGACGGCGTCGCAGTGGTTTTTCTTGTGGTGTTGCAGCACAAAACACACAGTTCCCAGGTGCTGTAGGCAGATGAAGCTGAAGTCTTTGATATCCCTGAAACTTCCAACAGGAGACAAGCTCTGCTTAAAGCCCTTGGAGAAACTTCACAAGCAGGATACACAGCAAGGTCCAGTCTTTGTCCTCTTTAAGTCAGAAGCAGCAACTGCAGGCCAACCCAGTAAAGTACACAGCAAAGGGCAGTACTTTTCCTCCAGCTCTTCAGCACTTCTCCTTGGCAGAGGTTCCTCTTGATCCAGAGGTGTTCTAAAACTCTACGGTTTTGGGTCCACTACTCATACCTCATTCTGCCTTTTAAGTAGGGAAACTTCAAAGTAAAGTCTATGTTGTTCACAAGATCCTGCCTTGCCTAGGCCCGGCCCCAGACATACTCCAGGGGATTGGAGCCTGCATTGTGTGAGGACAGGGACAGCCCTTTTAGGTGTAAGTATCAGCTACCCCCTCCCCACTCTAGCCCAGGAGACTCATCAGGATATGCAGGGCACACCCCAGTGCCTTTGTTTCACTGTCTAGAGGGAATTCACAACAGCCCAACTGTAAGTTTGACCCCACGTGGAATACACAAGCAGGCAGAGGCACAGAATGGTTTAAGCAAGAAAATGCCCACTTTCTAAAAGTGGCATTTTCAAACTGACAATCTAAAAACCAACTTTACAAAAAGGTGTATTTTTAAATTGTGAGTTCAGAGACCCCAAACTCCAAATCTCTATCTGCACACAATGGGAAACTGCACTTAAAAAATATTTGAAGACTGTCCCCATGTTAACATATGAGAGGGATAGGCCTTGCAAAAGTGAAAAACAAGTTTGGCACTACTTCACTATCAGTACATGTAAAACATATCAGTTCATGTCCTACATTCAACATGCACTGCTCCTTGCTCATGGGGCTACCTAGGGCCAACCTTAGGGGGTGACTTACATGTCGGAAAAGAGAAGGTTTGGGCCTGGCAAGTGGGTACACTTGCCAGGTCGAATTGGCAGTGCAAGACTACATACAGACAATACAGTGGCAGGTCTGAGACATGTTTACACGGCTACTCTTGTGGGTGGCACCATCAGTGCTGCAAGCCCACTAGCAGCATTTGATTTACAGGCTCTGGGAATACCTAGTACACTTTACTAGGGACTTACTAGTAAATCAAATATGCCAGTCATGGATAAACCAATCACCAATACAATTTACCTAGGGAGCACCTGCACTTTAGCACTGATCAGCAGTGGTAAAGCGTGCAGAGACAACAAACCAGCAAAAACAGATCTGAAAAAATAGGAGGAAGACGGCAAAATGTTAGCAGACAACCCTGCAAAAAAGGTGGTTTCCAGCATTGTCCACATTCTAGGCAATGTTCTAGCCAGTCCTGTACTGGAGAGGTTAATTCTGGCTGCCAGTAGTTAGTCTCAGATGCCTTTTTGTCATTGTCTTTCTTAAGTTGCCTTGCTGCGACAGCTTTCGTTGCACATTGGTGAGTACCTCTTGTCTGTCTCCTCTGAGTACCCCATCTTGTATGGACAGCTTTTCCTTGAGCTTTCAAAATGGCTGTAAAGTGATTTCTACATTCCTAATGTTCAAACATTTCTCTGTGCTTTTCATGACAGCTTGCAAAGTTTTATTTCCCTTCAGCTAGTTCTGGCATTCTTCCTTTGGTAAAGTGACCTTATTTTTTAATAAATAATCCAGACTTGCTATCACGGTTTCCTATTCAGCTTCTGTTACACTGTCTGTTACTGTTGTGTCTGGCACTCTCGCTAGTTAGTCTGCCGATTGATTTTTCCATCCTAGTAAGTGGTCCATTTTGTACTGATGCTCCTGCAGTCTTGGTGCCAGCCGTCCCTGCCTCAGGGAAACCTTGCTGCGCCACCTGCTTATAATATGAGACATACCTTGTTGAGGCCACTGGTTCTAATACATTTGCAAGTTGTTGACGGGGCCTTCATAGAGAACTTCCAGCCCACAAATATGTTCTGAAGGGTGCTGTTGCCCATACGTATGTCAGTGTCTCTCTTCCAATAACTGAGTAATTGCTTTCTGTTTTATTAGGTGCTCTTGAGACATATACAGTGACTTCCTCTCCATGCTCACGTTTCAGTTGCAGGGATGTTCCACATTCACAGCTGATGGCACCAACTATAAGAGCAGCATCTCTTTTTGTTCAGAATAGTTTCCAAACCACTGCTTCAAAAATATTTTTTTTTGCATTCTCAAACACCAACCTTTCCTGATCTCCCCATTCACATTTTTAGGCATATTTTTCATCAATTTGGATAATGGTTCCATTATTGTAACTCAATAACAAGCAAACTTGAAGTAGCATTCCATTAATCTAATAAAATCTTTGTATTGTTCTTTGTTTTTGGGCGCTGATGCTTCCCTTATTGTTCTCAACCGATCCTGCTTAGGTTTGGTTCCTTGTCATATTACATGGTGAAGATATCCAAACCCTTCAACACTGAACTGGCATTTTTACTTTATGACCACTTGCCTGCCTTTCTGCAGTGTTTTTTGCACATTTTAAACTGTTTTGTTGTGCTCTTTCTCATCAATTCAATGTAGCATTGTGAAAATGCTAGGTGTGCTTTTGACTCTTAGACAAATTATTCATCGGTCTTAAAAAACAGGAAGCTGCTGCTGCTAAAATAAGTGCAAAAAGAACAGATGATGAACAGAATTCTGACCAAATTCAAACATTCACCCCAGACACAGATCTGGGTTTAATCCATTCAAAACTAAGGAATAAACCCAGATCTGTGGCTGGGGTGATTTGTTCAGCATTCCACCCATCAGCTCTTCTTTTTGCAACTAAAACAAATGCTATTCTTTTGAACTGGTACGCCCCTTCCAAAACACTGAATTTTGTGATATGTCTTGATTCTAAAATTAGTATAATTTAGTTATAAACTGGTTATAGGTCCAATCTACTGAAAGTTACTTCTCCTGTTAAGATCACCAATATATCATTTATAGCTTTTAAAGAATTACATTTCATTTCAATATGTATTTTTATTAACACTTCTCAAATCCACACCAAACAGAAGTTTGCCACTGCTTAATTTTGAAATAAATACTTGTGAGAGTCACTCGGTTGCTTCAACTTGATCAGTCATGTTTTTTTCCACGTTTCTGAGCATTCTCCTCTCCTCCCTAACCACAGGAATTATCCCTTTAATTCATCCAGCACATCTGCAAATAAGAAATGTGTTTCCCTAGGGTGTTATCTACGTTCCTTTCATTTACCTGGACATCCTCCCTGCATCCTGATTTTAGGATCACTGTCCTAGGATTGCTGGCCCTGTTTTTCACTCTGTACTTACCTTTACATTTTCTCTCTTTGAATTCTAATTTGGCATTCGAATAAACTATTAGATTGGTTTTCCACCTATATCCATCTAATACTATGTATTGCTTTTAAGTGCTTTACTTGGATTGCAGCAGTCATGCAAACGTTTTGGAATAATGGTGTACAGTGACTCAGAATATTCAATTAATTCTAAATTCTTCCCTTCAACATTTGGTATACTTCTAGGGTCAGATGAACAAGGGCTTTTACTTGTTGCAAAGCCTGGCTTAGCAAGAGCTGGGCCACATTGACCAGAATCCTCTGGTCTCCAATGTTCGTGATGACCCCCTACAATCAAAAAATTATTTGAGTGATGAACCTTGGCTATTGAGATCCCATCCCCTCTTCTTCTATCTCATGCATTGCTTAAACTGAGTTTCCTCCTCATCTTTTTAATCAAGTTAGATTGTGCTCTGGGTATCATGGGCCTAGATTAACAAGCATTGGCAAAACCAATAGGTCTCGGCAATGTGAGCGCTATTGGTTTTGTCAATGATAATGTCAATGTCTTTTAGCCATGTTGTATAGCAATATGGCTTTTGTTCAGCGTGGCTGATAGTTATGGAAAAAAGCAGTATGACGTATGACGTATGCATCATAGCGCTTTTTTGTGAAGCAGGAGGGGCAAGACAAGCAAAATAAACTGAAAGGGGGTGGAGGACTGGTGGGGAATGGTATGGGACTGTGTGAGACCAAAATTTCAGAGGTATCCAAAAGGGCAGGAGTGGTGTCATGAACTGTACTCCAGGTTTGGGCTAGGAAATTAGTTTTTTTTTTAAACGAGAGCTTGGGATAAAACTTCTAAAACGTGATATATTGAAAACATCGTTTGTGTTTAATTCACAAGTTATCCCGTGTGATTCAAAAAACCAAGCTCCATCGTTATTCAGATACACCCTAATAAAAATAAAAGTCATTCTCGGATCTCAGGCGTGATAATGTACGAAAATATAACAAAGTGTGCTAGAATCTTTAACAAATCGGGTGGTGGGGTGCACTAACAAGGGTTTCCTAGGGGCACGCACCAAAATGTGTCTGGTAAAAAACAGCTACCCAATTAAAAAAACAAGTTAAGAGCTGCAACTGCAATATTTGGGTTCATAGCTTGCAAAAGTTATGAATTAAACCAGCACCTTAGCAACATCGATCGCTTCTTTCATGTGTAATATCGTCAGAACTAACCTTTTGAGGAGTTATATTTTCAAGTCAATTTATATGCCAGAGAGGGGATTAGAGGGGTAACTCCTGCCATGTTTTATAAAACAAACCCTTCTTCAACCATTTCCTGTACATACTTTGAGACACCACTGGGCGGTAAGGTAACTCACCACTTAGAACCTTGGCAAATTATTCCAGATGGTGACCTGCAGTCAGATTCATGAACACCAGTGCACCCAAGAATACAAAAATACACAGCTTCCTTTTTAACAGAAGACTGAAATCCATCCAGGCACATGTGGAGTGCTCTGGGAGCCTTTGCAGTGGACAAAGGGTGGGTACGTTTCCCAGTCAATGATCACGGTGGCTTCATATGCTGTTCATCTGCCATGGCAGCAGTGCTTAATTTGTGCTTGTTGTTTCTGGTGCTGAGCACCGGCACTTATTGTTGAGGGCCGGCGCTTATTCTTCGCCCACAAGCATTTGCTGCGAGCAAAAGACACATATGAGAAAGACGGAGGAAGAGAAAAACGAAAAAGCGTCACAATGAGAGAAAGCAGAAAACTGCAAAAGTCAGCTGTAGGGGCAGGGAGTGGCTGTAAATGGAATGAAGTGCCCCGAGATGGCTTCAGGATTACGCTGCCTCAGTATTCTATGTTCCCACATTTAATTGCAGCAGCCGTGAGTTTAAGAGGAGAACTTTGAGCACCGGCACCTTATTATTTACAAATTAAGCACTGCATGGCAGACACCCTTGGTTGACACAGCCCCATTAAATGGCACTACAATTCCCCATCATTCTGAGCTCTATTTAGAAAGCCCGAGGGTAAAAGGCACTGTCTAGAGCTGAGACCTAAAAATGAAACCATGACGACTATCCACTACATACATTGTAACATCGGCGCCCCTCTGAGCCAGCTCACAGTCAACACTTTTAATACACATGTGCTGCCTTGCATTCAAATGCAATCTTGCAGGATTTCTTTTTAAATTGAAATGGTCCAAAAACAAAAGCAATCATGCCGATAACAGGTCCTTGACACAGTCCTCATACAAAAGAGCAGCTGTTCTTTTCTCAGCCATTGTTCCTGCAAAACTGAAAATGTGACAAGCAAAAAACACGTCTGTTTTTTTTTTTTTTTTAACTGCAATGGCATTTCCTGTGATACACTTTATCCTCTGGTAACAGAAGGCGGATTACTTTTGTGGGCATTTTTTTCTTCCTTTAAACTCTACTTTGTAAGCCGAACATCAGCTCAGCATCACGCACCACAATGCAAACAGCGCACATTCGAATAGCACAAGGGTCCCTTTCTATAGCACTTCATTACAGGCGGGTTGTATAGAAGCAAGTCAGTGCAGCAGCTTACAGAAGCTAGTGTCTGGGAGGAGGAGGGATGGGGCGCTAGGCCTTCGCGCTATGCCTTCTTCCCCCAGTGAAAGTTCTGATTGCCCAGGCTAGGTGCTCACTGAGGGTGGGCGGAGCTCACAAAATTCTACTCCACAGAATTCCGCGGAGTTAGCTAAAAACTCTGGGAAATTCCAAGTGCAGCGGAATGCCTCCTGCCCTACGTGACATATGCAAATAAATAATGCCCAGGCTCACCCCAGTGCCCATAGGTGAGACCTTTGTCTCGGTTTCTCATCTGTGGGCATGGGGGGGTGGGGGCACTGGGCCTGTACATCTTTAATTTGCATATGTGGTGTGGGGGCTGTGCTCCGAAAAAATGAATCTTGCAGTCAGGGCTCCACAGAAAAGAAAGAACCTGTCTCTCTTTTCTGTGGAGCTCGGCCTGTTTCCTTTTTCCCGAGCACAGCCACAGGCCTCCCCCCCCCACCCATATTCAAACCCTGTCCATGCCCAGTGCCGGTCTCCGTGTGCACCTAGAAGAGAAAGTCTAAAGAGGGTCTTAATGCTGTCTGGGTCCAGGGTCCCCGTTGCCAGCAGCCTGGCTCTCTGCCTCTCTCTGCCCCCTGCTCCCGGGCTGCTGAGGACAGTGAAAGGAGGGAGGCCTCGATCCGGAGCTGGCGCCGTCGCAGCCCCTCAGCAGCAGCTTGCAGCAGCTCCTCGCCGACCGGCAGAAAGCAAAGCCTTAGCCTGGGGTCTCCTTGCCTGCCGTAGAGCAAAGGTTGTCTTCATTCTTGGCCAAGTGTAAAGTGCAGCCCAGTTATGGGTCACACAGCGGCAGCGTAGTGCACATGCTGGTGAGCTCCACTCAGCTACCGGGCTAGCAGAGTTTTTTTGCTGAACTCTCCACTCCAAAGGGAGTGCCAAAAACTCTGTTAACTCCGCCAGCGGAGCAGAGCTTACCACCCACCCCTAGTGCTCACACCAGCACGCTGCCTGGCTGTACTGTAAAATGCACGTTGGTCCAATAATGAGCCAATGTGTCTCGCCCTCCCTCTCACTAGAAGAGAAATTCCTGCTATGAAAGGAGGGTGTCCGTCCAAGACAATCAGCATTAAAAATATGCTAAATGTTTTTGCTGATGCCGCCGAAGAATTTGGTGCAACACTATCCTCCCGGCCAGCTCCTGGCCCTTTGGGATATGAGACCCCTTGTAGCTGACCCACATATCCGTAGCCAGCGGAACAATGGTCGCCTTTAACGGCCCAGCGCTCATGAATTTGTTTCCAGCAGTAGCAGCGCTCACTAAACCTCTGCCGAGCCTGTCCAGAGAAAGGTCACACGGACCTGTCCTCTACCACATGCTAGAATAAATCCCTTGTATTAACCAATGTCTTTGCATTCACTACAATAGGTCGGGCCAAGGAAGCCAAAACGACTAGGCTTGTTGAATCCAAAACTCAGCTCCCTCTCCCAGCTGCAGCACAAAAGCCTCCATTCTTCTGCTCCGGTGTTTGAAGCGCAAGTGAAATCACAAGCGCTGTTTACAATGGCGCTGGAGCAAGTGAAAACACAGCGCTCCTGAGGAGTGCTCGTAAGGCAAGAAAAAATAAATCCCTACAGTGGTCATAAAAATCAGAGCAGCGGAGGAATATTGTACTTAGTTCCTGCTCTCGGGGAGTGGTAAATAGAGGAAGAGGCATGACCTATGCATGCCCTTGACAAATGGGGACACCTAAAATGGAGCTACAATGGTGCCAGCTAATGGGATGTTTTTGGGCGGGCTGTAAGCCCAGAAGTAGACACAGCATGTCTCGGTTCTAAACAGCGCATGTGTACCGCCTAGAGCCGAGACCTAAAAAGTGAAGGCCGTAAGAGCCAATAAGTATGGCCAAAGCCTCAACACAGACTGGGAATGAGACAGTAAAGAGTTATATGGTACCCCTTAAAGAAATAGCATGGTGTCTGACAACAAGTGAGATGAAAGGACTCTTTGTGAACCATGGTGAACATTCAGATAGAAATGAAAGCAGTTAGTTGAGTACCTTTTCACTGCATTCGCCCTCTTGTGTCCTACCCTGCAGTGTGGCATGTTCAAGGGTGTCAAATGCTGCTGACAGATGACGAAGAATCAGGCAACTGACACCGCTACTAACCAAAAGTTGTGCAGGAAGCTACCAGTAGGACTTCAGTACCCAGTCCATGGAGAAAACTTACTGTGGTCTCCCAGGAAGTTATTTGCCTCTAAAAGGTTTCAGTTGAATAGCCACATTTACCAATACATCTTTACTGCCACAAACATAAGGGATATAGGCAGAGCCGGCCTTTGCTAAGGTAGTGCCCTGGGCATGGATGGAGAGAAATTGGGCACTCTTGATGGTGGTAGTGAATTAAGGCCCATATTTATACATTTTTTGCAAATGCGGCGCTAAAAAAGTATAAATATGGGCCTAAATGAGGCAGCAGGGCGTCCCTTTTGTGTTCACTGGTCAGTACCTGGAAAAGCAGCAACTGGCCCCTAAACACAAACATCCCCAGACCTCCCCCATCTCACCTAAATCACCAATAGCTTAGCTGCCTCACGCAGATGATGGTATTGTTGATGTGTGAGACGGGGTCAAAGGGTGAAGAGAGGACAAGGAAGAGGGCTTAGGGGTGTTAAAAACATCACCTGCAGTATGAAAATGAAGGACTTAAACCACTTTAAACTAGCAAATCAGACAGAAATTAACAGGCAGGAAGAAAGACAAGGCTGGAGCAAGATGAGGAGGGCGCTTCTCCTGGCATAACCGTAATGCAGACAGCTCCATGGGCCCCTTAGAATATTGGTGCCTAGTAGCAGAGGAAAGGGAGAGAAATGCAGATTCATTGGGGTACTAAGTGAGAGAAAGCACATTATTTTGTGAAATAACCAACAATTTTGAAGTGTTTTAAAACAGAGAGCGGGAGAGAGTGGGTGCATGTTTTTCTGTGTGTGTAAAAACTCTAGGTGAAATCGAAAAGACACCTCACTATACCCAACTGAAAGCACTTGTACTCAAATAATTATCACAAAATACATTTATTAGGGGGTTATAACACCCCAAACACTGCCCTCCCCCAAAGCTACGCCCCTATTAGGAGAAGCAGTGAGGTGAAGCAGGGCTTTGGGCCGCCCCTCTTGCTCTTTTTTCCCTCTTGGACCTTCCTATTTGATTAAAGAGTGATTGAAAGGTCTACATATCAGTATTGTAACCTATGCAGCTGAGTGAGTCATTTTTGCATGCGGCAGCTGGGTGCATTGGCGAAATATTGTGCAGAGGATATGATGATGAGTAACAAAAAATAGCCCCAGGTTAAGGTATTTGGTAGGAAATCATCGCAGTACGGACGATCAACCCCCAGAATATCGACCCACAATAATATCAAGGATCGAGTATCGAAAGGTAAGTGCATATAGGGAAGTAAAGATCTATGCACCTTTAAGCTCTCTCTCTCTCTCTCTCTCTCTCTATATATATATATATACATATATATATATATATATATATATATATATATATATATATATATATATATATTACCTAGTGGTGGTCGCCACTAGGTAGTTATAGTTAGCACCTAGTTTCTATAGAAAAAGCTGTTTTTTGCTTGCCTATATCTTTGGCAGTGCTTGAATCTTCACAAAATTCCCCCCCCCCAAAAAAAAAATATATAGACAGTCACGTGAGCTGCTGTCTGGAATGTTTTGGGATCATCTGTCAAGCGGCGGCTGAGGTAAAAGGGTGGTTGAAATTTACAGCGTTTCCAATGTTAATTCCCAAAGGAAAAACTGAACAGCGACAGTGTCAAAACCATTGGGCGGAATTCCACCAAATTTGGCTGAAAGGTGGCTCTTGGTCCAGGTGTAAATCCATTCAGTAGTTTTTGAGAAATTTAAGGAAATCCAAATTTGTACATATAGGGGCACAAAGGATTTGCGACCCCTCCTGAATCTTGTGCGGAGATCTGATTGGTTGCCAACACTTCAACAAGGAGGTGTTGGCAGCCATGTTGGGACTTGACTTCAGCTGAGTCCCAGAAAAATAGAATAAAAAATACAAAAGGGGCCAGGGTATGAAACCCTGACCCCTTTGCTCTGGTGCTGGGGTCCCAAAGGAACCACGCTGGGCTAAAAAGCATGTTTTAAAAACATTTCACCATAAAATTGCGACTGGGTCGTGAATCCGTGGTCAAAAATCTTTTTTTTTAAAAGCAATCATGAGCTCCTGCTGCAAACACTGGAAATCATCAGTAATTCAAGCACCATGCCTAGTGCTTGACCTTTGCATGACTAACAAGCCATGTTGAGTAATTGCATTAAAATGGTTATTTAAATTCAAGTACACTATTGTTAGGTTGGTTGAGAGCCAAAATCCGCTTGAGCTGTGTGATAGTGAACAGACCTAGTGTTCTAAATGTAAAACAAAATAGAGAGGAGATGCAAATTTAGAGCAGGTAGTTTTTGTAAATGTTTGTGTAAAAATACAGATTTTTTAATGGAAAAAACATGAGCTTTCAGCTAGATCGTACTTATGTTGGCATAAAAAGTTCTGCAGCAAATGCAACTCTATATACAGGTGAGCTTGGGATGATTGCGTGCATTTTTATCATATCAGACATGAGACATGAGCTCTCTAAATCAAGACACGGTGGGATCGTAGCATCGGAGCCTGGGAACAGCACAAAAGACTCCCAGGAAGTTGTATATAAGCCCTTTTCCCCAAATTGTATTTTTTTTAACGTTTTCTCTTTTTCTTTATTTGTCTCGCATGAGTTTAATGTAAAAATGATTTATACTTTCTTAAGTTTATCCTGTGAAAATAAAACCTTGTTGTATTCTTTTTCTCCACTTTTATGGATCAAACAGTGTCTTACACTTAAACCAGATTTAATTTGAGGATTTAGCTACTTCTTGCAATTCAATATGACATGAAGAGTCCTCAACTTTGATTGTAGAGTGATTAGTTGTAGAAAAAAAGGGATGCAGATGGTCTCCACTGCACCTCGAATAAGTCTTGGAGCCAAACATAAACAGGAAGACTTTTGTTGTGGCAAAATTGAGCTCCTCCATGTCTCAATGTGGCCAAGACATTCCAGGAGACGGGACTGTAGGTGGAGAAACAGAGGTAGATGGCTCTTGGAGGGAAAAGGAGCTGAATGAAGAGATGAAAGTATAAGAGACCATGGCATATTAAAAAACATGGCCATTGCACCCAGTGCCATGTAGGGGGACCCACTTCAGGGCCTACAATGGCACTTTAAAAGATATTTACATATACTTACCTGTACTTACCTATACTTACCTGGGATGGGGTCCCCATCCTCTGCTGTCCCTCTGGTGTGGGTGTCCCTGGGGCCAGGGGACAGCACCTTTGGGCTTATTCCATGGTGTTTCACCATGGAAATAGGCCCACTGGTACCCTAACACCTCCCCTGACCCCTCCTTCCCCTGTGTGTGATTTTAGCACGGGGGATAAATATGGCGCTAAGGCCATAGAGTCATTTTTAGCACGGGAATGCCTACTTTGCATCTTATTAACGCAAAGTAGGTTTCTACATCCAAAAAATGACTTTAACTCCATAAGTTTGGCGCTAAACGGGTCTACCGCCAAAGTATAATTATGGAGTTAGTTTTGCACCAAATTTGTGTAAAAAAAACCAAATATAAATATGCCCCTTATTGTGTTCAGTACCAATACTTAGAGTGGGTTTTGTGTCAGCCCATGCTTATCAGTGATTGGTTCTCTGTTGGCCTCATTTGCTTGATTCTTAATCAATGGCTTTCCTTCCACTGCTAGTGCTTGTCCCTCTCTTGAATCACAACTATTTAACAATCCTTTTGATTGTGTGACTTGTATCTTTCAAAGGTTTACGTCAGATGACTGCTTTTTTCCTTTCAGCACTCCAAGGGGCAGCATGTGTTTTCTGGCTCTCTTCCCCTTTGCTGCTTCCCCCTTCACACCCCTGTCCTGCACTCTCTCTGTTGCCACTGGCTTTAGGGCAGTGCAAGTTGTGCAGCCACATCGGGTGCTGACCTGGATTGGGGGCGGTGACCTCAGTGGGGCGCTGTGTTTAACAATAACTTACAAAACTTGTGATTTAAAAACACCTGCTGAAAAGTTCCTCCTGCGTTCAGCCTTCAGGAAACAATTAACATGTCAAGGTACCTCTTGTGATTGGAGGTTTTGTCTAGTGGCAGTTTTGACTTGGCATAAAGTAGCATAGAGGGTTAAAGTGCCTGCTGCTAAGGACAGAACTATATTTTATGTGGATAGCTGAGTGGATTAGCTCTTTAAAACAAATTAAATGTATGTGAGAGGTGCTATGGAGAGATGAGGGGCACATTTGCCAGGTGGTAGTGAGGGAATTAGAGGAGGTGGTCATGGGGTGAAGGGGTACCAAAAAAGACTGTTGCACAGGGCGCCACCAGCGCTAAAGCCCCCCCACCTCTCCTTCATTTGTGTTTTGTTTTTTCCCGGTTTTTCTTTAGGTTTTTTCAATTTTTTAGAACTCGCACCAAATCAGCAAGTATATATGCGATCCAAGAAGTGACAACAGCAGTAAGTAACACTGTGCTCCAATAACTGAGACGCTGTCTCACTGAGTGAGACTGCACCAATCTAAGATTCACACCCAGCAAGACTGCACCAATCTAAGATTAACACCCAGCGAGACTGCACCAATCTATGATTCACAGCCACTGAGACTACACCAATCTAAGATTCAGACCCAGTGAGTGAGACTGCATAAATCTGAGATTCAGACCCAGTGAGTGGGACTGCACCAATGTTCGATTCACAGCCACTGAGACTGCACCAATCTAAGATTCACACCCACTGAGACTGCACCAATCTAAAATTCATACCTAGTGTGTGAGACTGCCCCATTCTGAGATTCATCCCCAGTGAGTGAGACTGTACCCATCTAAGATTCGCACCCAGTGAGTGGGACTGTACCAATATAAGATTTGCACCCACTGAGTGAGACTGCATCAATCTAATATTCGCACCCTGTGAGTGAGACTGCACCAATCTAGGATTTGCACCCACTGAGACTGCACCAATCTTAGATTCACACCCTGTGCGTGAGACTGCACCAATCTAAGATTCGTACCCAGTGAGTGATACTGCACCAATCTAAGATTCGAACCCTGTGAGTGAGACTGCACCAATCTAGGATTTGCACCCACTGAGACTACACCAATCTAAGATTCACACCTTGTGAGTGAGACTGCACCATTCGTAGAGAGTCACACCCAGTGAGTGACACAGCACCAATCTAAGATTAACGCCCAGTGAGTGGGGCTGTACCAATATACAATTCACAGCCACTGAGACTGCACCAATCTAAGATTCAAACCCACTGAGAGTGCACCAATCTACGTTTCACACCCAGTGAGTGGGACTACACCAATCTAAGCTTCACACCTAGTGTGTGAGACTGCACCATTCTAAGATTCGCACCCAATGAGTGGGACTGCACCAATCTATGATTCACACCCAGTGAGTGGGACTGCACCAATCTAAGATTTGCACCCAGTGAGTGGTACTGCGCCAATCTAAGATTTGCACCCACTGAGACTGCACCAATCTAAGATTCACACCCAGTGAATGGGACTGCGCCAATCTAAGATTCGCACCCAGTGAGTGGGACTGCACCAATCTAAGATTTTCTCCCAGTGAGTGGGACTGCACCAATCTAAGATTTGCACCCAGTGGGAGGGGCTGTACTATTCTAAGAGTCACACACAGTGAGAGGCGCTGCTTTATGGAATAAGAGCGACACTAATGCAGTGGAAAAGACTGTGCCTCCCTCCTGCCCCCCTTGCATGTGTCTCTCTAGTGTGTGCTGCTTTCCAGTGAGCTCACTAGCCACATGACTCTGCTCCCTGGGCTCAAGTATAGCAAGTGCAACCTTTTCTTCTGGTAGAATTATGCTGACATATGCAGGGCTTTGGAGCACTCCCAATGGATGCAGTAACAAAAAAGCAAAATATAATACAATTCAAACCCAGACGTGTTAATCCTGTGAATCACCCCTTCCCCATCGTCCTGCTGTCTCTAGTGCCAGAGCAACCTGTTTACTGGAGTCCTGTGACTACCTATGTTTTCCAATGTATGGTCTAGGGCTGTTAAAGAAGGTCCACCCACGCTACTTGAAGTCTGAAAAAGTTTACTAACAAAAAGGAAAAGGAAATATCTGTGAATTACAGATTCAGTCAGCCGGATGGTCCCCTGAGACTCAAACTCTTTGATTGAGACTATTCCCCACGATGCAAGACTCGCTCCCAGTGACTGACATGTTCCAAGAGGTGACACCCACAGCCTAAGTGAGAATTTGCTCCACAGCCTGGATCCAATGACAGAGACAGGGCACCAAGGCATGAGACTCATGTCCTGTACCCTAAATAGTGCACCACAATGTGGGGCTTACACCCAGTGAATGAGACTCTTCTCCAGTGTGGCATGCACATCAGTTGAGTGACTCTGTGCACGAAGGAGAGGGAACCATTCCATACTGGCGGGGCGGTGCCCTAATAAGTTGGACTTGCTAACAATCAGTAAGACATGACTCTGGGAAGCCGGGAAGCCAGATGCACCCCCACTGAGATAGGGTTCTGCGGTGCCACGTTTGCTATCAGCCAGTGAACCCGTGGTCCACTCTAGGAGACCTCCACCTGTTGAGAAAGACCATGCACCAATGTGTGGGACTTGCTTGAAGTGAGTGAGGATAGCGTCCCAGAGGGGTGACTTACAGTCAGTAGGCATTGAGTGGGTTGGAGCACCTAGAAGTGAATATCTCACCTCGAACTGAATCTCACACCTACTTCAAGGAGTGAGGCCCTCATTCAATTAGCTAGGCTGTAGTTGTCCTTTCTGCACTCTTTCTGTCCCTCATGGCCCTCACCTACCCTCTTGTATGTTCTCCTATGCTAGGCGATTCTTTCCCTGTGATCACGTGCCATCCAGCTTTGCTTGAGATAACGCAGCTTTGGCCTCTGGGCAGAGGAAATAGGCAGCGTAACATGGGAAACTTGACATATATGTTTGTCTTATCAAGGGTTTGGAGTCAACAGCCATTTGGGTGGTATTTGGAGAGTTGGACAAGTTTGGAAATTCTGCATTTTCAGGTTATGGTCTCAAAAGACTGCAGTTTCCTAGATCTTATGATGACCTTATCAGTAACCAAATTCTAAATGTTTTCAAATAGTGTGTGCAGCATGCTTTGAAATTTCTTATACTAGTGGTTCTTAACCTTTAAACTTCTGTGGACCCCTCTTTTAATCAGTTCTGGAATCTGGGGACTCCAACTGATCACTTAATGGGATCTAAGGACCTCCACTGAGCAAATATTGCAATCCTGTGACCCCAGAATAAGCCGTTTAGATGTTTAGATGATTTAAACACCAAATCAGTACTGAAAAATACAGAAACTTGCATTGATAAAACAAATACAAAAAAGACGAAATTATAATGGGAAGACTGGAGATTTTCTAAAATCTATTGAAGCCCCTGATTGTCCATAATATATTCTGTTTGATGCTCTTTCACTGATGCCACTAACCAACTGGAGGATGCTGAGCTTTTAGTCTCCAATTTCAAATTCCTTCACATCTTATAGAACATTTTTTAATTTAAATTTTTCCAATTTGCTCTTTTATTTATAGACACTTTAATAGTGTGTTAACGTTATTTAATTTTCTAATCAGCCGTGGAACCCCTGAGAAGACTTGTGGACTCTCAGGGGTCCCATCAGGTTGATAACCACTGTCCTATACCATTCTAAAAATCTAACTCATGCCTAAGAGTCTTACATCCAAAGGATGATATCACAAGCCTTCGAATATCGTACACGGGTTGATCACCTAACACGTCTCATGCAACCCAATGATGACCTCACAAGGTTACATGTATATAACCGATAAATGTAGATAGCCACAGGAGAGAACGTTGTTAGTCTGTTTTTAAGGACATGCCTTTGAGGTTTTACTAAAGGGGGGGGGGTTGCTGGCAGATATTTAATGGGCCCTTCTTCTGACCCTGTCCTCATCAGTCCCTCAGCTTTTTATTTTAACAAACATGATGAATTTCATCGGAGGGCCGCGGGCAGCAGATGTCCAGGGTTTTGACTGAGAGCCGGTTTAAGTCGGAAATATTTACAGATGGCTACTTTGAAGAGAGGATTGAAATGGATTATGTGGTGGGGGTGGGGCGGGGAGAGAAGAAGGAGGGGCGTGGCCTGCTACCAGCTCTGAGTTCAACCGGGTCCTGAGAGAAGCATTTGCGTAGGGAATAAAAGGACACCGCCATCTGCTGGCGGATTGTGGTAACGCAGGGACGACACACCTACCGTGGGAGTTCAGGTGTTGTATTCTATCTGTGCCAGAGTCTACCCAAGGCCTTGTTATTTGGCAGCGCCCATTGCGCAACAGCAGGTCTCAAAGATATTCACCAATCATAGACGTGTTGAACCACAGACGTGTCACATGTGAGGTACAGTGGACGCGTCTTTAGAGTAATGATTTGTTCTCAGGCTTGCTCTTTACGTAAATGCCATTCCATTTTCATTGTTATGTTTAGCTTTATGATCACATGTTGTGATTTGTCGCTTGATTTGGTTCATGGCCTTTTTGCAGTTATCTTGCTGTGATCTATTGAATTTAGTTGTTGTTACTATATTTAGTTAACTTTTAATTATTCTGTTGTGTTGTTAAATCTCTCTCTTGGTGTGGTTTGTGTGCACGTTTTGTAGCAGTGTGGCATGTGTTAATTTTACCCATCAGAGACAGAAAAATGTCCTTCACCTCATACAACGTACAGGTCTCACAGATGTTCCTCAAGGTCATGTGTCCGGAGTATTTTGGGCACGTGAAGCTCCCCGGTACTGGATTGGTTAACCCACAGCGTTCTTTCCTCGACAATCTTTCTCTCTGACACAAGGGACAGCCCCTGAAGGCCAACCAGCTGCCTGTCCAATCTCTTGGGGTCATTTTATCATCGAAACTGGCATAGTAATCTTCATAATCAGAGTTCTGGTTTTCCCCGTCTTAGTGCTGACTGTGTGACGGGGGATGTCCACCCCGGACCTCGGTACCAAGTTTGCTGAAGCAAAAACACGTATTTTGTAGGTCCCATACAAATATGCATTGCGTAAATGGAAATTTAGAAGAAGGCACTCAGTAGGCAAGAGAACCAGCTCGTGTCCATTAATTAGAATCTGAAGGTTACCTGTATGTCACGTCAATTGCGCCTCGTCACATAACTCGTTGTGTAAAGATCTTGCAAGCAATAGTCCCACCATAAAGCTGATTGTGACAATCGAGCATCATCATAGAGCCTGAGAGCCTTAAGCATCAAATACATCCCAACAACCAATCTCCAGTGCTTAATTTGTAACAAATTATAAGCCACAGCCCTTGTCAGGAGGCCACTGCTGCTTGCACCGTCCATTGCCACCGACCAGCACTGTCAATGACAGTAGCAACGCACCTACCAACCACATGCGTATAAGTGTGACAATGCAGACTCTTCCAGGCCCTGAAAGCTATAAGAATGACTCGGGTTGCTGATATTAGTTATTTTCAAAGTACATTGAGTTAATAAACAACAGTTGTTGAGCTCATCTCAAAACTGGACAAACAGCACCACCATCTGGTAGACTGCCATAAGTGCCGATGTTGACAGTTAAGTGCCGGTGGTGAGCACCGGAAACCCCCAGCTCAAATTAAGCACTGCTAATCTCAATGCTGTCTATCCTATGTCTGGAGCACAATCAAGACTGCTCAGGGGAAAGAATATTGTTGGCGTCAATGCTCAACCATCACTGTGAATCATGCTGTTTTCCTTGACGGTGCCAAAACCAGTAGGGTGGTAAAAAGTCAAAAGTTTAAATGTACCTTGGGATGTAGATTTTTTCAGTAGTGGAAGCAAACTAGCCTTCTACAGTGCCTCTAGCTGACAAACATGGCACCTCTGGATGGACCATCAACTCAGTAGCAGTCACTGGGAGCAAACGCTGGACACAAACTCTTTAATCAGAACTGTGCAGGATCATCCTGTGGCTGTTGGTTTTAATTATTTTAGAAAGCATTCTACTGCTAACCTTACTGAAGGACCCATGACAGGGCCCATGACAGGGGCATTGCAATGTGGTGTTAAGTACATCTGGTCTCCTTACTTCTCACTGGTAGTGCTGACGGCTGTTTAGCAGTTGCAGCCATTCCTCTCTTATTTTGGCAATTTTGTCCAAAGAGAAATAATTAAAACTATTGGATAGAGAATGTGAGAGAGAAACCCATAAGCAATAATGAGAAGTAGGTGTGACGGAGACAACAAGTTTGAAACAACTTTGAGTGGTTTTCAACTTTTTTTATTTTGATTCAGTAGAAGCTTTCTTATTTTTTTGTTTAGTAGCGAGTTGGCTGCACCTATAAAGACATGTCACATTTTTATTTAAAGCCGTGCCTTGTTCCCAAGGACGTCCTGTCCTATGCCATTCACTTGAATTAATGCTGTAAAGGGAGCATGGATGCCAATTTCTAGACCTGCGTTTACACATTAAAGTTTGCTGAAAGATTTATGGGTGTCGATGCAGGATAGATTTACATTTCAGAAACACTCTCTGTGCATTTACACAGCACTCTAAGGTGGATACCTTTAAAGGCTCTCAATGCATTCACAGTGTAGAAAATGACCATCTTTTGCATGGTGTATCCTCAGATTTGTGCCCTAAATGCTTTTGCTGACAGTAGGACTTTCTACACATTACCCCTTCTAACCAGTACTAAAGTGCCTCTGCTCCTCCTTTTAATCTTGGTTGAATTGGCATAAGATTAACTGTATATTTACCTTGTCATTAAGTCCCTAGTATACGATCCAAATTGTACCCAGGGCCTGGAGGTCAAATGCCACTACTGTACTGCAGAACCCGTTGTTGTAGTGCAAACATCATTTCAGGATTACCATTGTAGCCTGACTGTAGCAGGATAAAAACTGTAAAAACCTTCCTTTAAAATATTAAAGGTACCTCTATGAAGGGCCTCTAGCCCACAAGACATGGTATTTAAAGGTGGGACATGTAGGAATTCAGTAAACGTTATGGTGACTACCACCCAAATGCTATTTTCACTGTGGCAGGCTTAATTGTCCTATGTAGAAAACCAGAGTATAGATTAAAATACTGATACTGTATGGGAGCAGCTACAAAATAATGAAACAACTATTTTAATAGTTATTACAAATCTAATTCAATGTTAAAGTTGTTTTTTAATTAATACTAGGGAAAAGTAACTTTTAGAAGGTTACCTTTTTCTGCCCTGAAGTTACTGAAGGCTAATTTGCTTCTGTCAGCCAGTAATTGGAGGCTAATTTGCATTGATTCTCTAGCGTCTGTCGGCCAGTAATTAATGCTGAATAGATGTGAAAAGGTGTGAAATACGGCCCAGGAGCACACAATAGACTGACCTCAGTGGGCAGAGATGACTCCTCTGATTATCCAGGATGGGGGCTGTGAGCTTCCTTTTTTCTTACTAATGTGGCAATTTCTGCTTGACAGATCTGTTGGGTTCACATATAACATATAACCCTGGGGGTATTTGAGACACACATAAAAGGGGAGAGAAGAGAATACCAAGACTATTCCTTTGGATCCACTGTCTGGTTGCAGAAGGACTCTTTTTATCCTAGCAGACCTCTATCTCTGTGTTTCATTATAACCCTTGGGGGATACTTGAAAATAGAGTGAACAGAATGACAAAACATTTTTTGTGGATTCACTGTCTGTTAGCTGAATGATTCTATTTGACTCCTACTGAACTCCTACCTGCTCCACACTGGATGTTACTGTTAGAAGTGAAAGTGCACTGGAATTACCATAGTATACTCCCCACACACAACCCTGTCCATCAGTGGCCAAGTTTAGTGTGGCTGAAGATGTTTGCCATCTTGAAAAATGCTAAAGTGTTTAGGGTTGAGCCTCAAAACGTTTACCTCAATGGTTAAGTCATGTCCAGAAATAATTCACACCCACTTGCTAGTGCCAGACGTACATGTGACAGGCACCCCCAGTTACCCACTTTAGAGCACCTCCTGGACCTGCGGAAGATCAGAAGAGGACTGAACCTGCTGTGTGTGTGACTTAAAAGGAGTTCTGAAGGACTTGACCTAATGCCTTTTGTACCCAGGACAAAGAAGTGGACTCTGAGGGCTTTAAAGCAGACATCCTGTTCAAGCTACAGGGATGAAACAAGTTACAAGAGGTCTTTTCCTGGAAGTATTGAGTTTACCCGTGGCAACTGGACTTGAACTGGCTCTTGCTGTTGGCCTCTACACAGCACCCTGTGAGTCTCTGGTTGCATCTCCTGGAGTCCTGGGGGTGCTCTAGTACTCCTGTGATGGATTGGGACTTTAAGGACTAAGGCAGAAATTAAAATCTTGGACTAGGTCGAACCTGGTTGGTGTATCTGACCTGTGCTCCATTGTGGACAGCCTCACATTGCACCTAGGTCCCGATCTACTGTGACCATTGACACCCATTGGCGCTATGTACGTTTTGGTGCTATTTCTACTTAAAACTTTAAACATGTGTACCTCTGGTTCCCCTTATTGGATTTTTGTCATTTTGGTGATATGTGGTTTATTACATGTTATCCTTTTTTTAAATTCAATTTTGGGATTTTTATTGTTTTGCATTTGAATATGTTACCCTTTTGGTGCTGCATAAATACTTTACACATTGCTCGTAGTTAAGCCTTTCTTCTCCGGGTGTCATACCTACCAGGGGATGAGCTTAGGTTAATTTAGTGACTTCCAGGGTTCACCCTGACAAGGGTTGTGGTGGTTCCTTGAGGTGGGTAGTCACCCGCCCAAATAACTATCCAAGTTGTTTACACACAGCTTTCTAAGATGGATGCTATTAATGGCTGTCATTGCATTTATTGCATTCTGAGATGGATCTCCTTAAAGACTCACGGTGTATTCATTGCAATCTAAGATGGATGCCGTTTGTTAATCTACTAAGGAATGTTGGTCTTGAGGAAATCTCTTCATATTAGGAAGGTATAGTACTTTGGACAGTGTATTGTTTGGCTCAGACATTTTTCTTCTGGCATCCTTCTTTCCCTGCTGTATAGCAAAGGAAAGCCTGGACAAATCTACCTCCCTGCAACAAAGATACATCAATTTGCTTATTGCTTAATGTTCTGCAGCACAGGTTGTTGCTGTTTGGCTGGATTCCATTGACGTCTCTACTGTCAGGTGACTTGCTTCTCCTAAAGAGCTTTAAGTTGCCTATCAGATCAGGGATCATCCCTAGACTGCCAGCTTGCAGCATTAGACCAACTACAAAGTAAATATTGGTCCAAGACTGCTTCTTGGCTATTTATAGTACATAAACACAAATGGTTCTGTCGGATAATGCTAGTTGCACCTATACTTGTCAGATTAATTCATAGGGAGAAATAAATGAAAAAAAGCACATAGGTCTGAATAACTCAACACATCACCTGTATTTTGTAAAAAAATCAATAACAGTAGTTCATAACATTAAAAAAAGGTGCACCATACATGCCTAGTGAAAAGGTGCTCATGCAATACATCAGGAAACAAGGAAGTGTATCTATATACAGAAAACAAATTCAATTTCTTTATGGCCTTTCCAAACTCTACAGGTTTAAATTTCTAAAAGATAGGCAACTTTCATTTGTCCTTGAACACTCAGAAAACAGATTTAGTAGAGGCAGCATAGAACATTATCAAAGTTTCGACCCTCTTATGAAGTATGCGCTTTCAATACACCTAAATGGGTCTTCATCAGGACTGGGAACAACCTGCACGTCAAAATATATAGTAATAGACCTCATGTTTACGAATTAATCGGTAGTCATAATATGCCTTGTTGGGAGGGAAGGAATCACCTGGAGTCAACGAAAGACTATGAATGACCTTCTTTCACCCAAAAACATGTGTCCCTGTGTTATGAAAACATGTTACGACTGAGGCATAGAAATAGAAGCCCTGGGTGGTGTGCTGTATTTGATAAAACTCACCAAACAAATCTGGCAGGTAATTCTTTCCTATGGTGCTGATGGTGGCTTGATTTGCTTGTCAAATAAATGAGTCTCTTATAAGAGTGACACTCAGAAGTGTAAAAAATAATTAAAAACTTACTTTCAGTGAATATGGGATCACAAATTAATTCAATTTAATGGAATAATTATTACTATTTAATCACATTCCAATCTATATTACTCTGAAAAATCAGAAAATATAGTGGAATGCATCAGTGGTGAGTAACTGACAAAAAGGGGGCATAGAAAGAAATGTTTTCCACAAATCTCCTTCCTAAGTGACTTTCTCCGGCTCAGTGAGATAATATCAGTGCTGCGCTACATCAATAAGCCAATAGATAAAGCATAAGTGGCATGCCTGTGTGTGCGTACCAGCTTCCTGTTCTAGAGATTGCCCTACTTCCAAGATGGCAGCTTGGAAGTATGCGTTCCATGCTTTGTGAACACGCTATAAATGTTCTTACCCGTTTCTTGGATACATTGTGTCACGGCAAGAATGAATAACTACATACAAAGGAGTGTCTGAAGAATACAAATTTTGTAGTAAGTCACTTGAAAAGGCATGATTCCACAGGTGAGTTTATTGATCAAATACGCAGCTGCACAGTAGCGGAGGACAAACGTACAATAGCTCCTCCCCTGCCAGCCCCAGTTCAACTGACAAAAACTTCATCATCACATTCTTAACCCCACATCATAACATTTTACTAAAGGAATTTTAAGTGCACAAGATTCCAGTAAGATATAACCATTAGAAAACAATAAGTAATTACACAGCAGTTGCACACTGAAAAAATCAATGCATACAGCTGGGAGCCATACGGAGTACTTGCATGAAATTGTATGTTTACAAGGTGACCCTGCCTACAATACGCACAACTCCATCTATACTATTGCACAGTTGTTGCCCCAGATGAAGGCCCAGTGTGGGTTCCACTTTCAATCACATGGTTCTCAGCTGCTGGAAGATATTCTGCTGGGAGTATAACGTTTTTACAAAGTTGAGCCTGCCTCTAGACCTCCAACCCAAGCAGATGATTAACTTCATAATGATGAACTGTTTCCTTCATGAAGAGAGACAGAAAGTATTTGAAATCCAGCACCAGAATACTAAATATATATATATATATATATATATATATATATATATATATATATATATATATATATATATATATATATATATATATATATATATATATATATATATATATATATATATACATTAAAATGTAAATGTGTGCTTACAATAGATTATGTTTTGACTGCACCCTTTATTTAGTTCCTGATGGGTACAGCCTTTGAGCATTAGGGGGAAATTAGATTTTTAATCAAATACTAGAAAAAATTAGCATTACATTTTTAGCTTTGGCACTATTAATATGTTCACTTATCATTGTAGTATGGCTTTAGATTGTAGGCCATTTTCGGCAGTCACCATTTTGACTTTACTCTCAAAGGTGAAAACTTAGCTTCGTGAGGGCAGGAGGGGAATGGAGGGCTGTCGTTCACAAAGAGAGTTTTACATCATTAACTGATTATTATTCATAAAACAGTACATGTCAGGTAACCTCCCTGGGATAAACACACAGAAATGGCTGCCATGGCTACCGGCTATAAAACATATTACAGACGCTAGTGAGAAGGGCATTTTAATATATTCTCTGCTGGATGCATGTAGGTAAAAGCACACATTTTCTTCACTTTACACTGGGCGATTTCACACAGCATTTTTTATTCAAGTTTCTATAAAGTTATGTGCCGTAATTCAACTCATCTATCTATAGGGCCCTTTTTCCAGAGGCGGTGGATCAGAGACGAGACTGAAAATGGTAAAACATGAATCTGAGTGCATGTTTTTAGGGTCGAGCCTGCAAATGCATGCACTAGCGCTTGCGAGACTCTGTTGTGTTCTGTAAAGAGCTGGGAGACCACCTGTCGCTCACCATTTGTTGGTTCGCGCGGCACTTCATCGAGGCACGCCTGGCATCATTGCTGTTTGTCTGTGTGGAGCAGGGATCAAGCACTAATTGATGCAACTTAATCAGTGCCCGTCCGCTGCACCCGATGTGATCGAGGTACTCTTTGTTCTTTTTCACTTCTAGTGCCCCGCAAACAGAAGGCTTGTGACTGTCAAAAACGTGCCCAGCAGGCACAAAATTGCAACGTTTTTATTTTTTAAAGCTAACTTTATGTTATTTTGCTAAGTCGTCTTTTCTCATTTTCTTCTCATGTTTTCTTTTGTTTTTTCTCCTGGGCGCTGTGGTCAAAAGATGACAATTAACGTGTTCGAAATATGCGAGACCCATTGCATTGCAAATGCTTGTTTTGTATTATTGCTCACCTTATGTGAGACTTGCCAGACCGCACACCGCCTTCCTGCAGGATCCTCCCTGCTGGCAGGCAAACATATCACTCTGTTTGTTGTAGTCAGTAAACAGCTCACAACAAGCCAAGTCGTTAGAATACATTTAATTTAATTTGGTTACTCATAAACACCTTGAATCTGGACAGAATCCATACTATAGATTTGACAACTCTTTGACTTTTGTTTAATAAACTAACCAGTAACTTTAAACTGATTTTTGTTTTTTATCTCGGTCATTAGTGACCTCTTACCAACATTACTGTCTGTATGCAGGTTCACAGTAATGCAGGTAATCACTCGATTGCTCCTAGACTACTAAAATTCCCTTAATCTAAAAATTCCTTAACATAAGTTCATACTACAGCTTAGACTCCCTTAGTGCCTAGAGGCACGCGGTGAGCTATGTCTACCATGAGACAAAAACACACTTTATTTAAAGCTTTGTGTGCAGTCATAAATCTATTCATGGCCAAGGTCTGGGACTTTTAAAACACATTTTGAAACAAAGCAGGCTAGAATACCCAAACAGGAGGAGAAATCTATTTGATGGACGATCCCTTCCCTAGTATTCTGCAGTAAACCACCCATCCTCACAGCTCCATGAAGCTCATTCAGACTTAGTCTTCCAGACGGTAAGTGTCAGGACCTGTTTAGCTTTATAGAATCACGATGCCTTAACAGGTAGCACTTCCCCTTTAGAAAATCACCATATAGATAAATAAAAAATACATTCACAAAAGCAACACGTAAATAATAACAAAATAGACATTTTTCGGAAGCACATGATTTACATGTCCACTCTGCTTTCTTTCGGATGCTTACAGGTTGCAGATGCATTTGAGCCCAGCTCATTACGTTGTTATGAATCTGAGTAACTAAGGGCCAGTTGTACGAAGCATTTTTCAAGTCGCAAACTGGCCGATTCGCAGACTTGAATAATGCTATTTGGGATGTACAAAGCCCAAACTGCGATTCGGTAAGTTGGGTATTATGAAGGGGCGTGTCCAGGGCGTCCCTTCTTAATACCAAATCTAAATGGTATGTATGATTGTTTTGTGACTGCGAGTGCAGTCGCAAAACTATCGCAGTTAGCACCAGTTTCAAACTGGCGCTAACCCATTCGCAAACGGGATGGGGTCCCCTTGGGACCCCTTCCCCTTTGTGAATTCATGCAAAAATATTTTTTCAGAGCAGGCAGTGGTCCCAGAGACCACTGCCTGCTCTGAAAAAATTAAAAGAAATCTTTTCATTTTAGATTTTGAAATGCATCTCGTTTTTCTTCAAGCAAAACGGGCTGCATTTAAAAAAAAAAACAGCTTTATTTAAAAGCAGTCACAGTCTGCTGTCTCCAGCAGGCCACCATCCCTGTGACGGCCGCCATTCCCAATGGGGTCGCAAATTGCAACCTACCTCATGAGTATTCATGAGGTAGGTCATTTGCGACCCCATTGGGAATCGCAAACAGTGTAAAGTACACTGTTGTACATCCTGTTTTGCGACTCGCAGTTTGTGAGTTGCAAAACCGGATCTTTGTACATGTGGCCCTAAGTCATTGGTATCATATTTCAGTCCTGGTACATTGTGTACAAGCAAAGCCAGGTCTGTTCTTTCCTTTATTTTAAAGGAACAGAGCATATCCCTACATTTATGTGAACCATCTGGTTACCTACAAAGAACAGTTCATGAATTTTAGAAACAGCTGGCTGGTGTCATCCCGTGGCAAGTGCACCATTTATTCACCCCCATAAAGTCTGATCTCTTTAAGACGCATTCTACTGTTGTAAATCCCCAAGAGCAGTGCTTAAAGTTTTTTTTTGTGTAGCGCTTGAGGTCTATCTTAGTTGCTTTTAATCTATAATTTAAGCTGTTTTGTTCATTCTCTCTAACCCTTCAAAATAGTTATGTCGTTTTTAAGCTCGTGTTTTTACTGGGGTTTATCTAGATTCATTTCAGGAAGAGCTGTAGCAATTTGTAGTAATTGGCGGAATGTGTTTTATGGCCGCTGACTCAAGTGTAAAATAGTGGACATTTCAGTTCACCTATAACCAAAATGTGTGCTTGTGCTCGCTCTGTGTGCACGACAGCCGTAATCAGCACCCTTTGCAAGTGGTGACCTGGGTGACTGATTATATGGCACTTGGAGAGCTCCCTTCACGCACTGGTAATTTTTATGAACATTATCAGCTCGTGCTATGAATATCTTATTCATATTGCACAAAGGGAATGTCGAAGATAACTTTGCCTCAGCGTAGAATCTCCCAGAAAAGCATATACAATGTCAGAGGAAAGGAGGACTCCTGAAAATCCCAAAAGGGTTAACAAAGAGACAAGTTAGGTTGGCAAAGGAATGTCCAGGCGCTCTATTTATATCCAACGAGAGATAAAAAAAATCAAAGAAATACATTATTCTCATCTGAGGACACACACATATTTCTGCAGTTCTCCCAGGTAGTAGCAGCTTGGCTAGCATGGGACCTCATGGCAGTGGTCCCTGGTGGATCAGGAAGCATGGAAGTCATCACTGGAGAGCAGCCAATTCCAGACCCTAATGTTTGAATATCAAGTAGGAGGAAATTCTGAGAGCGAGCCAGAAAAGCACTTGCAGCTTTGCAGTGTCAGCGGCAGGGCGTCAACACACCTTCCCCATATGAGATGCTAAGTTCCTCCGGACTTCTCATAGCTAGGTGGCGATCGCTCGGATTCCAATCCTTAGGCGGTGCTCGGACACGCACTGGTCATCAAGGCATCCTCTCGATGTTGGCGGAACCAGGCAACGTTCTCTGTTCTTCACAACGGGCCCCTCTAGCATACCGGGTTGCCGACCCTACTCTCCACATTAGCGATGGCTCAATCGGCACAGCAGTAATTTCCTGGCATGCGGAGTCGCCATCTTCGCTCTACCCACAGACCATGGCCCAGTTGGCATGGCAGTAATGCAATCTTCATGGCGGCCCCCTCTGGCATACGTGGTAACCAACTTCGCTGTGCACACTGGTGACAGCCCTATCGGTACAGCTAATGTCACGACGGCCCCCTCTGGCATACGGGGCAGTGAATTGAACCTGTACGTGGATGATGGCCGGATCGGTGTTGCCACAGCGAACTTCACAATGGCTCCCTCTGCAATAAGGGTGCATCAACGTAAACATGCATATGGGGAATAGCCTGATCGGTGCAGCAGCAGCGGCCTCCTCACACATCACTACGGGGATCCACTGGTCAGGATCCCCCACTGGACCTTGCTCTCTCCAACTGCTTTCCTCTTCCTCTTAGGATACACTGGTCTTGGTAAGCAAGCAGGCACTCAGTGCTTAATTTGAGCCGGTGGTTTCTGGTGCTCAGCACCAACGGGTTTAATGTCAACACCAGCACTTTTAACAGTCTGCAACATGGTGGTGTTGTTTGTCTTAATTAGAGATGAACACAACAACAGTTGTTTAGTAATGTAATAAACATTAAACATGGCTAGTATCCAAGCCACTCTTATAGCTTTGGGGCCTGGAACAGTCTAAATTGTCTCACTTGTAGGATGTTATTGTTATTAGTTGTGTTGGTTGTGTCATTCGTGGCGGCTCTGGCAGGGGCAAAGGATGGTACAGGTTGCAGTGGCCTGTTGGAAAGGGCCCTGGCACTTTTTTTTTTTTTTTTTACAAAATAAGCACTGCAGGCCCTGGAGCTCCAGGCTGAAGGGCATGTGGGTTTGGATTTTCCGAGGTGATGTCCCCTCACTCCTCTGGTAGACTGGCAGACCTGAGCCCCCCAGTCACAGGAAGAAGTCTTTCAGACCTTTTCCTCCTCGACTGGTTCGTTTACAGTTGACAGTTTTGGAGGCGTCACGCTCACCTTCTTAAAGTCCATTTTCAGACACCAGATGTGATTTATGGTTTAAGTCTTTGAAGTTTGTGTTGGGGGTCAGTTTCATTTTGGTGTGCCCACTCCTCTGCCATGCCCTCCCTCCAGAAAGCAGTCTGTCACAGCAGAAGTGACTCCAAATCTGACAGCCCCACAACCCAGGCCCTGGGCATGACTAGAGGTTCACACCTGGATGTCAGCCTACGTAATACGTGTATCAAAGGTTCCCCATGTCCTCAGCCCCCACTCTTTATGAGTCTTGTACCACCCTATTCTACTTCCTAAGATGTACCCGGGCCCCTTTCCAATAACCTCTCTCAGAATCTAGGAGCACCCTTTGAAGTGTACTGAGGGGCCCAGATCTTCCTCCCATCTAATGTGTGTTCCACTTAGCTCCCAGGAATGCCGCAATCCACAATCTGTCTGGAAGGGATTTCTCTGTGTCCTCCTGCTGCTCCGTTCAGTCCTGTGTCTCCCAAAACGGAACCCAGAGTCCTCTGTGCATTGTAGCCTTCATAGACACACACACACACACCACACACAACACCACACACGCTGCATAGTGCTACATAAAACATAATATATGCCAAAGGTGAGTTAAGCACAATGCAGCAGAACTTTACATGAGTGAGACTGTATTCCTCTCTCCAGTGACACAGATAGAAAGTCCTGTTCACTCCTACTGAATACAACACTGTACGCTGCAACCACAGCCCTCACGCTACTTATCTGCTGCTGAAGGTGGTAGCCTGTCACCACTATGAGGCTCGCACTTTGGGCACCTGTCCCGGTCTAATCAAGACCATAATACATGAGACAGGTCTACGTCATGGCACACATGCATGATCCGTGTTCACCCATGATAACAAAAATCAGCAGCAGGGATCCAGATATCATTGCGGCTGTGGCACTCAGGGCACGGGTAGACGTCCATCATCATGCAAAGAACTTTCCCGTCAGAACAGCTGCAATACAGCAATATTACAAAAACTGCCTCAGCACTCAGTAAAGAGAAGAACACCCTTTTTAGCCGAAACTCAGAAAAACTGCTTTTCTTATCTATGGAAAACTAGACCATGTCAGTCGGCACTCAGCTCAACTCACATCGTGGCAGCACCCTCTACACCAGACTACCCACATGCCAAAACAAACCAATGGATACAAAGACTGAAATGCGGTAGAGTATTCATGTTTGAGAACCGCCTAACATTAACAATCTAAATAAAATCAAGCATTGGCAAAGCCAAGAAGTGTTGCCAATGCAAGATCTATTGGCAAAGCCAATGTGTTTTAGCCATGTTGTACACCAGTGTGGCTGCTGCTCAGCATGGCTAAATGTTAGTGGGATAAAGGAGAGTGTTATTGAGTGAAGTTTCATAAAGTGGAGTACAGCAGAGTAGTGTGGAGTGGGGTAGTGTGGTGTGATGTGGAGTGGTGTAGAGTGGTGTGGAGTAGAGTTGACTGGTGTGGAGAGGAGAGGGGTGGCATAGAGTGATTGATGCCTAGTAGAGTGGAGTGGTGCTGTGTAGAGTGCAGAGGCGTAGAACAGAGTGGTGTACAGTGCAGTGGCATACAGTAGACTGATGTAGAGTGCAGTGGTGCAGAATAGATTAGAGTGGTGTGGAGTGGTGTGGAGTGGGGTGGGGTGGTGTAGAGTGGTGTGGAGTGGTGTGGGGTGGTGTAGAGTGGTGTGGAGTCGAGTTGACTGGTGTGGAGAGGAGAGGAGTGGCATAGAGTGATTGATGCCTAGTAGAGTGGAGTGGTGCCGTGTAGAGTGCAGAGGTGTAGAACAGAGTGGTGTACAGTGCAGTGGCATACAGTAGACTGATGTAGAGTGCAGTGGTGCAGAACAGATTAGAGTGGTGTGGAGTGGTGTGGAGTGGTGTGGAGTGGTGTGGGGTGGTGTAGAGTGGTGTGGAGTAGAGTTGACTGGTGTGGAGAGGAGAGGGGTGGCATAGAGTGATTGATGCCTAGTAGAGTGGAGTGGTGCCGTGTAGAGTGCAGAGGTGTAGAACAGAGTGGTGTACAGTGCAGTGGCATACAGTAGACTGATGTAGAGTGCAGTGGTGCAGAATAGATTAGAGTGGTGTGGAGTGGTGTGGAGTGGGGTGGGGTGGTGTAGAGTGGTGTGGAGTGGTGTGGAGTGGTGTGGGGTGGTGTGGAGTAGAGTTGACTGGTGTGGAGAGGAGCGGAGTAGCATAGAGCAGTGGTTCCCAACCTGTGGTCTGGGGACCCCTGGGGGTCCGCGAAGCCTTCTCAGAGTGCAGATGTGTAGAACAGAGTGGTCTACAGTGCAGTGGCATACAGTAGAGTAATGTAGAATGCAGTGGTGTAGAACAAATTAGAGTGGTTAGGAGTGATGCAGAGTGTAGTGAGGTTGGATGCTGAGATTAGAGTGGCCTGGAATGGAGTATCATAAAGTGCACTGGCATAGAGTAGAGTGGTACAGAATAGAGTGCATTGGCGTATAGTGCAGTGACATAGAATGCACTGTTACATAGAAGAGTAACATAGAGTGGAGTGGCACAGAGTGGCGTGGTGCAGAGTAAAGTGGCGTGGAGAGCTTGGAAATAGAAAGCAAGCAAATGAGTTATAAACCACAAAACCAATGGTAAGCTATGGGTGGAATGCATTCCCAGGGAAGCTTTCCAAATGTCCGTAAGTTGTCCTTAGCAAACCAGACGGCTGGGTCTTCCACCTAAAACCCCTACAGGCCCCACCTATTGGGCACAGTGCCCTATGCATCACATACAAATACCAAGGATTGCACCTAAATACATCGAAGACAGGATGAATTGTTAGCACAACATGTCCTATGCCGCTTGGACAGGAGCAAGCAACCTACTGTCCCTCCAAAAACAAAATGCAAAAAACACCCTAACAAGCGATTCATGACAAAGGGCTCGTCTCTGGCACGGGTTTTTTGGAAATATCTGCAGCTACCGCGTCCTCATGAGCTTCAGGGCCAAAATGAAAACACACCTTTATGAGCACTGCCAATTATCTCTGGAGGAATCAGTGTAAACCAGGCCCTCAGCTCCATCCTATGAGAAACCTAACTTGTAAGGACTGCTAGTATCTTAATGTCAAGGTATCACGAGGAGTCATTGTAACCAAGAACCCTGCGACCACTCACCTTGCCTCTCGCAGCTCCTCAAAGCGGTTTAGTTCTGCACTGTGCGCTATACAAACCGATAAATAGACATTACATTTATGCCTGTAGGGCAAAAGTGCAAAAAATCCCATTTCAGCACATCTATTTCTTATAAGCCCTTTACTGTGGCATTCTCACCGCCCTATTAGGCAGAGGTCCATCTGCCCCCACCCCCCCCACCACATAACGAAGATGGTTTAATCCGTAACTGTGCCTTTTTAATTTTCCACTAAGGCCTCCGTTCCGAGAAGGCCCACAACTGAGGGGGTACCTCAGTCCCAGTAACCGGCCATCTTGAGTATTTGGCCTGGAATGGGAATAACATGTGGGCCCAGGATTGCCGGGCCCATTTCTCCATATCATTCTCTGATTCCGGACCCTTTGCTACACACAGGTACCACCTGCTTTCAGCTGCTGGAAAGTGTTAATGGAAGAGTATTGAGATTTACGGAGTACATCCCTGCACCTGGTAATTAAAGATGTAGGGCCATATGTACAAACACTTTTTCCCATAGACACAGAATGGTGAAAAACCTTTGCTACATCTGGCCCGTAGTCCCTGAAAAACTGCAGAATAACAGCTCTGCCCAACTCAGAATAAAACCTTATATGTTAACCTTTCATCTGCAGCACCGATTCCCCAAGTTGGAAACCAGGTCATCCATCTTTTCAGTATGGAAACACCCTGGAAACGTTGTGCTTTGTCAATATGATACTCTGTATGCAGGCACAACATAAAGCCATGTAAAAAATCAATATCTTGCGGCTATTAGTCAGTGTCTCATCTGCAGAGTGATGGGTTTATGAAATAAATTACGTTTGGAATCGCAGTGCAGCTGATGTGCATCTGTTTTGATGGGAAGAAGGAGTAGCAATATGAAAAAAGCATTGACAAAGTCAAATATTTTGGCTTTTGTGCAGTGCATGCACACAAACACCCAGGTAACGATGCACACGGATAAACAGTTATAGATGATCCTGTGCAGCAGGAAGGCCCGGGTAATGTATATCAGCTGCTCCAAGTTTTGTTTATTAATAGGCACAGGGTGATCAGCAGGAGAGAAAGGGGTGATGCACCTCAGGGGAGCATGTGCGTTAAAGGACCAGTGAGTGATGTGCAGAGGAGTATCCAGCATCTGGACTGGCCGTACCGGGCATCGGGCATTTCCCCGGGCAGCTGGGGCAGGAGGGGGGCTGCTTTTGTTACTGGGGAGTCCAGTTTTGTGGCAGTGCAACAGTTTTAAAAGCACTGCCAAGTTCCTTGTATATCAGTTTTCAGGCAACAATAAAAGTGCCAATATCACTTTGGTGATTAACGTACCTACGGCCAGATGTAGCAAAGAGTTTTACCCATTCTGTGTCTATGGGAAAATGTGTTCGTACATATGGCCCCTACTGGACAGAGATCAAAGTTTTGTCTAGTGGCAGTTTTGACTCATCTAAGGTAGCACAGAGGGTTAATATGCCTGCTGCAAAGAACATCTACTATTCAGATCAAAGAACATTAATTTATGTCCATAGGTCAGTGGAATACTGCTTATATCACAGAGCTCCTTATGTTATTGTCCAGTTCATAAGTTACAATTGTAATCTAGCACAGTGAGCTATAAACTGCCACAAAGGAGCTGTGTGCAAACTGCATGGTTCAGGTTAGGAAGATATGTTTTTCCCCAGTGTTTGAATATCTTTATTTTGCTAAAAAGGGTTTGTTTGGGTAGAAATAAATTATTTTTAGTAAAGTCAACTCTAATTACTCTGTTACATTCTGAATCCTGAGCTTCTGCTTCCGCAGACTAAGCATGACAAGTGAATCCTACACCTTGTACCCCCCTTTGTCTTATGTAACATTATTACACTGATTTACACACATACGATTTATTGTCTCTGTAAGTGTTTGTGATGTAAAGTGCTCCAGCACCAAGGCAGGTAAGAGAGGAGCTAAAAAACAAAGGAAATACTTGTGAGAGAGGGGGCTATGGTGAGATGCGAGGCGCTGTTAGAGAGTTATGGTGCAGCAATTATTAAAGAACCTAATAAAGATTGTCGTGTCCTGGTGCACTGTAAGGTCATCATTTACAAAGATTTAAAAACAAATACAACTGAATATAATAAAAATGTGTTGTAGAAATGCACCAGTTTTTGTCATTTGTTTCCCTCAAATTTTCTTGGGGAGAACCCCCTCAAGCACCATTGTAGAGGTGAGGCTTGCTGGCTTTGCACCCTATTGGGGCTGGTCTGACAAAACTTGCCAGGGCTGCTTTGGGTTCCCACTCCAGCCCTGATTGTTGCAGTCAAGCAATGCCCTTTACACAGAAACTGTGAGTTTGACCCTATCACCTACCAACACTCCACCCCCCATGGGTAGAGCTTAGGCTTGGGATACCTTTATGTTGTGTACCCAGAAAACAGTAACAGATCAATTAAAAGGAGCTCCACACTACCTTTCATTTTCTGGATATAATTTGAGCTTTTTTTTTAAAGTACCATAAACCCTCTATATATATCTGCAGTTTGGGATTCCTACAAGTCCTTTCTATAAGATCTAACCTATGAGATCATAGTTCATTCTAGATGCAATGTAGTTGGAAAGAGAGAGAGGGGGACAGTGGAGATGGAAAATTGGGGGAGCAAACACCAAGAGGAACCTACCATAATTAACCAATTGGTTTTATCTTTATAAATGCTATAGTCAAGAATACCATTCCCACTGGACGTATCCTTTGCCCAACAAGAGAGGGTGACCGTGTTGTGAGAAAAGTGGTATGCCAAACAGATGCCAGATTCAGTGAATTAAAAATGCAGAAGGGAATTTTGAATTTTATGAGGCAATCCAAGGCTTTTTCAAATAATATTTCCTCACTTTACTCAGGATCACCTTAGTGTGATTTGAGGAAGATAGAGAAGCTCTGTTCTGACATGTCATTAGCTCGAGCATAAGCATTCGACATCGTGTATACTTTTAGTATACTTCTTATGGCTTAAAGCAATTTCATTTGTTGGTTCCAGTGTCCTTTAAAAATTCTTGCTTGCTAATGGTCAGTTGTGCCTTTTTCCTCTCCTTTTTCCATTTCAGAGCAGTGACCAACTACTGTATTATTCCACTTTGGTTTCATTATCTGTTGCTGTGACAGACTATTTTTGTTATTTCTTTGGTGCTCCCCTTTCACTGTGGGTATCTTAGGCTGGTAGCTGCCTACGTTTTATTGCAGCATTCCGTTTCTCCCACCTCCTCCCATGTCGCTGACATTTATTTTGGCTTCATTCCAGTGCTGTCATTGTTTCTCTCTGGCTCCTAAAATAAGCTTATTACACAAAAGAAGCACCTGATTGTTTAGCTCACTACTCACAAAAGCCACAATATGTCCTTTCTGGTAGAATGTAGCTAAACCTATAAGCAATGATGTGAAACTTGCTTAGCCTCCGCAGCTATAGTCTCTCTCTCTCTCCAGGGCCCCTCCCTGCCAACCCTCACGACATTGCACACAAAGCACTGCTTATCTCCTTTATGGGGCCATAAATCTTCTCAGGCTGCTCTGCTTGATGCAAGGCAAGAATGCTTGCAAGACTTTTCATTCTGTTAAAATAAAAATAAAATTATTTTTCAGCCTTATTTTCCAATTTCTGTTCAGACTTTTACACAACGCGAGTAAGTGCAATCATCTCAACTCTCCTCAAGGGCTTGTGATTTCTGACGTCAGTAGCTGCCAGTGACCATTGTTAGAAATGGGGTCTTTGGTTGGCAGTCAGGTTACCTCCTGTCCAAGTAAGAACCCTCACTCTAGTCAGGGTAAGTCACACCACACAGTGTTTAGAAAAATATCTAATATTTATCTGGATAGATGCAGGTCAAAACGATTAAAATGCAATAAGTAAATGTTGAGATATCACTGAAAAGTGATATAAAGTGTCTTAAGTCTTTTTAAAGCAAACAAAGTCTACTTCAAGCACAAAGTACCTGGTTCGCGTGAAAAATCTCTGCAAAGAACCGCAGAGGAGGAAATGCATGGAAACAAAGGGGTGTGTGCTGATTTCTCGGGCCGCACACAGCGATGCGTCATTTAGTTTTTACGCAGGGACGGCTGTGCGTCGATTCCCGGTGCTCGGTCGTGTATCCTCTTCGGGTTGCGGGGTTTTCAGATGCCCCGGGAACGATGCATGGATTTCTGGCGCTGCTAGGATGAAGTCACAGGAGCTGCGTTGATCCGGTAGGTGTTGCGTCAAATTTTCTACTGCATGGCTGGCGCTGCGTCAATTCCTCTCTGGAAGTCGGTCTGCGTCGTTCCGGCTCGGCTGTGCGTCGATCCAGTGAGGCTGTGCGTCGAATTTCTGGTCGCTATGCTGGCGTTGCGTCGATCTTCTCGTTGCGAAGTTGGGCTGCGTCGTTCCGGTTCGGCGTGCGGTTAAATTTTCACTGCAGTGCAGGCTGTGCGTAGCTTCTGGCAGGCTGTGGGTCAATTTTCGCTGCACAAGGAGTCCTTCTTGCAGAGATGAAGTCTTTTTGGTCCTGAGACTTCAGGGAATAGGGGGCAAGCTTTATCCAGGCCCTTGGAGAGCACTCCTTCATCACAGCCAGAGAGCAGCAAGCAGCAGGGCAACAGCAAGACAGCAGTCCTTCACAGAAAGCAGAAAGGTGAGTCCTTTGAGCAGCCAGGCAGGTCTTCTTGGCAGGATGAAGGTTCTGGTTCAGGTTCTCTTCTCCAGGAAGTGTGGTAGGGGCAGAGAACCTGTTTAAATACCCAAATGTGCCTTTGAAGTGGGGGAGACTTCAAAGAGTGGTTTAGAAGGGCATACTGTCCCCTTTTAGTTCAATCCTGTCTGCCAGGGCCCCAGCAGTCCTTTGTGTGAGGGCAGGCTACTGTCCTTTGACATGCAAGTGTCAGGCCCTCCACCCTCCAAGCCCGGGAAGGCCCATTCAAAATGCAGATGTATGCAAGTGAGGCTGAGTATCCTGTGTTTGGGGTGTGTCTGAGTGAGTGCACCAGGGAGCTGTTAACTAATCCCAGCCAGATGTGGATTGTAATGCACAGAAAGATGTAAGTGCAGAGAAATGCTCACTTCCTAAAAGTGGCATTTCTAAAATAGTAATATTAAATCCATCTTCACCAGTTAGCAGGATTTTGTATTAGCATTCTGGACATACTAAATATGACCTTCCTACTCCTTTCAGATCAACAGCTACCACTCACAAAATGTATGAGAGTAGCCCCAATGTTAGCCTATGAAGGGAGCATGCCTCACAGCAGTGTAAAAACGACTTTAGGAGTTGTACACTATCAGGACATGAAACTACATAGGTACATGTCCTACCTTTTGCCTACACAGCACCCTGCCCTAGGGGTTGCCCAAGGCACACCTTAGGGGTGGCTTATATGTAGAAAAATGAGCGTTTTAGGCTTGGCAGGTACTTTTAAATGCCAAGTCGAATTGGCAGTGAAACTGCACACACAGGCCTTGCAATGGCAGGCCTGAGACCAGGTTAAGGGGCTACTGGAGTGGGTGGCACAATCAGTGCTGCAGACCCACCAGTAGTATTTAATCTACAGGCCCTGGGCACATATAGTGCATTCTACTAAGGACTTATAAGTAAATGAAATAGGCCAATGGGGTATGATCCCATGTTATCATGTTTAATGGGAGAGAGCATATGCACTTTAGCACTGGTTAGCAGTGGTAAAGTGCGTAGAGGCTAAAAACCAGCAAAAACAATATCTCAAAAGTGGAGGGAGGCAGGCAAAAAGTTAGGGGTGACCACCCTAAGGCTGTCAGGTCTAACAACCACTAAAACATGACAGGAAAAGACAAAACTATGAGACAGGGTTCACCAGTTTATGTGGCAAGAAAACTTCAGTTCTGAATTTACAATGCCAATAGCACTAACTCAACACAGTTTGAGACATATTGCATTGCAAATGCTTGATTTTAATAGTAAACAAGATGCAACAGGTGAATCTGTCAGCTGAAACAACAAAGACAAAAATTATCCAAATTCTACATACTTTTTTTAAATTGCAAAGCACTGGGTCCTGATGATCTCCCTATAGGTTAATGGAAGCACTTGGCTAGCAAATATTTAAATTAATTTAGTACAATGTGTTGAGATTTTTCCACTGTATTGGCTCCACGTTCTTGGTACTGTGCATTTTTAGCTGAATTAAGCAAACAGATAAAAGACCTATCTTCCATTCTTCTCATAGTTCCACATAACAGTGATATAAACACAATAAAATAACATTCCAAACTCCAGGCCCTACAACTTCAATTGACCCTTAGCAGCTTAATACATACCGAGCAGCAGGGCTTTTGTAAGGATCATAGCTTAGAAAAAGTATTGCAAAAGTTCCCAGTTTGCGCTGCTTCTGCATATACTAGTTCATAACCAGAGATTGTTCTTAGTGGACATGGAAAAGCTTTTGACCTTATAGAGTGTTTTTTTCTGTGGTACGTAATGTCCTTCTTGAAAATACAACACCCATTTTTTCTGCAACAGAAGTGCCGTACCAAGAACAAAATGCTTTTTCTATCATCAATGGAACTCAGAGAAGAGGCTTTCAAATAAATAGGGGCATTACAAAGTTTGCCCTTTGTCACCGATTTTGTTTTCCTTTTTTTAGAACTACTGAAAGTATCCCTAATATAAACGCATTAGGTTACCAGATGGATCCTCTGCATGAAGAATTGCGAATGAAGCTGGTCGGCATATTGAATGAAACCTCACACAATATTGTGGGACAGGACTGACTTAGGGAGAAGAAATCTCATGCACAACATGGTCTACTACTTTAAGACATTTTCGGTCTGAAGAAGGTTCAACTAGAAACATTGGTGTGAAATTGCAAGTCTATGAAATTTTAAGAAATTTGTATAACAAGAAATTTGAGTATTTTGCAGGCCTAATACAGTACAAGTTTTGAATAAGAACATCATGACTTGAAATGTAGCTGCAACCATTACTTTCACACCAATTAACAAAAATTACACACAAGGTTAGACTTGGATCAAACATAGAGATGAATCCCACTATGTTAATAAATTGGCTGAAATCAACGAGATAAGGATATAAAGAAAAACCATACCCATTTCTCTGACTGACAAAATTTATTTTGTGAAAAAGATGATGCTTCTGATATCGTTTTTTTTTATTTCAATAATTACCCACATAGAATCCTTGTAATTTAGAATCTTGCTTGGATAGTTTTATTTGGCAGGAAAAATGCAGAAGACTGCTGGGAATAACACATACCCGTAATAAGCTTAAACAGGTAGGTTTGATGCACCTGGATTTTGAAGAAAGTTATTGGGCTGCTCGGTTCTATGACATGCAATCTATATTGGCATCTCGGAGATGTGATGGAGGCCATTTGAGAATCTTTCACCACTGATTCACCAAATATTTTCAAAAGGGTAAGTTAACCACCTCATAGTTCAAAAAAAAGAAATTACATTCAAGATTATTCAACAAAGAAACATGCCTGTCTGGTCTGGCATTCAAAAGAATGTAACATTTTTCTACAGTCGCTAAATATGGGGTAGCATGACGATTCTAAACACCATCTTCTATCGGAAAAAGGGTTCAAGAAGTTTCATATTCTTACAATAGTGACTGACAACCAAATGACTATGGCCTACATTCCTACAAAGCCCCTCACGACGACAGACCCAACTACCTCAACAACCGCATCAACTGGTACTCCCTCCCAGACCCTTCCGCTCATCCCAACAGTCACTCGCCAACGTATCCCGAATAAAGAAGTCCTCAGCTGGAGGAAGATCGTTTTTATACCCGGCAGCAAAAAGCTGGAACACCTCAGACAGTCGCCGTCGCTGCCTCAGTTCAGTAAGGACCTCAAGACATGGCTCTTCGACTGATATGTGGGGTCACTCCTCAGCGCCTTGAGACCCTATGGGTGAGTAGTGGGCTATACAAGACCGTGACTGATTGATTGATAACAACTACAGTTGAAGCAAGTTCTGGTTCAATTTCATATTATCACGGCCAACACACCCCTTCCATCATTCTACAATATTCTTAGCATATATGAATGAAATTGATGCACAGTTTTGTGTACAACTATAGGCATAAAATGCTGTATGGTAATTTATAATAACTGCGAGATGAAATCAAGCGATATCAGATTTGACGACAGGCCCTAGACCTCAGGTATCCGCCTACTAATAACACATTCTCCGATGTGAGATCATTGTTCAGATTATAGAACTATTCGTACACCTTTGACAACCCTGATAAATCGACAAACAACATTTCTAACTATACTATATAAATATCGTTGATGTAAAGACAAGGATGTAATCCATTTAACGTTGTTTTGTTACTTCAATCCCCATTCCATTGTGGACAGAGCTGGTTGACTTCTTGGAAAAGATCAATAGAGTGATGTTTCAATCAGATCCTAGCCAGGTCCTGCTTGGTTGAAGTCATTTATGCAATACTTAACCATTGGTGTTATAGCACCTGTTATGTTTAGGTACCGTGGCTGGACTGATCATTGTTAAGCTTTGGAAAGGTTCTGCAACACCCTGGTTTAGTTTGTACCTGGGGAAAAATTAGTATATAACTGCCATGGAATTAAGTGTGACAAAATATCTGTCCCTCCCTTCTGGGGCAGAGACATAATTATTTGCATTTGGCTGGTGCCTGTAATGACAAAAATAAGCTAAAGAAAGATGAGCTGGAATGCAGCCCTGAGTGATTACCAGTATCATCCATCACTTTTTTGCTGCTCTAATGAGTCTTGAGTGCTGTTTAAGTAAGAGGGTATACCCAGACCCATACTCGCTTCGCCTTTGGGTTCAATCTGTGCATAGCTCATGAGCCCAAGAAAGTCAGCATTGGTTTTAAATTTTCTGTAGTTTCCATTCAAAGGGGACCTGGCCTCCCAGTGTGGGAGGGGCCATCTCTTATGGGGCAGGGCTAAGACCAGTGCTTTAAATGGGCCGGTACTCAACGGTACAGAGTACCAGCACCTCTTTATTTGTTTCCTTGGCGTACCTAGGGTTCTCCTTGGTCAGGGAGAGTACCAGTGCTCACAGATTTCTAGGAGGAGCAGCTGAAAACACAGGTTTTGCTGAGAAGGCTTTCGCCGCTCAGATCCCAGCGCCGTTGTAGCTCTCTGCTGAGGTTGCGTCAGAGGCGCTCAGTTTGGAGACCCCACATCACACTGTTATTGACAACACAGAGTCATTCACATTGGTGTTTCCCCTGCCTTGTCATGCACACACTGAAAACCCAGGCTGAGGCGAAGCAGGCAGAAATTGGAACGACATGCCAAGTATTGGATAAAAAAGGTCTCAACTGCTGTGTGTGCTTGGCTGCCCTTGTGCGACTCTGTTAGTGTGCTTTGTGTATGTGTGAGTGGGTCTGTGTATTTGTTGTGTCTACCATTTCCCACCCTTGTAAAATGCTTGTTTCCGAATAGTGGTGGATATGAGCTGAAATTTTGGGCATTCTGATATCTCATCTCAGCCCCATTTGTATAAATACGTTTAAAAAGTTTAGAATATGTTACTCCTTATACATTTATCTCAGGGATACACACAAAGGCCCGAATTATGTGCCAAGAAAAGGGCAAAATATGTGGCATAATGTAGTACACTATGTGACACTATTAATTTGACATTTTTTGCACATATAACCACTGTCTGGCAACATGTGTGAAGTATCAGTTAAGCATCCAAATAAAGCATTCAGCAAGCTAAAGGTGACCAATTAACCTTTGCAATGGACGTTCCACTGCAATGCAACGCCCGTGGCAGTGTTTATGTTAAGTTTTTTTCTGTTCGAGTTAGAAAACTATTTTTTGATAAAATCTGAAATTATGTGACAGCTGGCAAGTGTGGCTAATCCATAATTATATGGAAAGTGCTAAAGCCTCTGAATCACATAAATAAAGTGTCCCTGGTAACTGTGAAGCATTTCATGTTGTGGTTTAGCTAGGCATTGGTACATTGTGCCATATTTTAGTAAGTTCAGCAAACTGCTGTAGGCCTAAAATGTGTTCTGTTGTGTTGACAGGGAAAAATAACTGGGTTTTAACTTTGTGTCAAAGCTTCACTAAGAAAAGACATGAAGTGGCATAATATAAACTCAGTGACTAGTCATTCTTTTGCAATTACTAGTTGTAGGTTAAATGTTCCAAACAATCACTGACAATGCCAATAAATCTGTCGTTCTAATTATGAAAAACATGCCTTTACGTCTCTTGCAAGAAATACCAAGTTATCAAACTATGGGCCTCATTTACAAGAAAGCGGCGCCGTGCTACGCCAAAATTGGCAGCGCCACGCTGATTCACTTCAGAAACTCAGGGATGCGTCGTATTTTTGAAAATATGACGAACCCTTGTCTTTCCCCTAGTGCTGGCACTAGAATTAGCTGCATAGTGCCAACACAGGCACCCTTGCACCAGTGCAAGGGTGCCTGCGTTGCAGGGAATGATTGTTTATGTGCATGTTTAAGTGCAGACTGCAGCACAGATAGAAGCAGCAAATCGTCAATATTTAATGATTGTTTATGTGCAGGAAGGGACCCCTTCCTGCACATAAACACTCATTGAAGGCGTTTTGCTCTTTCGATGTGTCCTGCAGAATGCAGAACACATAGAAAAAGCAAAAATGAGGAGGAATAAAAGTATTTCTCCTTGTTGTGCCATGCTAACACCACCCCTGAGGTGGCAATAGTTTTTGGCGCTTCCTCAGGTTTACAATTTCTAGTAAATCTGGGGCAGTGTCAAAATGCAATGTGTGTTGTGGTGGAACGCACACAGCAACACCCACTGCACGCCCCTTTCATGCTAAGTGATGCGTGTAAAGGGGCTGTATTTACAAGGTGGCGTTAAGCCACACAAAGTGGCTTAACGCCACATTGTAAATAAGGTGCAGGGCTTTGCGCCCCCGAAGCGTCCCTAAAAGTGACGCTCCGTTGTTGCAAGGGGCTTGTAAATAAGTCCCTATGTATTCTTAGTATTCAATGGTGGAGGTACATGGTCAGTGCTAATATTTGGTACCCATAGAACACCCTTGCAGAGGAAATGTACACACTTATTAACCTATAATAAGTGTCTTGTAAAAGGGTTCACCATAAAAGAATACACACACTTAAATTGTGCACATATACAGATTGTCAATTCTCTCCAGCACTGGTAATCCAGGTGGGACTGAATAGTCATTGCTGGTAAATAATATTAGAAGGCTGTAGTTCAAGGCGCTCTGCTGGCCCGCTCCAAGCTCACCTAATTGCATAGCAGTGGCCAAGATCAGTGGTGTAACCAAACCTGAGGGGGCCCCAATGCACAGTACATGGAGGGCCCCTCCCTCTCTGAACTCACTCAGGAGCTCTCAGACCAGGGTAAAGACTGATTTGCATATAGCTGGTACCAGCTTCTGGTGACCAGCCAACTGCAATGCAACCTAGAGTGATTACCAGTGACTAGGATTCATTCAATCAGTTCCCCGCCACATTTTGTGCTGTCTATAAATAAATTGAACCATGGACTTCCTTTTAATGCATGTTCTCTGTTGTGGAATAAAAAGCATATGTGGAACCAGTGACACAGGCAAGATCAAAACGGGCTGCCTTCGGGTTGCTGATTCATATGGGGTTTAGGGCTTTGACATTCTGCACAGTGCACTGCGGTGGAATAGATTTCACGGTGGCTGGTTTTATTTTGCTGTCAGAATTAATTCTTAATATTAGTTCCTATTAGACTTGGGGGCGCCAAGCTGTCATGAAGGAATCGTGCCGATTAACCAGTCACTGGTTTAAAATCCACTCCATGAGGGGCTGTGTTTTGGGAGAATACAGAGCTGCATGCATATTTTTTAGTAATATGGTGAACATATTTCGTGCTTTTTGGGGGGTGGAGCACTAGTTATTTTTGGAGGGTTTAGAGTATAGCGTTTAGTAGACGCGGGGAGCACACCAGGGTCCAGATTTATCCAGCACTTGTGTTGTCTTTGCGTCAGGTACGTCGATGAAGGCAACAGAAGTGCGTAAGTGATATTACGCCACAGAAATCGAAATTTGCATGGCATTGAATCACTTTTCACCTGCAAAATTACGCACAGCAGCGCCTTCCGCAACCTTGCGCTACCCTGTGTTGGGCGGGTGTTACGTGGGTAGCGCATTGCCATTCCCGAGTATTCATCCATCTATTTTGATGCAAACCCAGATTTACTAAAGTCAGTAAACTTTGGTTTTCACCAAAATGGTGCACCTAGCGTACGCTGGCGTAATTAGGATAATTATCTTTATTCTTCTTGTTACTTCCACTTTGCATGTGTGCTCACACCATGTGTGTCCTTGTATCGAGGCTCAAGGGTGCTTTTGTGGTCGCTAGGTAGTCATATTTGCACCAGCATGTGGAGAGAGCTGAACAGCACCAGGGGCCAGATGTCTCAGAAGATTTTGCGTTCACAAACAGTGCGAATAGGTAAATTTCACTGTTTACATATGCAAAATAGCCTTTCACAATGTATCAAAGGCATTGCATTCGCATTTTGGGGAATCACATTTTTTTATGATCCCCTAAAATTGCGACTCCTAAATAGAAAATCGCAAATAGGGAATTCCTATTTGTGATTCCCTACGCACATGTAACAACCATTTCTTAAATGTGAACTGGGCATTTAGGAAATGCTATTACCATCAACTTCAAGTTGCTGGTAACCATGTACCTTTAAAAAAATGCATTAAATAAATGCTTAGCGTACACATGCCTATGTGGGCGCTTTACATTTGCACAGTTTATTTTTGGGGTGCATCAAAGGGGGCCTTAGGCCCTCTGCACCCTTGGTTTTGCATTTCCTTATTTGCGGTTTACTAATAGGAAATCGTAAATTAGGAAATGCAGAACCATTCGCACCTATGGGCCTTCAAGCCGAACGCCCGAATAGCGTTGCAATCCCTCATAACAATTCCTTAATAGTGATTGTGATTCAGTAGGAATCGCAACTGGGGCATAGCTATTTTGCTACATAGCATTTGGCATTCCCTAAATAGCAATTTCTTAAGCTATTTAGGGAATGCAAAATGTGATTTTGATACATCTGGCCCCATATCTTTGTAAATATGGTGCAGTTCAGCCCTTTCTCCTTCCATCAAAGCAGCACAACTTGCCCCTTGCTGCGCTGTGTTAAGTGAAAGATTAGTAAATCTGGGCCTTTATTATTTTGTTGGCAGTTTCCTTGTTTTTACTTATGCAAGTGGTTTATTTAATTTTTTACTGGATGTGCTGTTATTTTTTGTAGATGTGCTGCAGACTTGTTTTTATGTTTTGAGATGTAGTCAAATCACTTTATTTTTTGGGGTCAAATTATTACCCGTATGCTTTAATGAATTCCTGAGCATGGTGAGATGAATTCAAGCATTTTATACATCGTGTTTATGCTGTCTAAAAATAAACTGAGCGATGGACTTTCATCCACATCCTGTTATCTATTGTGAATAAAAAGCATTTAAGGAGCCTCTAATACAGACATGATCAGAGAGATCACAAAATGGGCTGCACTTTGGGTGTTGATTTATGAAGGATGTATGAGTTTGGCATTCTGCATAGAAAACTGGTAAAATAGTTTTTTTCTTTATTTGTCAGGAATGCTGGTTTTCTTTTGTGTCAGAATTCATCCTTAATATTAGTTTATATTAGATTTGAGATGTGACAAGCTTTTGCAAATTGACCAGTTTCGATTAAGGAGACACTGACTCATGTTTCAATATTTAAGTAGCTGTTTTTTCCAAAATTAGTGAATGCTCTTAAAGTTGGTGCCTATCCCCATGTTTCCACTATTCCTTTGTACAAATATTCTCTTGCACTATGGAAAGGACTGTAATGAATTCCTGATGCAGACATTCTTTTGAAGGCTGCAGACCCCTCACCCACACTAGGTGGCATGCTTCATCATAGGGACTGCTCAAGGTCAATGTATTTGATAGCTAACAGACAAATTACAATTATGAAAAAACTTCATTACGAATGAGAATTTTCCAGAAAAAGACTCTTGGTTGGCATTCTCCTAAAAAACTATCAAGTACGGCAAAGAGTCAAGACAGGTTAAAAGCAACAAAAACCATTAGGCTTAAAAAACTAGTTTCAACTATGTAAACATGATTTCCAAAAGTAAATATAAAATATGTGTTCCTTATCTTACAGGAGGGCATAAAGGTTCACTAGATTCACAAATTTAACTGTGAAATGATTGTGTTAGATACCAAGGGCCATATCTACACACAACTATACATAGACACAGAATGGCTAAAACAATCATTTAATACATCTGGCTCTAGGTGTTTACTAGCAAAACTGATCATAATGCATTTTAACGTTGATTGGAATCCAAAGTGCTAAAACTTGTAGCCATTCCTTTGCTTTCAGTTCTGGCCAGCTTGTTCCATGAATTTTATAAACTAAGGGGGTCATTACAACATTCGCGGTGAAAGCCGCTTACCGCCGTGCAGAAGACCGGCAACACACCGCAGCGGAATTCCGCCACAGCTATTACGACCCACATCTCGAAATACGACAAAATTCAGACACCCACACAAGTCCGCCACACCAGAGGTCAGTGATAAACTGGCCAAAACAAAACCTCCACCGTCACACCAACAGAAATACGCCCATGCTATCACGACCCACGAATCCACGTGGCGGTCTTTCAACCGCGGTATTCCATTGTCGGTACACACCGCTGCGCTCAAAATACACACACACATACAAAACACCGCCACATTGGACAATTCCAAATACACACACCTGATACACATACACACACCACTCCCACACACTCAATACAATATAAAACACACACCCACATCACCCACAAACGCTTGCTACCAAAAATTTCTGAAAGAAGGCCAGAGAGAGACACCACCATCCACAAACTAGGAGCCACAGGCACTCAACACCATCACCCACACAACTTACATGCACAAAACACCACACACCACTACATATCACCACACTTATAACCACACACACCACCCCACACATCACCCACACCACCCCATGGCACGGCAAAGACACCCCAGGTTCTCTGAGGAGGAGCTCAGGGTCATGGTGGAGGAAATCGTCCGGGTAGAGCCACAGCTATTCGGATCACAGGTGCAGCACACCTCCATAGCTAGGAAGATGGAGCTCTGGCGAAGAATAGTCGACAGGGTCAACGCAGTTGGACAGCACCCAAGAAATCGGGACGACATCAGGGAGAGGTGGAACGACCTACGGGGGAAGATGCGTTCCGTGGTCTCAAGACACCACCTGGCGGTACAGCGGACTGGCGGCGGACCCCCACCCCCTCACCCACAACTAACAACATGGGAGGAGCAGGTCTTGCCGATTCTGCATCCTGATGGCCTCGCAGGAGTCGGTGGAGGAATGGACTCTGGTAAGTCAAACCTTTAACTATCATATCCCCCACCCTACCTGCATGCTATCACAGACCCCTACCCTCGCCCCCTCCCCTATCACTCCAACTCCTCACAAATGTACTAATAACACAAACCACACATCCCAACACCAAGCCCTGCATGACACAACAAAGCATGGACACCCATCATTAAAGCATGCCGACTGCACATACCCATAACACCCCCCTCAACCATCATCACACAAGCCCCCACACAGGAATGCTAGCACTGGGGTACACGGTCACCCACCCATTGCACACCATGACACACACAGATGCAATAATCATGGTTTTACTCCCCTGCAGGACCACTACCCAACGTCACCAGACAGGAGGGTCCAGACATCTCCACCGCACCCACAGAAGAGGCCCACAGTGATGACAGCAGCTCTGTCCAACTGGATCCAGATGACCAGCCCGGACCATCATGAGCCTCGGGACAGTCGGTTCCCCTTACACAGGCACAGCCCACCACAGACCTTCCACCCTCTGGTAACACCAGCACAGCACCCACCCAGCGGGCCCATACCTCCGTCCCCAGGACACGTCAATCAGCTGTGTGTCCACCACTACAGGGAACCCAGGATAACCCACCACCCCAACAACAACAGGGACCTGCGCCAGTGGCAGTGGGCACACGGTCCAGGGGACGGAGGCACAGGAACACAGGGGAACTGGGAGGGCTGCCGTGCGACAGGGAGCGGACAGGCCAAGGGAACCCACTCTCCACGAGGCCCTCTCCTCCATCATGGGAGCATACCACCACTCCCAGGAGACGATGGCAACGGTCCTGGCTAAGTTTCAGGAGACCCAGCGCCTGCAGGAGGAACAGTATTTGGGGTTCAGGGAGGAACTCAGAACCATCGTAGGGGTGCTGAAGGAAATACTTAACACCAGGAGGGACACTGTGGCACTCCAAGGGGCCCCTGAAACTAGCATGGACGATGAACTGCCCACCACCTCCGCCGGCGCTATTGGACAGGAGGCACCGCCACAGGACCACCACACCAGCACCCCACCCCCTGCAGACGGACAACCACCACGCAAGCGGTCCCTGAGATCCAGGAACAAGACAGAGCACGATGCCAATACCCTGCCAAGAAATGATACCACCCTGATTGTCAAACCACTGTCCCACTTTGTAACCCTGTCCATATTGGAACTGCTCCACCTCTACTTCCTATGCCCATATGGGCAATGCACCTGTGAGACTAATAGACTGGACTCTGCCATGGACATTCCTCCACCATCACCCCTCACCATTTTACAACCCCCTCCAATATTGAGCACTTCAATAAACACCCTTGAAGCACAAAACAATCTGGAGTTAGTCTGTGATTTCGAAATTGTGTATTAGCAATGACAGTGACAAAATGCTTTTTCTAATTTAATGTCAACATACCTATGTCACACATCTCAAGTCCATGAGGAATCTAAGCAGATGACACATGTTGGAAACCACACCTGTGAAACCGTAAGGGAAATGTACAACTCAGTGACCATATACTGGTTGAAATCGACAGACAGGATAGAGGTAGAAGTGTTAAAGTACTTGTAATAGGCAGGAATGTTTTCTCACCTGTGTGTCACTGGAAATATTGCTGGATTACTGAGTCCCTGTTGTCCATGTCTTCTTCCTCTGCTTCCTCCTCATCACTGTCCACAGGCTCCACAGCTGCCACAACACCGCCATCTGGACCATCCTCCTGCAGAAAAGGCACCTGTCGTCGCAAAGCCAAGTTGTGAAGCATACAGCAGGCCACGATGATCTGGCACACCTTCTTTGGTGAGTAGAATAAGGAACCACCTGTCATATGGAGGCACCTGAACCTGGCCTTCAGGAGGCTGAAGGTGCGTTTGATCACCCTCCTAGTCCGCCCATGGGCCTCATTGTAGCGTTCCTCTTCCCTGGTCCTGGGATTCCTCACTGGGGTCAGTAGCCATGACAGGTTGGGGTAACCAGAGTCCCCTAATAGCCACACCCGGTGCCTCTGGAGTTGACCCATCACATAAGGGATGCTGCTATTCCGCAGGATGTATGTGTCATGCACAGAGCCAGGGAACATAGCATTTACCTGGGAGATGTACTGGTCTGCCAAACATACCATCTGTACATTCATCGAATGATAACTCTTCCGGTTCCTGTACACCTGTTCACTCCTGTGGGGGGGGACCAGAGCTACATGGGTCCCATCAATGGCACCTATGATGTTGGGGATATGTCCAAGGGTATAGAAGTCACCTTTCACTGTAGGCAAGTCCTCCACCTGAGGGAAAACGATATAGCTCCGCATGTGTTTCAGAAGGGCAGACAACACTCTGGACAACACGTTGGAAAACATAGGCTGGGACATCCCTGATGCCATGGCCACTGTTGTTTGAAATGACCCACTTGCCAGGAAATGAAGCACTGATAGCACCTGCACTTGAGGGGGGATTCCTGTGGGATGGCGGATTGCTGACATCAGGTCAGGCTCCAACTGGGTACACAGTTCCTGGATTGTGGCACGGTCAAACCTGTAGGTGATGATCAAACTTCTTTCCTCCATTGTCGACAGGTCTACCAGCGGTCAGTACACCGGAGGATTCCGCCATCTCCTCACATGTCCCTGTGGACGGTGCCTATGAAGGACAACAGCGACCACAGAGTCAAACAACTCAGAGGTATGTACCCACAGTCTACACAGAACACCATTCATACACAAAATGTGGCCTGTATTTGTGTTGTGAGACAAGGCCTAGGTATGTGTGACGCAGTTGGTAATTAGGCCATGTGGGCCCCTGAAATGGCAGCTGTCTGACCTCTAAACTGGGACAATGGGATGTGAGGTAACTGCGCTGGCGTTGTACACCGTCGCGGTTGGCGTTCGAAGACCGTGGCGCAATGCTGCATTGGTTAACATTGGACCCTATGGGTCCCAGGAGCCAATGACGATGTACGCCGGCGGTGATGGTACGCACCGCCGCAGACGTCACTGCCGCGGACGTGACCGCCATTTTCTATCTGTTGAATCACTCGATACCTGATCTTTGACAGGAGAGGACCTACACTGCAAGTGCTGCTGTGACCTCGGTCTGGAAGAGACAATGGCTCGTGCGTGTGGGGAAAGGGCCCCTGCCTTCACTGCAGAGGAGTTGGAGAAGCTCGTCGACGGGGTCCTCCCCCAGTACACTCTACTCTACGGTCCTCCAGACCAACAGGTAAGTACACAGGGAGCATGTTGTATGGGCTATGCCTGTGTGGTGAGGGCTGGTTGCAAGAAGGAAGGGGGTACAGTTCTGCGTGCATGAAGGACTGTGAATGCATGTGCCACATGGCAAGTGTAGGGATGTGGGCCACTCACTTTGACGGTGCAGTTGGTAATGACTTCTCTTCTTTCCCTGTACATGTCATGTAGGTCAGCGCCCACCAGAAGAAGGATATTTGGCGTGCCATCGCCAAGGACTTCCGGACCCTGGGGGTCCACCACAGACGGAGTACCCACCTCCGGAAAAGATGGGAGGACATTCGCCGCTGGAGCAAGAAGACGGCGGAGGCTCAGCTGGGGATGGCCTCCCAACGTGGGAGGGGTGCCCGTCAAACCATGACCCCCCTGATGTTCCGGATCCTGGCAGTGGCCTACCCTGAGTTGGATGGGCACTTGAGGGCATCACAGCAGACACAAGGGGGTGAGTACACTATCATTCAGCGGACTTTGCGCGCAGTGAAGGTGTCCTGGTGGGGGAGGAGGGTTGTGGGTTTCCCTAGGCCAGGGCGAGTTCCTTAGGTTAGACCCCTCCGTAATGCAGGCCATGTGGCACCCCACCTCTGTAGAGTGCCAAGTACAGCTATTCATGCCCCTGTGTCATCTATGTGTGCAGATGCTGGCCATAGCCATGTAGGCTATTTCGCAGGAATTGCATCTGTAGAGCCCAGCAGCGCGACGTAGTGCAGGGGGCTGCTGTGTCTGTATTGTCCGCCAACGGTAGCTTTAAGCCATGCACTCAACCTGTCTTTCTTTTGTCCCCCCCCCCCTTTTTGTGGTCTCCCTGTTCTTGGGTGCATTAGCATCATCAGGCGGAGGTGCAGTGGCACCGGAGCACGAGGGAGCTGCATCCCACATGGCCATGGAGGGCCACACCACGGACTCAGACTACACCAGTGGGATGGAGGGCAAGGGGAGCACCACGGCGGTCACAGGATCTGCAACCAGCGACACAGACTCGTCCTCCGATGGGAGCTCCCTTGTGGTGGAGGCAACATCTGTGCCCCACACTTCTACAGGTACAGCCGCCACCCCCCCTACCAGCACCGCCCTCCCAGCAGCCCCTCAGCCTTCGCCCCGTGCCCGCTCACCCAGGAGGGTGGGCATCACCTTCGCCCCAGGCACCTCAGCCCCTGCCCCTGTCACCTCTGCTGCCCTCAGTGAGGGGGCCATTGACCTCCTCGGGTCCCTCACTGTTGGGCAGTCTACCATTTTGAATGCCATCCAGGGTGTAGAAAGGGAGTTGCAACACACAAATGCACTCCTGGAGGGCATTCATTCTGGTCAGGCTGCCCTTCATCGAACCCTGCAAACTCTGGCCTCAGCACTGATGGCAGCCATTGTCCCTGTGTCTAGCCTCCCCCTTCCAACTTCCTCCACCCAGACCCAATCCCCTGTACCCCAGCCTATCCCAAGCACACCATCAGACCAGCCTGCACACACCTCACCACACAAGGGAAGCTCAGGCAAACATAAGCACCACACATCCCACAGGCACTCACGCAAGCATCACACACATAAAGACACACCAACATCCACTGCCTCCTCTGTGTCCCCCTCCTCCTCATCTCCCTCCTCCCTCCCAGTCTCGTCTACACTCACACCTGCATGCACTACCACTACAGCCACTACGTCCCGCACCAGCACACCCACCACCACACCCCGCTCACGTGCAGTCACCACCCCCACTACCATTTCCACCTCCCCTGTGTCCTCTCCCAGTGTGTCTATGACGCCCCCTCCGAAGATACACAAACGCAGGCACACACCCACCCAACAGCCATCCACCTCACGACAGCCTCCAGCCCATGCACCTGCACCCAACTCCACAAAAGTTACACCTCCTACAACCACCACCTCTTCCTCCACTCCCAAACCCCCTCCAGCTACCCGTCCCAGTGTCTCCCAAAAACATTTCCTTTCCACCCTTAACCTATTTCATCCCACCCCCCCGTCCAACTTATAGGTCCCGTACTAGCACCTCAGCCAAAAAATCTCCGAGACCTGTGGTGCCTTTTGTTACAGGTATGTGGAGTGCACCGGCCACCAGGCCAGCCAGTGTGGCACGGAGCCACAGCACAGCCAGTCCCCCCCTGTGAAGCACCAGAAGTTGGACAGTGCCCGGCGGGAGAGGGGGAAGACTCCAGCCAGCAAAGCCGCTCACAGGGGCCCCAGGGGGAGTGTCGACTCAGCTGTGACTCCTCCCAAGGTGGGGAAGGGGCAGAAGAAATCTCCATAGTCTGGGAGGAGCAGCAGGGCGGAGAAGACCGCCGTCATCCCCGCTGCCCAGGAGGCCACCACCAGCCCCATCGTCACTGGCCAGGAGGCCACCGCCAGCCCAATCGTCACTGCCCAGGAGGCCACTGCCAGCCCCATCGTCACTGGCCAGGAGGCCACCGCCAGCCCCATCGTCACTGCCCAGGAGGCCATCGCCAGCCTCATCGTCACTGCCCAGGAGGCCACCGCCAGCCCCAGAGTCACTGGCCAGGAGGCCATCGCTAGCCCCATCGTCCCTGGCCAGGAGGCCACCGCCAGCCTCATCGTCACTGCCCAGGAGGCCGCCGCCAGCCTCATCGTCACTGCCCAAGAGGCCACAGCCAGCCCCATCGTCACTGCCCAGGAGGCCACCGCCAGCCCCAGAGTCACTGGCCAGGAGGCCACCGCCAGCCCCATCGTCACTGGCCAGGAGGCCACCGCCAGAGTCACTGGCCAGGAGGCCACCGCCAGAGTCACTGCCCAGGAAGCCACCGCCAGAGTCACTGCCCGGGAGGCCACCGCCAGCCACAGCCCAGCTGGCCAGGAGGGCCCCGCAAGCCACAGCCCAGCTGACCCATGAAGGACCGCCAGCCACAGCCCTGCTGGGCAATAAAGGACCGCCTTGGCAAGGACCGCTGAACAGGGCAAAGACCGCCATGGAAAGCACTGCTGAACAGGTCTGACACTGGCAACTCAAGCACCGCTGAACAGGCCAAGGACCGCTGAACAGGGCAAAGACCGCCCACAGCACCGCTGAACAGGTCTGACACTGGAAACTCAAGCACCGCTGAACAGGCCAAGGACCGCTGAACAGGGCAAAGACCGCCATGGAAAGCACCGCTGAACAGGCCAAGGACCGCTGAACAGGGCAAAGACCGCCATGGAAAGCACCGCTGAACAGGTCTGACACTGGCAACTCAAGCACCGCTGAACAGGCCAAGGACCGCTGAACAGGGCAAAGACCGCCATGGAAAGCACCGCTAGCCCATTAGCAGCAGGGGCAGTGACGCAACTGGGACCGTCAAGGGGTGTGTGCTGCACTCTGGGCACCAGTCCCCCTCCAGAACCAGTGGAGAACAGCATCCACTCCGTCTGTCCTTGGCAGGATGAAGCACTCTGGGCACCAGTCCACCTCCAGAACCAGTGGAGAACAGCACCCACTTCAGAGACTGTGACTTTGCACTCCCCAGGATTGTACAGTGGGCAACCCACCCACTGTATAGACTTGAGAGACGGTGGCTTTGCACTCCCCAGGATTGAACAGTGGGCAACCCACCCACTGTAGAGACTTGTGAGACTGTGGTTTTGCACTCCCCAGGATATGGCAGTGGGCAACCCACCCACTTGTGAGACTTGAGAGATTGTGGCTTTGCACTCCCCAGGATACATCTATGGGCATGGAGCCCCCTCGTGGATCTGGCGTGGTGCACTCATCCGGCTGAGGTGCCCCCCCTTCCCTTCCCCCTGAGTTGCCTGTTGTATTTCGATCTGATGCCCCTGCAGTGCTCTCTCCGTTTGGATCGGGTATCTTGTGTGGGCCTCGCCCATGCATTTTGGGCCCAGTGGTCCACGGACTATGAATGGTGCATTACCTGCACTACTAATCGTGGTGTATATTTTGTTTATTGTATATATATATATATGTATATATTTGCTTACTGTATTTTGAGATATTACAATGGTTCCACTCATTTCCTTTTGTCTTTGCATTCTTCTGGGGTGTTGGGGGGTGTTACTGTAATGTATAGATATGCATTGGTGTGTGTGTTGTAGTGGGTGAGGGTCGGGGTGGGGGTTGGGATGTTGGTTGTGTGTGTCCCTGTGTTTTTGCCTCCCCCCCTCCCCTATGTCGTAGGTGCAGTACTCACTGTGGTCTTCGCCGCCGGCATTGATGATCCTCGTAGAGGAGCAGGAAGACTAGCGCTGGCAGAATATGGAGTTCCGGCTCCAAGGTGCCCTCCTTCCTCGTGGAGTGTGTAGAGGTGAGCGTTTTCCCTTTGAAATGGCTGTTTCCACTGTGTTTTTATCCGCGGTGAATCCACCCCGGAAAAGGTGGTGGATTGGTAGGTTGTGATACTGTGGGCGGCACATTGTCTTCTGCCTGTCTGTTGGTGGTGACCGCCGCGCTGTTTGTTTGTACCACCGTGGCGGTCGGAGTGTTAAAGTGGCTGTCTTTGTTGGCGGTTTCTGCCATGGTCATAATTCCAATTTTTTTACCGCCGGCCTGTTGGCGGTCTTACCGCCGCTTTAACACCGTCCGCCAGGGTTGTAATGACCACCTAAATGTTTAGCTGTGAGTGGGATCCATTTAGACACTGAATTAGAGTTTTCCGACAAGTTCTAACATTCACATAATTTAAAGGAGCACAGAGAAGTCTTTTATGAGCCTCAATAACTGGGGCAAATGCATAATATGTTTACATTTATAGCTACACATCCTGCATTTCCCTTTATCCCAGGCCCTCACCCATGGCAGCATCATATACATAGTAGGGGACCTCCCCATTTTATAATTCAGGATTTCCGTTTTGATGATAGTTGGGATAAGTTTTCCAAAAGAACATGCTACTGATCACAATCATAGAAATAAATAACCATCCTAGCAAGGTTCTTTTTACACATTTCCTGTTTACCCTGCGCATGTGAAACATTGTTTTACTCTTTTATTAACAGCATTTTAAAATAAATCCAGGCTTATCTGTGCTTCCCAAAGATGTTTCTACTGTAAGGTTCCCACAGTTGATTGTAAATATTTTTGCCATTCATTATTGCTTCTTCAATTTGTAAATTACAACCAAATGAAACTGTTTAATGTTTGGGCTTTGTGCAGGTTGTAACATATTTCAAGAAAGGCTGCCTGATGTGCCAAATCTGTGAGCACGTTGAACGCTAAGTGAAGGTCCTCTCGGCATGCTCAGTATTTTATTTGAAGAAAGTGAGAGGCTCAGTGACTTCAGTGACTTCAGGTAAACCATAAATGCGTAGGCTTTTTCTCCTCTTTCTGTTTTCAAGGTCTTCAACTTGTTTCTAAAGAGAAGAAACTTGTGCCGGAAGGGTGTTCACTTTAAGGATAGTAGGTCCGAAAGATGTATTATGTTGCTAAACTGTGGAAAGTCTTTCTTCCATTTGAGACCATCTGTCACGGAGATATTGTAATTTAGTGTTGGTCTTTTCCGTGTATGAATGCAGAGCGTAAATCTCTTCCATTAGAAGATCCACATATACAGAAGGAAGAGATTTTGTAGGGGAAGGTGGATCCTTTTTCAGACGTTTAGTGGATGCTTTCCAAGTTGTGAGAGGTTCAATAGCCACAGCAGAATTTGTGGAGGGATGGTCCCTATGTAGGGAAGCCATATAGGGCCTGATTCTAACTCTGGAGGACGGTGTTAAACCGTCCCAAAAGTGGCGGATATACCACCTACCGTATTACGAGTTCCATAGGATATAATAGACTCGTAATACGGTAGGTGGTATATCCGCCACTTTTGGGACGGTTTAACACCATCCTCCAAAGTTAGAATCAGGCCCATAATCTTCCACCTTGGAGGATTTGGAAAACATAGAGAAGTTTTTGATAAATTTGTGTGATGGGTACATCAGAGGTAATTTGATTAAGAGAAGTGGAAATCGCTGTTTATGACAAAAGTAGAAGAGCGCAAGCAATTCCTTCTGTAAAAATGTACTGACTTGTAAAAATGAAAAAAGGAATTCCAAAAATGCCAATGAAACTGCAAAAACCGGTCATGTGACGGTATGTTATTATTATTATGTCTCTTTGCTAAACCAGGGATATTGCACAGAGTTACAGCATGAGAAAAATCAATTTCCCATTCACTATTGTGCTTTAGGCTTTGTAACTGAATATTTAGTCAGTTTACAATGAGATAAAGGTGGGGCTTCAATATGTGCCTTTTGAGACTAATGTGCCCCAGCAAGCAAAGAATAATTAAAGTACAAGATCAAAATAAAATCACTCCTTTCAACATAGTGGCCCACTATCACAAAATGGCAATTGTATGAGGTATTAGAAAACGCTATGACTACCTTAATCTTAATCCTGTGTAACCTCAACAGAAGCCTGATCCACCACACCAGCTCCTCCTTTATCTGCCTGGTGACCGTAGACACATTGGCCCTCATTCTGACCTTGGCGGGCGGCGGAGGCCGCCCGCCAAAGTCCCGCCGTCAGGTTACCGTTCCGCGGTCGAAAGACCGCGGCGGTAATTCTGACTTTCCCGCTGGGCTGGCGGGAAAGAGGCTTCCACGATGAAGCCGGCTCGGAATCGAGCCGGCGGAGTGGAAGCTGTGCGACGGGTGCAGTTGCACCCGTCGCGTATTTCACTGTCTGCACAGCAGACAGTGAAATACATGTAGGGGCCCTCTTACGGGGGCCCCTGCAATGCCCATGCCAGTGGCATGGGCACTGCAGGGGCCCCCAGGGGCCCCGCGACCCCCCCCTACCGCCATCCGGATCTCGGCGGTCCGACCGCCGGGATCTGGATGGCGGTAGGGGGGGTCGGAATCCCCGCGGCGGTGCAGCAAGCTGCGCCGCCGCGGAGGATTCAATGGGGCCGCGGTACACTGGCGGGACCCCGCCAGTGGTGCCGGTCCGACCGCGGCTTTACCGCCGCGGTCGGAATCCCCATTGGAGCACCGCCGGCCTGTCGGCGGTGCTCCCGCGGTCCTCCGCCCTGGCGGTCAAAGACCGCCAGGGTCAGAATGACCACCATTATGTGCATGAAATGACTCCATGCATTGGTGGTCATTACAACTTCAGTGGTCTTTTTCTAAGACCGCCGAAGCCGGATCAGGCTACCGACTGCCATATTTTGAGTTAGTAAGGTTTACTGCTCGTTTACGGGCGGAAATCCGACCCCGACGGCCTGGCTGACAGAGGAAGAGAGGTGGTTTCACCACCAGCCCTGCTATGCCAACAAGACTCCGCCCGCTGTATTACAATACGTAATATGGCGTGGTGGGGTCATGTCGGCAGTGCTGTGCTGGAGGTGGAAAACGCCAGGACTCATCTCCTTCCAGACGACCACCTCACCGGAAAAGGTAAGTTGATCGTCCAAAAGGGGAGGCTGGAGGGTGTATGTGTGCGAATGGGGCGTCTCGGTGTATGAATGGATGTGGTGTCTGGGTGTGTGCATGAATGTGGAGGGGGGAGTGCATGTGCATGAATGCAGAGAGGGGGAGTGCGTGTGCATGAATGCAGAGAGGGGGAGTGTGTGAATGAATGCGGTGGGGGTGTGCATGATTGCAGAAGGGGGTGCGTATGTGTGAGTGGGGGTGTGTGTATGGTTGTGTGCAGTTGGGTGGGAAGGGCGCGTGCATGTGCATGGAAGTAGGGTGAGGGTGCATGCATGTGCGTGGAAGTGGAGGGGAGGGTGCATGCATGTGCATGCAAATGGGGAGGTTGTTTGCATGTGTGTGGAAGTGGGGGGAGGGTTTTTGATTGTGAATGGAAGTTGGGGGGGAGGGTGCATGATGTGTGTGGACGTGGGGCAGAGGGTGCCGGTGACAGGAATGGAGATTCCTGTCACCAGGTGCGTTACTGTCAGGGTTTTCGGAAAGCCTGGCAGTCTGCCGGGTCATAGTACTGCCGGTGGTCTCAGAGCTGCCACCGGGCCGGAGATTCTCACCTCCGGCCCAGCGGTCCGACTGTCCTGGCGGTACTGGCAGCATTGTGGCAGTTTGGCTTCAGCCAAACCGCCTATCTCATAATGCAGCGGTCTTCACCGCCGGGTCGCCGGCAGGGAGACCACCAGCCTTGTAATGACCACAATTATCTTAGTTCAATACAAGTAGGAAGATACTTTATGCATGCTACTTAATCTACACTCCCACACCCTCTTGGGTCAGGTTATCAATTGATGGGAAGGTCTTATACTTACTCTAATTGACTTAGAAGCCAGCAGTATTGAGGACTACCATCACCATTCACAGAATCTGAGGAGGTGAGATTTGTGGTTGTATCATTGACAATAACACACCATCTGCAAATAGTCAGGGTCACTGGAGTTATGCCACAGGGGAGGGCCAATCTATTCAGCAGAGTTGACTAATTTATACGACAGGAAAAGGCAATTATGTGGCATAGCATAACCCCTTTTTTGTGGCAGCATTGCTTGTTTATTTTGTCCTTTTTACACGTTAACCCTGTTTCGGCAAAGGTTTCGCCTGATTACTATACATTTCATACCTAAATACAGCAATAAGTAAATGAAAGGTGACCAGTTAACCTTTGCAAAGGACTTGCTTCTGTGAATCAACTTATGTGGTAGAGTTATAGTATTTTTGTATCTGTTTGAGTTAGAAACACATTTGTTTTTTGTTAACATCTCCAAATGAGGTGACAGATAATGGATTGGATAGCCACACCAATAATTTATGGAATGAGCTGCAGGCCCAACTAGGATCTTTCACATTGTTTATCCTTATCAGACCTGCAATGGGGTAGAAAGCACTTTGAGCTGGAGTCTGCATTTACAAACCATCTCTCACTTTACAGAACATCATTACGACAATAAATGCACAACTCTTCTTTTACTTTTTAGAGAAACAGCCTCTTTTCAATGTACTAGCTAAGATGACCTCAGCTTAGTTTCAAAATCAAATCTTTTAGGGGTCATTCAATGGGAGAACTACCCCTTAATGTTTGGATAATAAAAAGGCTATTCAAGTTAGTGAAAATAAATGCTAGATGTTTGTTGGACTTGGTCCTCTTTTCATGGACACCTCCTAATGTTTTGCCTTCTCCCCTTCTGCTGTCAAAAATTTGTTTTTGTTGACATTAGGACTTTGTGCACTTTACCACTCCTACCTAGTGCTAACGTTCTTGTGCTCTCTCCTTTAAACATTAAAAAATTGGCTTACACCCAATTGGCACATTTATTTTACTTTAAGGTCCCTGGTATAGTGGTACTACGTGTATCCAGGGCCTGTAAATTCAAATGGTACTAGTGGGCATGCAACACTTATACTGCCACTCACTTAAGTAGCCCTTATGGACATGTCTTAGGCCTACCATTGCAGCTTGTAGTGCAGTTTTAAACTGCCAATTTGACTTGCAAGGCCTAAACCTCCCTTTCTAATATCTATAAGTTCCCCTATGGTAGGCCCTAAACAGCCCACATGGCAGGGTGCATTGTATGTAAAAGATAGGGCAAGTGGTTTTAAGTTTTGTCCTGGTAATGAAAAACTCTCAAATTCATTGTCACTAGTGTGATGTCTACCTCTCCCATTGGATAACATTGGGTTACCTTATTTCATTTAGTAAGTGCCACCTTTGGATTGGGAACTGATTGAAATATCATGTTTGGACTCAAATGAATTTTCATTTAGAATCGTATTTAATGGTAAAGTTGTATTTTAGATTACAGTTTTGAAAATGCCACTTTTAGAAAGTTAGCATTTTCCTGCCCTAACTCTCTGATGCCTTCGAGTAGTTTACAGCTTCCTGGGCCTGTTAATTGCTCCCCCATCAGGAATGCATATTGGGCTCAGGCAGTGAACAATAGGACCTGCGTGTAGCTGGGAGAGCTTCATCCTACCAGGATGGGAGGGGTGGAGCTGTTCCTTGCCCCACTTATTTTCAAAGGTTTGCCTCCAGCACACTCACAAAGGAACTTGCCTCCAGCCTATTGTTACCGTAGGGCACTTCAAGCCTGGGCAGGGCAAGGAAGGACATTTCCAGAACCAGGTGGGGGATAGCCTAGAAGTTTTCTCCTACTTCAAGAGCTGGCACCAGGTATAAATATTGGACCCTCAGATCAACTCTACAGTACACTCTGGACCTGTTGACATTACAGAAGAAGGACTACCTTGTTCCCCATAGGACTGCCCTGGTGCCTGAAGCCTGCATTGCTCCCCAGAGGACTTCCCTCCTGATTGAAGCCTGCCATATTCAGCAGAGGACTGCCTTGCTGCTATCTTAAGCACTGCCCTGCTGCTTGAGGCCTGTCGTGTTCCTTAGAAGGCTGCCCTTCTGATTGAGGCCTGCCCTGCTTCTTGAAAAGGATGGCTAGACCTTCTCCCTTCATCCGAACTAACCTGAGTGACTCCAAGGGTCAACTGTTTGACCTCCTGTTCTGAGGTACAGGGACACAACAGCCTCCACAGGCCTCTCTGCAGCTGCCTAGTTGACCTGCTGCTACTGGCCCCACCAGGACCTGCAAGTGGACCTGCCTGGACCTGCAGTTGGACCTGCCTGAGCTCATCTGGCCTCTCCTAGAGTGATCTCTGATCCCCAAATGGTGCATCCCTGGGTCCTGAACCCTTTGCTGAAATTAGTTGAACTCCTGCTGTGAAATCCTGAAATTTTGAAGCCTGTGCTCCAGACTTTGAAAAGGTAACTTTTTTGGTGGGACAAACCTAGTCCGTGTATCAGGCCTGCACTTTACCCCCCTGATGTTTGGAGCCTGTGCTGGAAGAGAGAAGGGGCACTCCCAGAACCAGTTGTAACTGGTTGGAACCCCCTCTCCTCCTCATTGACAAAGACACTGTAAACTGAGTATAAGTACAGGGGAATTTTCCCCACAATTTGGACATTCTTAGAACTGGACAGAAGGCAGCTAAGAGGACTCACCGGGGACCGCCATGGACTGCTGCTGTTGTGCTGACCTGTGACCCACAGGAGGAACTGCCACTGCTTGCATCCACTTTTGTGCTGGCCTGTAGCTGGGTTCGCCAGGCCTATGCTCTGTCTTAATTTTTGTCCCAAGGGCCAGAGTGCCATGGCCCCTGACCCCTGCCACGAGGAGTGTTGATGGTAACAGAAAAGCACCTAGAGAAGTGCTTCCCTAGGCTCCTTTGAGCATCCTGCGCACTTGCTGGATGAAAAGAAATCACTGCCACAGCCCAGGACACCAGTATTGCCTTGAGCGCTTTCTGGAGCGCCTTCTGTGCGGCCCGTATCACCGCCACAGCCTGGGACACCATTGTTGCTGTGCGTGCTTTTTAAAAGCGCTCCCTGACTGCCAATATCACCGGGTGACGAGATATCACTGCCGCAGCACGAGTGCATATTTTATTATTGGAGCGCGTTGTGCTCTAGCCTGTGCCCCCAGGGCACCAAAAAGGAGAAGAAGAGGAGCGTGCGCGCTCCAGCCGTGCCCCCGGGGCAAAGCGCGCTTCCTGACGCACCCCCGGGGCACCAGCAGACACTGTTCTTGGTGTCGGCTCAGAGGAGAGCGGCTCACTCACTGTGCCGGGTGCAGCCGCCCTCCAGAGCAGGAGGAAAGCCTCATCGGAGGCCCCTGCTCCAACGTAATTGCCTTCTGACAGCTGTCCCGAGGACGTGGGTGCCTGTCTATTCCACACAGGGCACGGGGCGTAAAGGGAGTTCCTTCCCACCCGGCCACTGCCTTAGGGGCGCGATTGCCCTGTAACTTAATATTGGCAATTTTTGGTGCCCCCCCCTTTGTGGTAGGGGCAGTGGAAGCCCGGGGGCCCCCCCAGAGATCGTGGGTCCCAGGAGGGGCCCGTCAGGTGAAATAGAGAGGGTGTCGACCGCCCCTCTCCCTTCAGAGTTGAACGTGGCCCCCGTTTTGTGCACAGGAGCGCCGGGGGCTCTACCTTCCTCTTTTTTGCGAAATAGATATTTAGTACATGTTCCTCTTATGGGCATTGCAGAGCACTAGTAACTTATGTAACAGGCATGATATGCTGATATGTTCGTTATGGCTTGCCATATGTTCTCTAATGTTCCTAGTATGGATATTTATGATGTGTTCATGACAAGTACATATATTTCTTTATTGTGATTCCTGACTACTGCTTATGTTGCAGAATCCTGAGTACTTACGTGTTCCATTGTGACAACTGCTTACGTTCTGACAACTGCTAAGGTAGCAGGGTATAACTGACATGTAATGTTTGGTGTAATTATGTTTTGTGCAATACAGTTTATTTTTACATAGCTCAGTGTTGTGTTTACTCTGTGATGTACATCTTGCGTCACATGTGTTGTGTGTGTTGTGCAAACGCTTGACACATTGCCTCTGGGTTAGGCCTTAATGCTTTTGCCGAGCTACCAAGGAGGTGAGCATGGATTATCTTGGACGTGTAACTCCCTTGCCCTGAGTGGGTGGGTTCTGCCTGGCTGAGGTGCATACCCTAGCCAACCAGAAACCCAATTTTTAACAGTCCCTATCTATCGTGACCTAATACCCACAGGTAGCGCTTTCTGTTTCTTGCAGCTATTTTTACTTAAACTTTTAAAATTGCATACCTTCAATGCTACCTATTGAATTTCTGTTGGTCTCATTTTATTTATTAAAATTTACCCTATTTTTCTAAATTGGTGTGGGATGTCTCTTGTGCTATTCTTTGACTTTATTACTGGTGGTATGCTGCATAAATACTTAACAGAGTGCCTCTAAGTTAAGCCATACTGCTCTGGTGCCAGACTGCCAGTGGGTCGAGCACAGGTTAAAATAGTGACTTTTGTGATTCACTCTTACAAGGACTGTGGTTGTTACTTGAGAAGGGTTTTCATGCTCCTCAATCAAAATCCAATTTTGTAATTTGTTCTTTTCATGTTTTTATTTGTGGCATTAGTTGTTTTTGTACAGCACTTGCACAGTCAAAAAGCTTCTTTAAGGTATCAGTAAAAAGATAATGTGATCCAAAACATTTTAATATGTAAAACTGCATTCATGTTTCATGGAATGGATGAAGAGCAGCTCCCTCAAACTCAATTCCAACAAGACGGAAGTCCTCATCTTCGGCTCCACCCCCTCCGCGTGGGATGACTCTTGGTGGCCTGCCACTCTCAGAACCACTCCGACTCCCACCGACCACTCACGCAACCTAGGATTCATGTTGGATCCCTCACTATCCATGACCCAGCATGTCAAGGCCATCTCGTCCTCCTATTTCAAAACACTCTGCATGTTCCAAAAGATCTACAAATGGATACCCACCGAAACCAGAAGAACAGTCACCCAAGCCCTCGTAAGCAGCAAGCTGGACTACGGCATTGCCCTCTACGCAGAAACCATGGCCAAACTCCAGAAGAGGCTGCAACGCATCCCGAACGTCTCTGCACGCCTCATCCTGGACATCCCCCACCACTGCCACATCACAGACCACCTGAAAAACCTGCACTGGCTCCCAGTCAACAAGAGAATCACCTTCAAACTCCTCACCCACGCTCACAAAGCACTGCAGAACCCCAGACGAGAATACCTCAACAGACGACTCTCCTTCTACACCCCGACCTGGCATCTCTGCTCCACCAACCTCGCCCTCGCAACTGTCCCACGTATGCGCTGAACTACAACCGGTGGTTGATCATTCTTGCACCTCGCTGCCAAAACGTGGAACACTCTTCCCACCCATCTGCGCCAGACCAAAGACCTCCTTACCTTCAGGAAACTTTTCAAGATCTGGCTGTTCAAGCAGTATCAGCACCTCACCCCTTCTCCCCCTGCCCTCCTCAGCACCTTGAGACCCTCACAGGAGAGTAGTGTGCTTTACAAATTCCTGATTGATTGATGACACCCTTCCATTAATGTATAATACATGAGTGCATTTAGCGTATTATGTCATCACTGAGAGTAACACGAGTTCATAATATAAAGGACATCAACAGGGCTGGCTTTCTTGAAGCTCCCATTGCATTCCTTTGGACTTTGCTGCGTGGCGGGCAATATTGAATGTGTGCACCATGTTTGCATTTTTATGTGTTTAAATAAAAGTGTACATTAGTAATAGTGTGCAGAGCAATTAATCTACACTTGTATTCACATATATATACTGAAATGAGGCTATTGCATTTGATACAAATTTGCCATGACCTGCCAAAGTGTGATTTCCTGGCTTAAGCTAGCTAGGCCTCAATTAGGCCTCAACACTGTCTTCTCCAAAATGTTGTGACATCATCGTGTTTATCCTCTGTTTGTAGTTCTGCCTCACCCGATGTGCAGCAAGATGTGGAGTTGTTGATTTCTGAATGGCACTGTTCTCGGACAGGGCCTCTATGTTTGTTATGTATTTTGAAATACATTCTGCTTGTACACAGTATTGCTTTGAATCTCAATGGTTCACTGATGTTAATGTAACCAGTTTGCTCCGACATCTCCAGGCAGCATTAGGTGAGAGGAACTGAATCAATATTAATGTAGTGGGTGATGTTAAAACGATAGGGCTACGTGATGATGCATAATTTTGTAAGCTGATTTGTTACAAATGTGCTTCTGTGCTCACACTATGATGGGTTTCCAGTTCTGATTCTTTCTTATGGAAAAATGACTACCTAAAACCTTGGAATTTGGGTGTGAGTCAGATGTTCTTGTCTCCACTAGGGATGCTGTCCGATTTCTTACTGATTTTGTTGCACTTTTGAGACTTGGCCTGCTACTCATTGTGCCTGTTGTTCTGCATTGTTCCTATTTCTGAGAGCCTTCATGGCAATGGTTGTATGCATTTAAATGAGATGTGTTGCATCTGCACTTTGCCATTTCTGTATTGCACCTTTTGAATTTTTCAATAAACCTTCATGTTTTTTTCTAAGGTTCCACTCCACAACTCACTTTTTGACTGTATTTTGAAATGCTCTTTTGAAACTTGTCTGTGGGACAGTGGGCTGATGCATAGATTGTGCCACTAACTGCAAACTTGACCCAGGCCTGATATAGAGCAGCTGTAAACTGCAAATTCAAGTGGTCAACATGAGCCCTTTGACAAGCCTAAAACGTTCCTTTTAAATACTAAGCCACTCCTAAGGTAGGCCTTAGTGCCCATACAGGCAGGGTGCATGGTATTTGAAAGTAGAACATGTAAAAGGTGAATGTTCCACATGTCCTTACATTGACTAGCTACTCAAAGCTATATTCACTGTAGCAGGATTGGCTGTTCCACAAGAACATGTTATACATTATTAAATAGTAATACCGTATCCTAGGAGTGGGACTAGATAACTAGATAAGTAATTAAAGAACTATTTTAATAGTTATTAAAATTTAATTAGATGGTGGTCACATTTTTCTAGCTATTACTGAAAAGTAACGTTTAAAAAGTTACCTGCCTGAAGTCACTAAATACGAAATCTGTGTTTTGCTCTCCAGCTACTACCAGCCAGTAATTAGTGAGTAATTAGCATTTCAGCAGACGCCAATAAGTTGTGAACTTGCTCATAAGACGGGGAAAAAGACCTTGGGCGTGGGGAGGTGTTGTTTTGCCCTTGATATGACGGCCTGTGGGTTGGGTCCAAGAACTTGCTTAACTTAAAAAAGGCCTTGTCACATGCAGCTATAATTAACATGTACACCTGTACACTTCATTTGTCACCCAAACAGATGGGTCTCCATGACAGTGTGCCTCTTGTTGAGTCAGATCCTGCTTAAGTGTCAAGACCTGCTTGACAGGACTGCATGGGTTTTAAATGACATTTAGGGCATTTCAAAGGAAAGCATCAAAATGTCAAAACAATTTGTATGTATCCATTGTGTGGTTGCTGAAAACTCAGGTTTTTAGAACCAGACATTGGTCTTTCAGTTTGTTGGGGGAACAGGGACTTCCTACAATGGTATTTTAGTGATTGATGTGAAAGGACACCAGTATTACTTAGTACTCTCCACGCACATCCCAGGCTTCAGAGCCCAACTTCAGTGTAACTGAAGACTTGGCCATCTTGTTAATGCCTATGGTGGGTATGGTTAGCCCCAGGAACCTTACTCCATTGGTTAGGGCATTCCCAGACATTATTCCCACTCACAACCTTTTGCCATACATAAATGTGGCTTCTCCAGGCACTGCATGGCACTCCTGTGCTTTTGGAAGATCACAAGAGGACTAAACTGTCTGTCTCAGACCTGAAAAGAGCTTAAAATTCTGGACCTGTTCTCCTTCTTGTATCCAGGATAAACAAGTGGATAGCCAGGGTCATAAGGTTGACCACCTGTAAATCTACAGGCACACAAGCTATGAGAGATGTTTTCTTGAAAATGCCAAACTGACCAGTGGCAACTGGTCCTGGATGGAACCCTGCTGTTTTATCTCTGCCTGGTAGTCACTGAGGCCCCCATTACGAGGCTGGCTGTCTTCAGACCTCCAGTTTCACTGTCACAGTTGGACTGCTGCTTTGGCGGCGGTAGGGCCACGACATTACGACTTTGGTGAATACACCACGGTCGGACTGCAGGCACCACCATGTTTCCGCTGGCCGACGGCCTGGTGGTGCCGGTGGTCTCAATCTGCCAGGGCAGCACTGCAAGCAGAGCTGCCCAGGGGATTACAACCCCTCTCTCTGCCGGTGTTTACATGGGGGTTGCACCGCCATGTAAATGCTGGTGGAGAAAGGGTGCCACTGGGTTCCAGCGGGGACCACCTGGCCAGCCCCCTCACACAAATCACTGTCTGATTTGACACAGTGATTTGCGCGACGGATGCTGATGCACCCAACACAAAAAAACATTGCCGCCGGCCACATTATGAGCCGGCATCAATGGTGTTGTGCGTTTCCCGCTGGGCCAATGGGAAACTCATAACAGGGCCAGCGGGAAGGAGACCGCACTGGCAGTCTCATGAACGCAGAAGTTTTGGCGGGCGGACTTTTCTACCCGCCAAACTTGTAATGAGGCCCTGAATCTTAAAGTGCCTCCCCTGGGGTCCTGGTGGGCTTTAGAAGTGTACTCCTGTAGTGAATTGGGACTTAAAAGGACTGAAGTCAGAAGGTACAATCTTTGACTAGTACGAACCTGGTTAGTGTTTCTGATCCATGCGATATCATGGTCAGTGTCAAATTGCTCCTAGGTCCTGTTCTACCTCTACCACTTACTATCATTAGTCGTTTGTGCTTCTAAGCACTATTTCTACTTAACATTTTATACATTCATATGTCCACTTCACCTTACTGAATTTTATCATTTTGATGTCATTTTGTTTATTACATTTTACTCTAGTTTTCTGAATCATTTTGGGACTTTTATTGTATAGCATTTCAACGTTATTACTGTGCTAGTCCTGCATAAACACTTTACACATTGCTTCTAAATTAAGCCTGTTTGCTGTGTGCAATAGCTACCAGAGCAGAGCTGAACTCAGGTTTTTTTATTGTCTTTAGTGGTTTACGATGAGAAGGACTGTGATGATAACATAAGGTGTAAGCCCAATTTCTTACAGGGTCTATCAATAATTACCGTTGTGTAAATTAATAACCCCAGGAAGTGTCAGATGGAAGAACCAATGCCAAAATTCTTGCCTATTACTGTTAGTTGTAGAATTCAATGTATCAAAAAGGTCAGCTCTAAAATGTTTGTCATAACTTTTCATAGTAAACAAATCAGACCTATGGCAGTGCATGTGTATTTTCACAATGAAGCAATTTGCTTGTTACCATAGTTCAAGCCTACTGTATTAAGCAGAAGTATTCCTACCAGGCAAACATGCACTGCAAGCATCCAGTGGAAATATACTCCTCCTGTCCAATCAAAAGATTGTAGAGAGGAAGATCAACATATGGGCGGAGCCCAGGCTCTGACCTATCTGTTAAAGCTCTTTTTCTAAGGATCCCTCTATGAAGCCAGACCTAAAACAGAGGGGACACTGGCTCCAAGAACACACACACCATATTTTAATAACTCAATTCTTTTTGTAACCAAAGTGTGGCCTGAGAGCAGATTTTTAATGAATCAATCAATCATACTGTACTTATAAAGCACGGCTTATCACCTGCGAGATTATCCAGGTGCTGGTCTGAGGGTCTCTGTCCTTCTTGAAGCCTGCCATTGGGAGTTCTGTTTGAAGGTGGCGGAAAAGGGCATTTCAGGATTTGGCTGAGAGGTGGGAGAAGGATCGACCCTGGTGCTGCAGTGGTTGATGGGTGGTGTCTGTGCAAGGGCGAGGTGAGCAGAGGTTCCTGGACGCTTGGTGGAAGTAGAGCCGGTGGTTCATGTATGTAAGTCCTTGTTCTTGGAGGGCTTTGTAGGCATGGGTCATGAGCTTGAAGTGGCATTTCTGGATGGGGAGTCAGTGGAGGCCTCTCAGGTGCTGGGAGACGTGGGTCCTTTGGGCAGGTTGAGGATCAGTCTGGCAACTGAGCTCTGGATCATCTGGAGTCTTTTCATGAGTAGTCCGGAGGTCCCTGAATAGAGTGCATTGCCATTGCCCAGACAGCTGGTGATGATGACCTGCGTCACTATTTTCCTGGTGCTGGTGGGTAGCCACTTGAAAATTCTGCAAAGCCTATGGTTGTAGGCTAAGACAACAGTGTAGACCTGACATTTCGTGGAGAGTTTGCTGTCAAGGATGATGCCAAGGTTGCAGGTGTGATCCTTTGGAGTGGGGATGGGACCACGTTCTGATGGCCACCAGGAGTGTTCCAGAGGAAGATGTGTCTGCTGAAGATCTGCACTTTGGTTTTGTCTGTGTTGAGGTTCAGGCAGTTGTCGCTCATCCAGGCGGAGATGTTCTTCATGTAGTTGTGAAAGTTGTTTTTTGTCGAAGTGGGGTCTGCTGAGAGTGAGAGGACGAGCTGGGTGTCCGTGTAGATGATGTTGCTGTTGTGGATTCTGACTATGTCTGCGAGCGGCGTCATGTACATGTTGAAGCGGGTGGGACTGATAGATGAGCCTTGTGGGATGCCGCAGATGATGTGCTTGGGCTGTGAGGTGAAGGGATGGAACCAAACCCTTTGTGTGCGCCTGGTGAGGAAGGATGCCATTCATCTAAGAGAGTCATCCTTGATGCCGATCTGGTGTAGACATTTGATGAGTGTGTGGATGGAGACGGTGTTGGAGGCAGCGGAGAGGTCGAGAATCCTCTGTCAAGTAGGGTACAGATGTCATCTGTTGCAGCGATCAGGGCTGTTTCGGTGCTGTGATTGGTTCTGAATCCAGATTAGGAGAATTCTAGAAGGTTGTTTCTCTCCTGGTGTTCGGTGAGTTGGAGCTTGATGGCCTTCTCCATGACTTTGGCAGGGAACGGGAGCAGCGAGATGGGGTGATAGTTCTGGAGGTCATTGGGGGCTGCAGAGAGCTTTTGAGGAGGGGTCGGACCTTTAAGTGTTTCCAGGCATAGGGGAAAGCGGCTGTGGAGTTGGAGGAGTTCAGGATGGTGGTGAGCTGGTGGCTGATATCGTCGCTTCGAAGGTTGAAGAGTCGATGGGGGCACGGATTGGTGGGTGCTCCTGAGCCGATGGAGTTCATTAAGGCCTTGGTGTTCTCTGTGCTGAGTTGTTCCCAAGTGGTGAGCGAGTGGTCGAGTGCTGTTTTCGTGTGGGTGGTGAAGCTGAGGAGATTGGTGGGTTGTGGCTCAAAGTTTCTGTAAATGGTGGCTATCTTGTTGTGGAAGTGGTCTAAAAGGGTGTTGCAGAGTTCCTGTGAGGGCAGAGTTGAGTTTCCTGTGGCTGATATGCAGAGTGAACTCTCTGACAATGGTGAAGAGTTATTTGGTCAGGTTGGTGCTGGCCTCGATGCGGTGTGGCAGGGGATTCTTTTTTGTGGTTTTGAATAGATTGTGGTAGTTGTTGAGGATGGACTTGAAGATGGCTCGATCACTGTAGTTTTTGCTGGAGCACCATTTCCTTTCCAGTTGTTTGCATCTGCATTTCACCGCACTGCGATATCAAATGTATTGTCTGGTTCGTTTTGTGGGTAAGTGTGTTCTGGCTGGTTTTGTGGGGATGACTAGGTTGGCAGTGCAGGCGATCCAAGTATTGAAGTTCTCTACTGCCTGGATCAGGTTGGTTGAACATGAGAATTATATTTGTTTGTGGACAAGCAATTGCTTGTCCAGCATGAAACTCTCACAAAAACGTCAGCCCTTTTGTAGAAATGATGGACACTTGTGGCTGACCTCGCCATAAGCCTCCTACAATGAACAGAGGAGATTGCAAATGGCGCAGCTCGCGCTGCCGATCAATTACCGAAATACCACGTGAAACTGCCCACGAGACCTCCAGTCTGAGCTTGACAACCCATGGATACCAGCCGTCAAATATAGACAGTCTACAGACATCAATCTTACCCCTCCCATTTCCTGAATCACTCCTTCAGGTGCCGCCGAGTGATCGATTGACATGTATTCATCAGCGTCTGTGGGAATTAGTCTTTCCTGATCGATACCCTTCGCATCAGTCCTCTCTGGGGGGGAGGAACCACCTCTCAGATGAGCAGGTGCCTTTAACCCCTCATGGACAGGGTGCTTCCGCCAGAGCACCTGGTACTATTTATTTTGCCACATTTAAACTTCGGCATCTTATTATGAAAAAAAGTGCGCCCAGGGCATGTTCTCTCCCTCCCAGATAATTTTGGTACATGGGATGGTAGATTTGTAATGAACCGTTTGTAAACAATTAAAACAAGAAAACAATACACTCTTGTTTACGGAAAATGACGTGTAAGAATGTGCGTTGTTTTCGGTAAAGTACATCAAAACGCTGCACATTTCTAAAATGTTTATCGGGAACCACACATCAGTAACAACACTGGCACCACCACAAAAGATAACAGAATTACTCACACACCATCGAACCAACCCACATAACATTCACACCACTACCACAAACACACACATTCCACTACCCAGTGCTTCATTTGAGCCGGTGGATGCCGGTACACGCCGCATTCCACCCCCCCCCCCCCCCATGCCCTGAACACAAAAAAACTAATACAAAAGGAGAAAGCACGAACCTGCAAGAGTGATGTAATCGGAGAAAGAGTGTCTAGTGGTGGATTAAAGAGGACTGAGGTGGATTCTAGACCCCGCATTCCTAGTATTCGGAGCGCCGGTGAAGACTGTCACAAAAAACAAATCTAACAACACACCACTAACTGCTAACCCCCCAACACAGCACCACTATCAGAACCACCAACACTAATAAGAAAAATACCATCAACACCCAGGCACCCATCCAAATTGCACATTACAACAAACATCCACAGCATCAGTGACACTGACACCCAGCATCAACAAACACATAACACTGGAAGAGCAAATAACCACACCGTCAGAACCACCAGAGATAACACTACCTCAGTCAGTCGTGCCTCCATCAGCAGCATCCCTAACACCCACATCACTGCTGGTACCCACACAGACTCAGCATCCTGACATTCCCACCAGTCACATTCCACCAAAGGTGGATGCCACCACTGGTACCACCATAAAGCTTTTTGCCAACACTGCCTTTACCACTGCTAACACCCTCACTACCTCAGCAACCACTTCAGACACCATCACTACAACAGCACGTCCTGCAAACACTGATAACTCAAAGGCCAACACTGACCCTGCCCTTACCACAGCCAGAACAGCAACCAACACTGACCCTACCACAGCCAGAACAGCAACCATTACTGACATGACCCTACCACAGCCAGAACAGCGACCAACACTGACCCTACCACAGCCAGAACAGCAACCAACACCGACATGACCCTACCATAGCCAGAACAGCAACCAACACTGACCCTGCCATTACCACAGCCAGACCAGCAACCAACTCTGACCCTGCCATTACTGTAGCCTGAACAGCAACCAACACTGACCCTACCACAGCCAGACCAGCAACCAACACCAACCCTGCCATTACCACAGCCAGAACAGCGACTAACACTGACCCTGCCATTACCACAGCCAGACCACCAACCAACCCTGACCCTGCCGTTACCACAGCCAAAACAGCAACCAACACTGACCCTGCCATTACCACAGACTGAACAGCAACCAACACCGACCCTACCAAGGCCAGAAAAGCAACCAACACTGACCCTGTGTAAGGAAATGCCTCCTTGGCATGGTTACCCCCTGACTTTTTGCCTTTGCTGATGCTATGTTTACAATTGAAAGTGTGCTGAGGCCTGCTAACCAGGCCCCAGCACCAGTGTTTTTTCCCTAACCTGTACTCTTGATTCCACAATTGGCACACCCTGGCATCCAGATAAGTCCCTTGTAACTGGTACCTCTGGTACCAAGGGCCCTGATGCCAGGGAAGGTCTCTAAGGGCTGCAGCATGTATTATGCCACCCTAGAGACCCCTCACTCAGCACAGACACACTGCTTACTAGCTTGTGTGTGCTGGTGAGAACAAAACGAGTAAGTCGACATGGCACTCCCCTCAGGGTGCCATGCCAGCCTCTCACTGCCTATGCAAGTATAGGTCAGTCACCCCTCTAGCAGGCCTTACAGCCCTAAGGCAGGGTGCACTATACCATAGGTGAGGGTACGAGTGCATGAGCATGGTACCCCTACAGTGTCTAAACAAAACCTTAGACATTGTAAGTGCAGGGTAGCCATAAGAGTATATGGTCTGGGAGTTTGTCAAACACGAACTCCACAGCACCATAATGGCTACACTGAAAACTGGGAAGTTTGGTATCAAACTTCTCAGCACAATAAATGCACACTGATACCAGTGTACATTTTATTGCAAAATACACCCCAGAGGGCACCTTAGAGGTGCCCCCTGAAACTTAACCGACTGTCTGTGTAGGCTGACTAGTTCCAGCAGCCTGCCACACTAGAGACATGTTGCTGGCCCCATGGGGAGAGTGCCTTTGTCACTCTGAGGCCAGTAACAAAGCCTGCACTGGGTGGAGATGCTAACACCTCCCCCAGGCAGGAGCTGTAACACCTGGCGGTGAGCCTCAAAGGCTCCCCCCTTTGTCACAGCACCGCAGGACACTCCAGCTAGTGGAGTTGCCCGCCCCCTCCGGCCCCGGCCCCCACTTTTGGCGGCAAGGCCGGAGAAAATAATGAGAATAACAAGGAGGAGTCACTGGCCAGTCAGGACAGCCCCTAAGGTGTCCTGAGCTGAGGTGACTCTAACTTTTAGAAATCCTCCATCTTGCAGATGGAGGATTCCCCCAATAGGGTTAGGATTGTGACCCCCTCCCCTTGGGAGGAGGCACAAAGAGGGTGTACCCACCCTCAGGGCTAGTAGCCATTGGCTACTAACCCCCCAGACCTAAACACGCCCTTAAATTTAGTATTTAAGGGCTACCCTGAACCCTAGAAAAATTAGATTCCTGCAACAACAAGAAGAAGGACTGCCTAGCTGAAAACCCCTGCAGAGGAAGATCAGAAGACAACAACTGCCTTGGCTCCAGAAACTCACCGGCCTGTCTCCTGCCTTCCAAAGAACTCTGCTCCAGCGACGCCTTCCAAAGGGACCAGCGACCTCTGAATCCTCTGAGGACTGCCCTGCTTCGACGACGACAAGAAACTCCCGAGGACAGCGGACCTGCTCCAAAAAGACTGCAACTTTATCCAAAGAAGCAGCTTTAAAGAACCCTGCAATCTCCCCGCAAGAAGCGTGAGACTTGCAACACTGCACCCGGCGACCCCGACTCGGCTGGTGGAGAACTGTAAGGAAATGCCTCCTTGGCATGGTTGCCCCCTGACTTTTTGCCTTTGCTGATGCTATGTTTACAATTGAAAGTGTGCTGAGGCCTGCTAACCAGGCCCCAGCACCAGTGTTCTTTCCCTAACCTGTACTTTTGTATCCACAATTGGCAGACCCTGGCATCCAGATAAGTCCCTTGTAACTGGTACTTCTAGTACCAAGGGCCCTGATGCCAAGGAAGGTCTCTAAGGGCTGCAGCATGTCTTATGCCACCCTGGAGACCTCTCACTCAGCACAGACACACTGCTTGCCAGCTTGTGTGTGCTAGTGAGGACAAAACGAGTAAGTCGACATGGCACTCCCCTCAGGGTGCCATGCCAGCCTCTCACTGCCTATGCAGTATAGGTAAGACACCCCTCTAGCAGGCCTTACAGCCCTAAGGCAGGGTGCACTATACCATAGGTGAGGGTACCAGTGCATGAGCATGGTACCCCTACAGTGTCTAAATAAAATCTTAGACATTGTAAGTGCAGGGTAGCCATAAGAGTATATGGTCTGGGAGTTTGTCAAACACGAACTCCACAGCCCCATAATGGCTACACTGAAAACTGGGAAGTTTGGTATCAAACTTCTCAGCACAATAAATGCACACTGATGCCAGTGTACATTTTATTGTAAAATACACCACAGAGGGCACCTTAGAGGTGCCCCCTGAAACTTAACCGACTATCTGTGTAGGCTGACTAGTTTTAGCAGCCTGCCACAAACCGAGACATGTTGCTGGCCCCATGGGGAGAGTGCCTTTGTCACTCTGAGGCCAGTAACAAAGCCTGCACTGGGTGGAGATGCTAACACCTCTCCCAGGCAGGAATTGTCACACCTGGCGGTGAGCCTCAAAGGCTCACCTCCTTTGTGCCAACCCAGCAGGACACTCCAGCTAGTGGAGTTGCCCGCCCCCTCCGGCCAGGCCCCACTTTTGGCGGCAAGGCCGGAGAAAATAATGAGAATAACAAGGAGGAGTCACTGGCCAGTCAGGACAGCCCCTAAGGTGTCCTGAGCTGAGGTGACTCTAACTTTTAGAAATCCTCCATCTTGCGGATGGAGGATTCCCCCAATAGGGTTAGGATTGTGACCCCCTCCCCTTGGGAGGAGGCACAAAAAGGGTGTACCCACCCTCAGGGCTAGTAGCCATTGGCTACTAACCCCCCAGACCTAAACACACCCTTAAATTTAGTATTTAAGGGCTGCCCTGAACCCTAGAAAATTAGATTCCTGCAACTACAAGAAGAAGGACTGCCTAGCTGAAAATCCCTGCAGCGGAAGACCAGAAGACGACAACTGCCTTGGCTCCAGAAACTCACCGGCCTGTCTCCTGCCTTCCAAAGATCCTGCTCCAGCGACGCCTTCCAAAGGGACCAGCGACCTCGACATCCTCCGAGGACTGCCCCTGCTTCGAAAAGACAAGAAACTCCCGAGGACAGCGGACCTGCTCCAAGAAAGGCTGCAACTTTGTTTCCAGCAGCTTTAAAAGAACCCTGCAAGCTTCCCGCAAGAAGCGTGAGACTTGCAACACTGCACCCGGCGACCCCGACTCGGCTGGTGGAGAACCGACACCTCAGGAGGGACCCCAGGACTACTCTGATACTGTGAGTACCAAAACCTGTCCCCCCTGAGCCCCCACAGCGCCGCCTGCAGAGGGAATCCCGAGGCTTCCCCTGACCGCAACTCTTTGAACCTAAAGTCCCGACGCCTGGGAGAGACCCTGCACCCGCAGCCCCAGGACCTAAAGGACCGGACTTTCACTGGAGAAGTGACCCCCAGGAGTCCCTCTCCCTTGCCCAAGTGGAGGTTTCCCCGAGGAATCCCCCCCCTTGCCTGCCTGCAGCGCTGAAGAGATCCCGAGATCTCTCATAGACTAACATTGCGAACCCGACGCCTGTTCCTACACTGCACCCGGCCGCCCCCGCGCTGCTGAGGGTGAAATTTCTGTGTGGACTTGTGTCCCCCCCGGTGCCCTACAAAACCCCCCTGGTCTGCCCTCCGAAGACGCGGGTACTTACCTGCAAGCAGACCGGAACCGGGGCACCCCCTTCTCTCCATTCTAGCCTATGTGTTTTGGGCACCACTTTGAACTCTGCACCTGACCGGCCCTGAGCTGCTGGTGTGGTGACTTTGGGGTTGCTCTGAACCCCCAACGGTGGGCTACCTTGGACCAAGAACTAAGCCCTGTAAGTGTCTTACTTACCTGGTTAACCTAACAAATACTTACCTCCCCTAGGAACTGTGAAAATTGCACTGTGTCCACTTTTAAAACAGCTATTTGTGAATAACTTGAAAAGTATACATGCAATTTTGATGATTTGAAGTTCCTAAAGTACTTACCTGCAATACCTTTCGAATGAGATATTACATGTAGAATTTGAACCTGTGGTTCTTAAAATAAACTAAGAAAAGATATTTTTCTATACAAAAACCTATTGGCTGGATTTGTCTCTGAGTGTGTGTACCTCATTTATTGTCTATGTGTATGTGCAACAAATGCTTAACACTACTCCTTGGATAAGCCTACTGCTCGACCACACTACCACAAAATAGAGCATTAGTATTATCTCTTTTTACCACTATTTTACCTCTAAGGGGAACCCTTGGACTCTGTGCATGCTATTCCTTACTTTGAAATAGCACATACAGAGCCAACTTCCTACATTGGTGGATCAGCGGTGGGGTACAAGACTTTGCATTTGCTGGACTACTCAGCCAATACCTGATCACACGACAAATTCCAAAATTGTCATTAGAAATTGATTTTTGCAATTTGAAAAGTTTTCTAAATTCTTAAAAGACCTGCTAGGGCCTTGTGTTAGATCCTGTTTAGCATTTCTTTTAGAGTTTAAAAGTTTATAAAAGTTTGAATTAGAACCTAGAACTAGTTGTAGATTCTTAAAAATTATTCCAACTTTTAGAAGCAAAATGTCTAGCACAGATGTGACTGTGGTGGAACTCGACACCACACCTTACCTCCATCTTAAGATGAGGGAGCTAAGGTCACTCTGTAAAATAAAGAAAATAACAATGGGCCCCAAACCTACCAAAATACAGCTCCAGGAGCTTTTGGCAGAGTTTGAAAAGGCCAACCCCTCTGAGGGTGGCAACTCAGAGGAAGAGGATAGTGACTTGGAGGACAATTCCCCCCTACCAGTCCTATCTAGGGAGAACAGGGTCCCTCAAACCCTGACTCCAAAAATAATAGTCAGAGATGCTGGTTCCCTCACAGGAGAGACCAACACCTCTGAAATCACTGAGGATAACCCCAGTGAAGAGGACATCCAGTTAGCCAGGATGGCCAAAAGATTGGCTTTGGAAAGACAGATCCTAGCCATAGAGAGGGAAAGACAAGAGATGGGCCTAGGACCCATCAATGGTGGCAGCAACATAAATAGGGTCAGAGATTCTCCTGACATGTTGAAAATCCCCAAAGGGATTGTAACTAAATATGAAGATGGTGATGACATCACCAAATGGTTCACAGCTTTTGAGAGGGCTTGTGTAACCAGAAAAGTGAACAGATCTCACTGGGGTGCTCTCCTTTGGGAAATGTTCACAGGAAAGTGTAGGGATAGACTCCTCACACTCTCTGGACAAGATGCAGAATCTTATGACCTCATGAAGGGTACCCTGATTGAGGGCTTTGGATTCTCCACTGAGGAGTACAGGATTAGGTTCAGGGGGGCTCAAAAATCCTCGAGCCAGACCTGGGTTGACTTTGTTGACTACTCAGTGAAAACACTAGATGGTTGGATTCAAGGCAGTGGTGTAAGTAATTATGATGGGCTGTACAATTTATTTGTGAAAGAACACCTGTTAAGTAATTGTTTCAATGATAAACTGCATCAGCATCTGGTAGACCTAGGACCAATTTCTCCCCAAGAATTGGGAAAGAAGGCGGACCATTGGGTCAAGACAAGGGTGTCCAAGACTTCAACAGGGGGTGACCAAAAGAAAGGGGTCACAAAGACTCCCCAGGGGAAGGGTGATGAGACAACCAAAACTAAAAATAGTAAAGAGTCTTCTACAGGCCCCCAAAAACCTGCACAGGAGGGTGGGCCCAGAGCCTCTTCACAAAACAATGGGTACAAGGGTAAAAACTTTGATCCCAAAAAGGCCTGGTGTCATAGCTGTAAACAGCATGGACACCAAACTGGAGACAAGGCCTGTCCCAAGAAAGGTTCCACTCCAAACTCCCATCCAGGTAACACTGGTATGGCTAGTCTCCAAGTGGGATCAACAGTGTGCCCAGAGCAAATCAGGGTCCACACTGAAGCTACTCTAGTTTCTGAGGGTGGGGTGGATTTAGCCACACTAGCTGTCTGGCCGCCTAACATGCAAAAATACAGACAGCAACTCTTAATTAATGGGACTAGAATAGAGGGCCTGAGGGATACAGGTGCCAGTGTCACCATGGTGACAGAGAAACTGGTTTCCCCTGGCCAATACCTGACTGGAAAAACTTACACAGTCACCAATGCTGACAATCAGAGAAAAGTACATCCCATGGCAATGGTTACTTTAGAATGGGGAGGGGTCAATGGCCTGAAACAGGTGGTGGTCTCCTCAAATATCCCAGTGGACTGTCTGCTTGGAAATGACCTGGAGTCCTCAGCATGGGCTGAGGTAGAACTAAAAACCCATGCAGCAATGCTGGGTATCCCTGAACTGGTGTGTGTGAAAACAAGAGCACAATGCAAGGCACAGGGTGAACAAGTAGAGCTGGAGTCTGGAAGAATGGCCCAGCCTACCAAGAGAACAGGAAAGTCAGCTGGGAAACCAACTGCAACACAGCAAAAGAAAGGGAACCTCTCTTCTCAGGAAGAAGTTCTGCCCTCTGAGGGAACTGAGCCTTTGGAGCTTGAGCCTTATCAGGTTGAGCTCTTAGGCCCAGGGGGACCCTCAAGGGAGGAGCTGTGTAAGGGACAAGAAACCTGTCCCTCTCTTGAAGGCCTTAGGCAGCAAGCTGCTGAAGAGTCCAAAGGCAAGAAAAATGGAACGCATAGGGTCTATTGGGAAGATGGACTCCTGTACACTGAGGCCAGAGACCCCAAACCTGGTGCCACTAGGAGAGTGGTAGTGCCTCAGCTGTTCAGGAAGTTCATCCTAACATTGGCCCATGACATTCCCCTTGCTGGACATTTGGGACAAACCAAGACGTGGGAGAGGTTAGTCAACCACTTCTACTGGCCCAATATGTCCAACATGGTTAAGGAGTTTTGCCTCTCCTGCCCCACCTGTCAAGCCAGTGGTAAGACAGGTGGGCATCCAAAGGCCCCCCTCATTCCACTTCCAGTGGTGGGGGTTCCCTTTGAGAGAGTGGGTGTGGACATAGTTGGTCCACTAGAACCTCCCACAGCCTCAGGAAATATGTATATCCTGGTAGTAGTGGATCATGCTACCAGGTATCCTGAAGCTATTCCCCTTAGGTCGACTACTGCCCCTGCAGTAGCCAAGGCCCTCATTGGTATCTTTACCAGAGTGGGTTTCCCTAAGGAGGTGGTGTCTGACAGAGGTACCAACTTCATGTCAGCATACCTAAAGCACATGTGGAATGAGTGTGGGGTGACTTATAAATTCACTACACCATACCATCCACAAACTAATGGCTTAGTTGAGAGATTCAACAAGACATTAAAGGGCATGATCATGGGGCTCCCAGAAAAACTCAAAAGGAGATGGGATGTCCTCTTGCCATGTCTGCTTTTCGCTTACAGAGAGGTGCCACAGAAGGGAGTAGGATTCTCACCCTTTGAACTTCTGTTTGGTCATCCTGTAAGGGGACCACTTGCCCTTGTTAAAGAAGGCTGGGAGAGACCTCTCCATGAGCCTAAACAGGACATAGTGGACTATGTACTTGGCCTTCGCTCTAGAATGGCAGAGTACATGGAAAAGGCAACCAAAAACCTTGAGGCCAGCCAACAGCTCCAGAAGTTTTGGTATGACCAAAAGGCTGCACTGGTTGAGTTCCAACCGGGGCAGAAAGTCTGGGTTCTGGAGCCTGTGGCTCCCAGGGCACTCCAGGACAAATGGAGTGGCCCTTACCCAGTACTAGAAAGGAAGAGTCAGGTCACCTACCTGGTGGACCTGGGCACAAGCAGGAGCCCCAAGAGGGTGATCCATGTAAACCGCCTTAAGCTCTTCCACGACAGGGCTGATGTCAATCTGTTGATGGTAACAGATGAGGATCAGGAGGCAGAGAGTGAACCTCTCCCTGATCTTCTGTCATCAGACCCAAAAGATGGCACAGTAGATGGAGTGATCTACTCAGACACCCTCTCTGGCCAACAGCAAGCTGATTGTAGGAGAGTCCTACAACAGTTTCCTGAACTCTTCTCCTTAACCCCTGGTCAGACACACCTGTGTACCCATGATGTGGACACAGGAGACAGCATGCCTGTCAAGAACAAAATCTTTAGACAATCTGACCATGTTAAGGAAAGCATCAAGGTGGAAGTCCACAAGATGCTGGAATTGGGAGTAATTGAGCGCTCTGACAGCCCCTGGGCTAGCCCAGTGGTCTTAGTCCCCAAACCTCACACCAAAGATGGAAAGAAAGAGATGAGGTTTTGTGTGGACTACAGAGGGCTCAATTCTGTCACCAAGACAGATGCTCATCCAATTCCAAGAGCTGATGAGCTCATTGATAAATTAGGTGCTGCCAAATTTCTAAGTACCTTTGACTTGACAGCAGGGTACTGGCAAATAAAAATGGCACCTGGAGCAAAAGAAAAGACAGCATTCTCCACACCTGATGGGCATTATCAGTTTACTGTTATGCCCTTTGGTTTAAAGAATGCCCCTGCCACCTTCCAAAGGTTGGTGAATCAAGTCCTTGCTGGCTTGGAGTCCTTTAGCACAGCTTATCTTGATGATATTGCTGTCTTTAGCTCCACCTGGCAGGATCACCTGGTCCACCTGAGGAAGGTTTTGAAGGCTCTGCAATCTGCAGGCCTCTCTATCAAGGCATCCAAATGCCAGATAGGGCAGGGAACTGTGGTTTACTTGGGCCACCTTGTAGGTGGAGGCCAAGTTCAGCCACTCCAACCCAAGATCCAGACTATTCTGGACTGGGTAGCTCCAAAAACCCAGACTCAAGTCAGGGCATTCCTTGGCTTGACTGGGTATTACAGGAGGTTTGTGAAGGGATATGGATCCATTGTGACAGCCCTCACTGAACTCACCTCCAAGAAAATGCCCAAGAAAGTAAACTGGACTGTGGAATGCCAACAGGCCTTTGACACCCTGAAACAGGCAATGTGCTCAGCACCAGTTCTCAAAGCTCCAGATTATTCTAGGCAGTTCATTGTGCAGACTGATGCCTCTGAACATGGGATAGGGGCAGTTTTGTCCCAAACAAATGATGATGGCCTTGACCAGCCTGTTGCTTTCATTAGCAGGAGGTTACTCCCCAGGGAGCAGCGTTGGAGTGCCATTGAGAGGGAGGCCTTTGCTGTGGTTTGGTCCCTGAAGAAGCTGAGACCATACCTCTTTGGGACTCACTTCCTAGTTCAAACTGACCACAGACCTCTCAAATGGCTGATGCAAATGAAAGGTGAAAATCCTAAACTGTTGAGGTGGTCCATCTCCCTACAGGGAATGGACTTTATAGTGGAACACAGACCTGGGACTGCCCATGCCAATGCAGATGGCCTTTCCAGGTTCTTCCACTTAGAAAATGAAGACTCTCTTGGGAAAGGTTAGTCTCATCCTCTTTCGTTTGGGGGGGGGTTGTGTAAGGAAATGCCTCCTTGGCATGGTTGCCCCCTGACTTTTTGCCTTTGCTGATGCTATGTTTACAATTGAAAGTGTGCTGAGGCCTGCTAACCAGGCCCCAGCACCAGTGTTCTTTCCCTAACCTGTACTTTTGTATCCACAATTGGCAGACCCTGGCATCCAGATAAGTCCCTTGTAACTGGTACTTCTAGTACCAAGGGCCCTGATGCCAAGGAAGGTCTCTAAGGGCTGCAGCATGTCTTATGCCACCCTGGAGACCTCTCACTCAGCACAGACACACTGCTTGCCAGCTTGTGTGTGCTAGTGAGGACAAAACGAGTAAGTCGACATGGCACTCCCCTCAGGGTGCCATGCCAGCCTCTCACTGCCTATGCAGTATAGGTAAGACACCCCTCTAGCAGGCCTTACAGCCCTAAGGCAGGGTGCACTATACCATAGGTGAGGGTACCAGTGCATGAGCATGGTACCCCTACAGTGTCTAAATAAAATCTTAGACATTGTAAGTGCAGGGTAGCCATAAGAGTATATGGTCTGGGAGTTTGTCAAACACGAACTCCACAGCCCCATAATGGCTACACTGAAAACTGGGAAGTTTGGTATCAAACTTCTCAGCACAATAAATGCACACTGATGCCAGTGTACATTTTATTGTAAAATACACCACAGAGGGCACCTTAGAGGTGCCCCCTGAAACTTAACCGACTATCTGTGTAGGCTGACTAGTTTTAGCAGCCTGCCACAAACCGAGACATGTTGCTGGCCCCATGGGGAGAGTGCCTTTGTCACTCTGAGGCCAGTAACAAAGCCTGCACTGGGTGGAGATGCTAACACCTCTCCCAGGCAGGAATTGTCACACCTGGCGGTGAGCCTCAAAGGCTCACCTCCTTTGTGCCAACCCAGCAGGACACTCCAGCTAGTGGAGTTGCCCGCCCCCTCCGGCCAGGCCCCACTTTTGGCGGCAAGGCCGGAGAAAATAATGAGAATAACAAGGAGGAGTCACTGGCCAGTCAGGACAGCCCCTAAGGTGTCCTGAGCTGAGGTGACTCTAACTTTTAGAAATCCTCCATCTTGCGGATGGAGGATTCCCCCAATAGGGTTAGGATTGTGACCCCCTCCCCTTGGGAGGAGGCACAAAAAGGGTGTACCCACCCTCAGGGCTAGTAGCCATTGGCTACTAACCCCCCAGACCTAAACACGCCCTTAAATTTAGTATTTAAGGGCTGCCCTGAACCCTAGAAAATTAGATTCCTGCAACTACAAGAAGAAGGACTGCCTAGCTGAAAATCCCTGCAGCGGAAGACCAGAAGACGACAACTGCCTTGGCTCCAGAAACTCACCGGCCTGTCTCCTGCCTTCCAAAGATCCTGCTCCAGCGACGCCTTCCAAAGGGACCAGCGACCTCGACATCCTCCGAGGACTGCCCCTGCTTCGAAAAGACAAGAAACTCCCGAGGACAGCGGACCTGCTCCAAGAAAGGCTGCAACTTTGTTTCCAGCAGCTTTAAAAGAACCCTGCAAGCTTCCCGCAAGAAGCGTGAGACTTGCAACACTGCACCCGGCGACCCCGACTCGGCTGGTGGAGAACCGACACCTCAGGAGGGACCCCAGGACTACTCTGATACTGTGAGTACCAAAACCTGTCCCCCCTGAGCCCCCACAGCGCCGCCTGCAGAGGGAATCCCGAGGCTTCCACTGACCGCGACTCTTTGAACCTAAAGTCCCGACGCCTGGGAGAGACCCTGCACCCGCAGCCCCCAGGACCTAAAGGACCGGACTTTCACTGGAGAAGTGACCCCCAGGAGTCCCTCTCCCTTGCCCAAGTGGAGGTTTCCCCGAGGAATCCCCCCCCTTGCCTGCCTGCAGCGCTGAAGAGATCCCGAGATCTCTCATAGACTAACATTGCGAACCCGACGCCTGTTCCTACACTGCACCCGGCCGCCCCCGCGCTGCTGAGGGTGAAATTTCTGTGTGGACTTGTGTCCCCCCCGGTGCCCTACAAAACCCCCCTGGTCTGCCCTCCGAAGACGCGGGTACTTACCTGCAAGCAGACCGGAACCGGGGCACCCCCTTCTCTCCATTCTAGCCTATGTGTTTTGGGCACCACTTTGAACTCTGCACCTGACCGGCCCTGAGCTGCTGGTGTGGTGACTTTGGGGTTGCTCTGAACCCCCAACGGTGGGCTACCTTGGACCAAGAACTAAGCCCTGTAAGTGTCTTACTTACCTGGTTAACCTAACAAATACTTACCTCCCCTAGGAACTGTGAAAATTGCACTAAGTGTCCACTTTTAAAACAGCTATTTGTGAATAACTTGAAAAGTATACATGCAATTTTGATGATTTGAAGTTCCTAAAGTACTTACCTGCAATACCTTTCGAATGAGATATTACATGTAGAATTTGAACCTGTGGTTCTTAAAATAAACTAAGAAAAGATATTTTTCTATACAAAAACCTATTGGCTGGATTTGTCTCTGAGTGTGTGTACCTCATTTATTGTCTATGTGTATGTGCAACAAATGCTTAACACTACTCCTTGGATAAGCCTACTGCTCGACCACACTACCACAAAATAGAGCATTAGTATTATCTCTTTTTACCACTATTTTACCTCTAAGGGGAACCCTTGGACTCTGTGCATGCTATTCCTTACTTTGAAATAGCACATACAGAGCCAACTTCCTACAAGAACCAACACCTCAGGGAGGACCCCCGGACTACTCTACGACTGTGAGTACCAAAACCTGTCCCCCCTGAGCCCTCACAGCGCCGCCTGCAGAGGGAATCCCGAGGCTTCCCCTGTCCGCGACTCTCTGAAACCTAAGTCCCGACGCCTGGAAAAGACCCTGCACCCGCAGCCCCCAGGACCTGAAGGACCGGACTTTCACTGCAGAAGTGACCCCCAGGAGTCCCTCTCCCTTGCCCAAGTGGAGGTTTCCCCGAGGAAGCCCCCCCTTGCCTGCCTGCAGCGCTGAAGAGATCCCTTGATCTCTCATTGACTTCCATTGCGAACCCGACGCTTGTTCTAACACTGCACCCGGCCGCCCCCGCGCCGCTGAGGGTGAAATTTCTGTGTGGGCTTGTGTCCCCCCCGGTGCCCTACAAAACCCCCCTGGTCTGCCCTCCGAAGACGCGGGTACTTACCTGCTGGCAGACTGGAACCGGGGCACCCCCTTCTCTCCATTGAAGCCTATGCGTTTTGGGCACCACTTTGAACTCTGCACCTGACCAGCCCTGAGCTGCTGGTGTGGTAACTTTGGGGTTGCTCTGAACCCCCAACGGTGGGCTACCTTGGACCAAGAACTGAACCCTGTAAGTGTCTTACTTACCTGGTAAAACTAACAAAAACTTACCTCCCCCAGGAACTGTGAAAATTGCACTGTGTCCACTTTTAAAATAGCTATTTGTGAATAACTTGAAAAATATACATGCAATTGAAATGATTCAAAGTTCCTAATGTACTTACCTGCAATACCTTTCAAACAAGATATTACATGTTAAATTTGAACCTGTGGTTCTTAAAATAAACTAAGAAAATATATTTTTCTATAACAAAACCTATTGGCTGGATTTGTCTCTGAGTGTGTGTACCTCATTTATTGTCTATGTGTATGTACAACAAATGCTTAACACTACTCCTTGGATAAGCCTACTGCTCGACCACACTACCACAAAATAGAGCATTAGTATTATCTATTTTTACCACTATTTTACCTCTAAGGGGAACCCTTGGACTCTGTGCATGCTATTCCTTACTTTGAAATAGCACATACAGAGCCAACTTCCTACATTGGTGGATCAGCGGTGGGGTACAAGACTTTGCATTTGCTGGACTACTCAGCCAATACCTGATCACACGACAAATTCCAAAATTGTCATTAGAAATTGATTTTTGCAATTTGAAAAGTTTTCTAAATTCTTTAAAGTCCTGCTAGGGCCTTGTGTTAGTCCCTGTTAGCATTTCGTTTAGAGTTTAAAAGTTTGGTAAAAGTTTGAATTAGATTCTAGAACCAGTTTTAGTTTCTTAAAAAGTATTCCAACTTTTAGAAGCATAATGTCTAGCACAGATGTGAATGTGGTGGAACTCGACACCACACCTTACCTCCATCTACAGATGAGAGAGCTAAGGTCACTCTGTAAACTAAAGAAAATAGCAATGGGCTCCAAACCTACCAAAGTACAGCTCCAGGAGCTGTTGGCAGAGTTTGAAAAGGCCAACCCCTCTGAGGATGGCAACACAGAGGATGAAGATAGTGACTTGGAGGGAAATTCCCCCCCTCCAGTCCTACTTAGGGAGAACAGGGCTTCTCAAGCCCTGACTCCACAAATAATAGTCAGAGATGCAGGTTCCCTCACAGGAGGGACCAACAACTCTGAAATCACTGAGGATAACTCCAGTGAAGAGGACATCCAGTTAGCCAGGATGGCCAAAAGATTGGCTTTGGAAAGACAGATCCTAGCCATAGAAAGGGAAAGACAAGAGATGGGCCTAGGACCCATCAATGGTGGCAGCAACATAAATAGGGTCAGAGATTCTCCTGACATGTTGAAAATCCCTAAAGGGATTGTAACTAAATATGAAGATGGTGATGACATCACCAAATGGTTCACAGCTTTTGAGAGGGCTTGTGTAACCAGAAAAGTGAACAGATCTCACTGGGGTGCTCTCCTTTGGGAAATGTTCACAGGAAAGTGTAGGGATAGACTCCTCACACTCTCTGGAAAAGATGCAGAATCTTATGACCTCATGAAGGGTACCCTGATTGAGGGCTTTGGATTCTCCACTGAGGAGTATAGGATTAGATTCAGGGGGGCTCAAAAATCCTCGAGCCAGACCTGGGTTGACTTTGTAGACTACTCAGTAAAAACACTAGATGGTTGGATTCAAGGCAGTGGTGTAAGTAATTATGATGGGCTGTACAATTTATTTGTGAAAGAACACCTGTTAAGTAATTGTTTCAATGATAAACTGCATCAGCATCTGGTAGACCTAGGACCAATTTCTCCCCAAGAATTGGGAAAGAAGGCGGACCATTGGGTCAAGACAAGGGTGTCCAAAACTTCCACAGGGGGTGACCAAAAGAAAGGGGTCACAAAACCTCCCCAGGGGAAGGGTGGTGAGACAGCCAAAAATAAAAATAGTAAAGAGTCTTCTACAGGCCCCCAAAAACCTGCACAGGAGGGTGGGCCCAGAGCCTCTTCACAAAACAATCCTGGGTACAAGGGTAAAAACTTTGATCCCAAAAAGGCCTGGTGTCGTAGCTGTATTCAGCCTGGACACCAAACTGGAGACAAGGCCTGTCCCAAGAAAGGTTCCACTCCAAACTCCAATCCAGGTAACACTGGAATGGCTAGTCTCCAAGTGGGATCAACAGTGTGCCCAGAGCAAATCAGGGTCCACACTGAAGCTACTCTAGTCTCTGAGGGTGGGGTGGATTTAGCCACACTAGCTGCCTGGCCGCCTAACATGCAAAAATACAGGCAGCAGCTCTTTATTAATGGGACAAGTGTAGAGGGCCTGAGGGATACAGGTGCCAGTGTCACCATGGTGACAGAGAAACTGGTTTCCCCTGGCCAATACCTGACTGGAAAAACCTATACAGTCACCAACGCTGACAATCAGACTAAAGCACATCCCATGGCAATGGTAACTTTAGAATGGGGAGGGGTCAATGGCCTGAAACAGGTGGTGGTCTCCTCAAACATCCCAGTAGACTGTCTGCTTGGAAATGACCTGGAGTCCTCAGCATGGGCTGAGGTAGAACTAAAAACCCATGCAGCCATGATGGGTATCCCTGAACTGGTGTGTGTAAAAACAAGAGCACAATGCAAGGCACAGGGTGAAAAAGTAGAGCTGGAGTCTGGAAGAAAGGCCCAGCCTACCAAGAGGAAAGGAAAGTCAGTTGGGACACCAACTGCAACACAGTCAGAAAAAGAGAACCTCTCTTCTCAGGAAGAAGTTCTGCCCTCTGAGGGAACTGAGCCTTTGGAGCTTGAACCTTATCAGGTTGAGCTCTTGGGCCCAGGGGGACCCTCAAGGGAGGAGCTGTGTAAGGGACAAGAAACCTGTCCCTCTCTTGAAGGCCTTAGGCAGCAAGCTGCAGAAGAGTCCAAGGGCAAGAAAAATGGAACACATAGGGTCTATTGGGAAGATGGACTCCTGTACACTGAGGCCAGAGACCCCAAACCTGGTGCCACTAGGAGAGTGGTAGTGCCTCAGTCGTTCAGAGAGTTTATTCTGACCTTAGCCCATGATATTCCCCTTGCTGGGCATTTGGGACAAACCAAGAGTGGGAGAGGTTAGTCAACCACTTCTACTGGCCCAATATGTCCCACAAGGTTAAGGAGTTTTGCCTCTCCTGCCCCACCTGTCAAGCCAGTGGTAAGACAGGTGGGCATCCAAAGGCCCCCCTCATTCCACTTCCAGTGGTGGGGGTCCCCTTTGAAAGAGTGGGTGTGGACATAGTTGGTCCACTAGAACCTCCCACAGCCTCAGGAAATATGTATATCCTAGTAGTAGTGGATCATGCTACTAGGTATCCTGAAGCTATTCCCCTTAGGTCAACTACTGCCCCTGCAGTAGCCAAGGCCCTCATTGGTATCTTTACCAGAGTGGGTTTCCCTAAGGAGGTGGTGTCTGACAGAGGTACCAACTTCATGTCAGCATACCTAAAACACATGTGGAATGAGTGTGGGGTGACTTACAAATTCACTACACCATACCATCCACAAACTAATGGCTTAGTTGAGAGATTCAACAAGACATTAAAAGGCATGATCATGGGGCTCCCAGAAAAGCTCAAAAGGAGATGGGATGTCCTCTTGCCATGTCTGCTTTTCGCTTACAGAGAGGTGCCACAGAAGGGAGTAGGATTCTCACCCTTTGAACTTCTGTTTGGTCACCCTGTAAGGGGACCACTTGCTCTTGTTAAAGAAGGCTGGGAGAGACCTCTTCATGAGCCTAAACAGGACATAGTGGACTATGTACTTGGCCTTCGCTCTAGAATGGCAGAGTACATGGAAAAGGCAAGCAAAAACCTTGAGGCCAGCCAACAGCTCCAGAAGTTTTGGTATGACCAAAAGGCTGCAATCGTTGAGTTCCAACCAGGGCAGAAAGTCTGGGTTCTGGAGCCTGTGGCTCCCAGGGCACTTCAGGACAAATGGAGTGGCCCTTACCCAGTGCTAGAAAGGAAGAGTCAGGTCACCTACCTGGTAGACCTGGGCACAAGCAGGAGCCCCAAGAGGGTGATCCATGTGAACCGCCTTAAGCTCTTCCATGACAGGGCTGATGTAAATCTGTTGATGGTAACAGATGAGGATCAGGAGGCAAAGAGTGAACCTCTCCCTGATCTTCTGTCATCAGACCCAAAAGATGGCTCAGTAGATGGAGTGATCTACTCAGACACCCTCTCTGGCCAACAGCAAGCTGATTGTAGGAGGGTCCTACAACAGTTTCCTGAACTCTTCTCCCTAACCCCTGGTCAGACACACCTGTGTACCCATGATGTGGACACAGGAGACAGCATGCCTGTCAAAAACAAAATCTTTAGACAGTCTGACCATGTTAAGGAAAGCATCAAGGTGGAAGTCCACAAGATGCTGGAATTGGGAGTAATTGAGCGCTCTGACAGCCCCTGGGCTAGCCCAGTGGTCTTAGTCCCCAAACCTCACACCAAAGATGGAAAGAAAGAGATGAGGTTTTGTGTGGACTACAGAGGGCTCAACTCTGTCACCAAGACAGACGCCCATCCAATTCCTAGAGCTGATGAGCTCATAGACAAATTAGGTGCTGCCAAATTCTTAAGTACCTTTGACTTGACAGCAGGGTACTGGCAAATAAAAATGGCACCTGGAGCAAAAGAGAAAACAGCATTCTCCACACCTGATGGGCATTATCAGTTTACTGTTATGCCCTTTGGTTTAAAGAATGCCCCTGCCACCTTCCAAAGGTTGGTGAATCAAGTCCTTGCTGGCTTGGAGTCCTTTAGCACAGCTTATCTTGATGATATTGCTGTCTTTAGCTCCACCTGGCAGGATCACCTGGTCCACCTGAAGAAGGTTTTGAAGGCTCTGCAATCTGCAGGCCTCTCTATCAAGGCATCCAAATGCCAGATAGGGCAGGGAACTGTGGTTTACTTGGGCCACCTTGTAGGTGGAGGCCAAGTTCAGCCACTCCAACCCAAGATCCAGACTATTCTGGACTGGGTAGCTCCAAAAACCCAGACTCAAGTCAGGGCATTCCTTGGCTTGACTGGGTATTACAGGAGGTTTGTGAGGGGATATGGATCCATTGTGACAGCCCTCACTGAACTCACCTCCAAGAAAATGCCCAAGAAAGTGAACTGGACTGTAGAATGCCAACAGGCCTTTGACACCCTGAAACAAGCAATGTGCTCAGCACCAGTTCTAAAAGCTCCAGATTATTCTAAGCAGTTCATTGTGCAGACAGATGCCTCTGAACATGGGATAGGGGCAGTTTTGTCCCAAACAAATGATGATGGCCTTGACCAGCCTGTTGCTTTCATTAGCAGGAGGTTACTCCCCAGGGAGCAGCGTTGGAGTGCCATTGAGAGGGAGGCCTTTGCTGTGGTTTGGTCCCTGAAGAAGCTGAGACCATACCTCTTTGGGACTCACTTCCTAGTTCAAACTGACCACAGACCTCTCAAATGGCTGATGCAAATGAAAGGTGAAAATCCAAAACTGTTGAGGTGGTCCATCTCCCTACAGGGAATGGACTTTATAGTGGAACACAGACCTGGGACTGCCCATGCCAATGCAGATGGCCTTTCCAGGTTCTTCCACTTAGAAAATGAAGACTCTCTTGGGAAAGGTTAGTCTCATCCTCTTTCGTTTGGGGGGGGTTGTGTAAGGAAATGCCTCCTTGGCATGGTTACCCCCTGACTTTTTGCCTTTGCTGATGCTATGTTTACAATTGAAAGTGTGCTGAGGCCTGCTAACCAGGCCCCAGCACCAGTGTTCTTTCCCTAACCTGTACTCTTGATTCCACAATTGGCACACCCTGGCATCCAGATAAGTCCCTTGTAACTGGTACCTCTGGTACCAAGGGCCCTGATGCCAGGGAAGGTCTCTAAGGGCTGCAGCATGTATTATGCCACCCTAGAGACCCCTCACTCAGCACAGACACACTGCTTACCAGCTTGTGTGTGCTGGTGAGAACAAAACGAGTAAGTCGACATGGCACTCCCCTCAGGGTGCCATGCCAGCCTCTCACTGCCTATGCAAGTATAGGTCAGTCACCCCTCTAGCAGGCCTTACAGCCCTAAGGCAGGGTGCACTATACCATAGGTGAGGGTACCAGTGCATGAGCATGGTACCCCTACAGTGTCTAAACAAAACCTTAGACATTGTAAGTGCAGGGTAGCCATAAGAGTATATGGTCTGGGAGTTTGTCAAACACGAACTCCACAGCACCATAATGGCTACACTGAAAACTGGGAAGTTTGGTATCAAACTTCTCAGCACAATAAATGCACACTGATGCCAGTGTACATTTTATTGCAAAATACACCCCAGAGGGCACCTTAGAGGTGCCCCCTGAAACTTAACCGACTGTCTGTGTAGGCTGACTAGTTCCAGCAGCCTGCCACACTAGAGACATGTTGCTGGCCCCATGGGGAGAGTGCCTTTGTCACTCTGAGGCCAGTAACAAAGCCTGCACTGGGTGGAGATGCTAACACCTCCCCCAGGCAGGAGCTGTAACACCTGGCGGTGAGCCTCCAAGGCTCCCCCCTTTGTCACAGCACCGCAGGACACTCCAGCTAGTGGAGTTGCCCGCCCCCTCCGGCCCCCACTTTTGGCGGCAAGGCCGGAGAAAATAATGAGAATAACAAGGAGGAGTCACTGGCCAGTCAGGACAGCCCCTAAGGTGTCCTGAGCTGAGGTGACTCTAACTTTTAGAAATCCTCCATCTTGCAGATGGAGGATTCCCCCAATAGGGTTAGGATTGTGACCCCCTCCCCTTGGGAGGAGGCACAAAGAGGGTGTACCCACCCTCAGGGCTAGTAGCCATTGGCTACTAACCCCCCAGACCTAAACACGCCCTTAAATTTAGTATTTAAGGGCTACCCTGAACCCTAGAAAAATTAGATTCCTGCAACAACAAGAAGAAGGACTGCCTAGCTGAAAACCCCTGCAGAGGAAGATCAGAAGACAACAACTGCCTTGGCTCCAGAAACTCACCGGCCTGTCTCCTGCCTTCCAAAGAACTCTGCTCCAGCGACGCCTTCCAAAGGGACCAGCGACCTCTGAATCCTCTGAGGACTGCCCTGCTTCGATGACGACAAGAAACTCCCGAGGACAGCGGACCTGCTCCAAAAAGACTGCAACTTTATCCAAAGAAGCAGCTTTAAAGAACCCTGCAATCTCCCCGCAAGAAGCGTGAGACTTGCAACACTGCACCCGGCGACCCCGACTCGGCTGGTGGAGAACCAACACCTCAGGGAGGACCCCCGGACTACTCTACGACTGTGAGTACCAAAACCTGTCCCCCCTGAGCCCCCACAGTGCCGCCTGCAGAGGGAATCCCAAGGCTTCCCCTGACCGCGACTCTCTGAAACCTAAGTCCCGACGCCTGGAAAAGACCCTGCACCCGCAGCCCCCAGGACCTGAAGGACCGGACTTTCACTGCAGAAGTGACCCCCAGGAGTCCCTCTCCCTTGCCCAAGTGGAGGTTTCCCCGAGGAAGCCCCCCCTTGCCTGCCTGCAGCGCTGAAGAGATCCCTTGATCTCTCATTGACTTCCATTGCGAACCCGACGCTTGTTCTAACACTGCACCCGGCCGCCCCCGCGCCGCTGAGGGTGAAATTTCTGTGTGGGCGTGTGTCCCCCCCAGTGCCCTACAAAACCCCCCTGGTCTGCCCTCCGAAGACGCGGGTACTTACCTGCTGGCAGACTGGAACCGGGGCACCCCCTTCTCTCCATTGAAGCCTATGCGTTTTGGGCACCACTTTGAACTCTGCACCTGACCGGCCCTGAGCTGCTGGTGTGGTAACTTTGGGGTTGCTCTGAACCCCCAACGGTGGGCTACCTTGGACCAAGAACTGAACCCTGTAAGTGTCTTACTTACCTGGTAAAACTAACAAAAACTTACCTCCCCCAGGAACTGTGAAAATTGCACTGTGTCCACTTTTAAAATAGCTATTTGTGAATAACTTGAAAAATATACATGCAATTGAAATGATTCAAAGTTCCTAATGTACTTACCTGCAATACCTTTCAAACAAGATATTACATGTTAAATGTGAACCTGTGGTTCTTAAAATAAACTAAGAAAAGATATTTTTCTATAACAAAACCTATTGGCTGGATTTGTCTCTGAGTGTGTGTACCTCATTTATTGTCTATGTGTATGTACAACAAATGCTTAACACTACTCCTTGGATAAGCCTACTGCTCGACCACACTACCACAAAATAGAGCATTAGTATTATCTATTTTTACCACTATTTTACCTCTAAGGGGAACCCTTGGACTCTGTGCATGCTATTCCTTACTTTGAAATAGCACATACAGAGCCAACTTCCTACACCCTGCCATTACCAAAGCCAGACCAGCAACCAACACTGACCCTGCCATTACCACAGCCAGAACAGCGACCAACACTGACCCTGCCATTACCACAGCCAGACCAGCGACCAACACTGACATGACCCTACCACAGCCAGATGAGCAACCAACACTGACCCTGCCATTACCACAGCCAAACCAGCCACCAACATTGACCCTGCCATTGCCACAACCTGAACAGCAACCAACACTGGCCATACCAAAGCCTGAACAGCAACCAACACTGACCCTGCCATTACCACAGCCAGACCAGCAACCAACACTGACCCCGCCATTACCACAGCCAGAACAGCAACCAACACTGACCCTGCCATTACAACAGCCAGAACAGCGACCAACACTGACATGACCCTACCACGGCCAGACCAGCGACCAACACTGACCCTGCCATTACCACAGCCAGACCAGCAACCAACACTGATACTGCAATTAGCACAGCCTGAAAAGCAACCAACACTGACCCTACCACAGCAAGAACAGCAACCAACACTGACCCTGCCATTACCACAGCCAGACCAGCAACCAACACTGACCCTGCCATTATCACAGCCAGAACATCGACCAACACTGACCCTGCCATTACCACAGCCAGAACAGCGACCAACACTGACCCAACCACAACCAGAACAGCAACCAACACTGACCCTGCCATTACCACAGCCAAAACGGCGACCAACACTGACCCTACCACAACCAGAACAGCAACCAACACTGACCCTGCGATTACCACAGCCAGAACAGCGACCAACACTGACCCCGCCATTACCACAGCCAGAACAGCAACCAACACTGATACTGCCATTACCACAGCCAGAACAGCGACCAACACTGACCCTGCCATTACCACAGCCAGAACAGCGACCAACACTGACCCTGCCATTACCACAGACAGAACAGCGACCAACACTGACCCTACCACAGCCAGAACAGCAACCAACACTGACCCTGCCATTACCACAGCCAAACCAGCAATCTACACTGACCCTGCCATTACCACAGCCAGAACAGCAACCAACACTGGCCCTGCCATTACCACAGCCAGAACAGCAATCAACCTGGCCACGTCCCAGGTCCCTCTACAAGGCATCTCCCCCCGGACCACTTAACATAAACTGTCTAGAAATTGTGGGGGCCTGGATACAGCTGGGGGGAGGGAGCCCCTCCCCGCATGATGGAATTATTGTTGTTTAATCCCAGATGAGGCTGTGTTGGGAGGGGGGAGGCCTGATCATGACGGGAAATTACAAATTAAAAACAGCCATTTCAATCAGCCAGCGATAAAACCAGCACTTAAAAGCTTTGGGGGTCGGGTGGGGGTAGGGGGCGGGCTCTCTCCTCTCTTAGCACGGAGTTCCTCACTCCGCCTGTGTCCCCCCTCCCGTCACTTCCCACCTTCTGCTTCTCTTACTCTATTTTTCATCCCCCGTTCTTCTCTGCCCTCTCTCTGCCCTGTTTTCTAGCGTCTGACCCTCCGTGCTCACAGCGGACTCTCCCCCCCACACTTTCCACTCTTTCCTGTTTGTTCGTTCAGTTCTCCTCTCTCCATTCCCTTCAATATTCCACCCCTTTAACTTTCTTGTCCTCTTGTTTCCCTTTCTCTCTCCCTCTCTTGTTCATCCCTACTCCCTCGATCTCCATTCATCCACACCGCCCTCCCGTCTCCTCCGTTCGCGGACCCTCTTCCCTTCAAGTATTATTTTCGATTTTGTCCCTCCCTCCACTAGGACCTCGACCTCCCCTCCCTCTGTGGCGCAGATATCTCCCAGCGCTCCCTCTCCATCACTGGTCCTTCATTCCTCGCCCCCCCTTCTCTGTAATACACCACCCCCTCCCGACTTCTGAGCACTCTTCCCTTCTTTTTCACAATCGTTCCACCCACTTCTCCCTCATGTTCGAAACTTTGAATCTGTCGTTTTGATTGAATGAAAAGTAACAATCAACTCAATTTTTTGTCAAGATTTCTTGGAAGTTCCTCCCCTCCCCCGCAATCTCCAAAGTCACTTTGATGTATTGGCTCATTGGATTTCCACCTTTTCAATTTCATTTTTATTTTATGTTTTAAAACCCTCCTTTTCACATGAAGGCCCATATTTATACTCTTTGACGCAAAACTGCGCTAACGCAGTTTTGCGCCAAAAAAATTAGCGCCGGCTAACGCCATTCTGAAGCGCCATGCGGGCACCGTATTTATTGAATGGCGTTAGCCGGCGTTAGCCGACCGGCGCTGCCTGGTGTGCGTGAAAAAAACCACGTACACCAGGCAGCGCCGGCGTAGGGAAAAATGGCGTTTGGCCGTCCAAAAATGGGGCAAGTCAGGCTGAGGCAAAAAAATCATCTTAACCCGATTTGCGCCATTTTTTTTGGGCGCCCAGACGCCATTAACATGACTCCTGTCTTAGCAAAGACAGGAGTCATGCCCCCTTGCCCAATGGCCATGCCCAGGGGACTTCTGTCCCCTGGGCATGGTCATTGGGCATAGTGGCATGTAGGGGGGCACAAATCAGGCCCCCCTATGCCAATTTTTTTTTTTTTTTTAAACTTACCACAACTTACCTTTCCTTCCCTGGGATGGGTCCCTCCATCCTTGGGTGTCCTCCTGGGGTGGGCAAGGGTGGCAGGGGGTGTCCCTGGGGGCTTGGGAGGGCACCTCTGGGCTCATTCTGAGCCCACAGGTCCCTTAACGCCTGCCCTGACCCAGGCGCTAAAATCCGGCGCAAATGCGGGTTTTTTAGTCCCGCCCACTCCCGGGCGTCATTTTTGCCCGGGAGTATAAATACGACGCATATGCATCGCAGTCATTTTTTAAGACGGGAACGTCTCCCTTGCATATCATTAACGCAAGGAAGGTGTTCACGCAAAAAAATGACGCTAACTCCATGAACTTTGGCGCTAGACGCGTCTAACGCCAAAGTATAAATATGGAGTTAGTTTTGCGTCGAAAAAAACGACGCAAATTCGGCGCAAACGGAGTATAAATATGCCCCGAAATGTTTAACTCCCATGCAATGTTTAACATTGCTATTCTGTAAAAAAACTAAAAATGACAAAGAAATATTACTGTTCACCAAATTTCTTACAGGAAATGGCCCAGACTCTATGGGAATGTTTAGTCTACTCTTGATGTATAATATTTTAAATTGTAATTATGAGAACATAATTGATTTTCATTCACTTATGGTGACCTGATAGTTTTTTCTGAAGTGGGTACAACGTAAAAAAAAAAATACTGATAATCTGCTCGTCAAGAGCTCATTCCGGAAGCCCATGTGAGCATATGAAGTTGTAAAAGCCTAGTTCTCTAAATTCATCTGTATGTTTTCCAACTTTGCGAGCAGCACAGCTGATGAAGTAAACAAGCTTTTGCAATGCAATGGGTCTCGCATTTGCTCGAGTTAGAGCTATTAGCGTTGTAAATTCCTAACTGGACTTTTCTTGCTACATAAATTGAAAATGAAAAGTAGAACAGGTGACATAAGTGAGCCGATTCAAAGCGCCATGGCCGCCGTGAGCGCGAAGGAGTGACACAAAAGGAAAAAGAAGTTCGCTTGCAGTCAAATGTATTGGTAAACGTGCAATTATCCATGTAACAGGGTCGATGGCCAAGGGTAACAAAACTGCTGCAAGGAGGCACAAACGTAAAGCATTTACCAATGATAATAAAGGACTTTTGAAAGGCAAGCCCATGAACGAGTGATAGTGATGGGCATGTGGTGGGTGTGGTTAAAAGCCCACAGGTAGATTACAACAGGCCAGAGCGCTTGCCCGCTCGACCTAAAAAGTGGGGCAAAAAGGAGCCGCGAGCTGAAATTGAAACACCCCTACTGTTGCGCATGGCTGCGAGCACACGGATCAGCAGCCGGTTACCATAGCAGAGGTGGCTCAACCTAGAACTCATGCTTCCGGATGGGACTTCCTGTAGTGAGGAATGGAGGTGATAGGGCTTGTCTTGATAGCCAGGGGGGTGCCAGTGCAGTGGAGCACACAGGTCCCCAACCCTGCAAGATTGCGTTCCATCAATGTTGGCCATGACACCTGGCTGCAGGTACCAGAGTTGGGTAAAGTGAACAAACACCTCGACTAAAGTCCAACAATTTTCCACATCTCCTCCAAATGCAAAGTTCCCCAACTTCAAGGATATCGTTTTTCTGTTCACTCACCCAGGGGCCCCTACCCTCTGTGGTTTAATAACCTGCCAGAGAAATGGATCAGTGCCCCTGGAATTTTTTTAATACATTTTGAGGACACCCTTTGCACCTTGAAGCTGTAGTACGCCGGTCACTCTCAGAGAGCCCATGGCTGCTCCAAGAACCGCTAGGCATAATAATTGTATGACTTCAGAATGACTCCAGAAAGATCCTCCTTTCTGTCTCAGATTTCTGCCCATACGAACCATGGTTTCTGGTGCGTTGACCTGCACATCCGACCAAGAGAATCATGGTGACCCATCTTGCCTTCAGAAAGAAGGAATAACCGAGAACTGCTCAGACCAAGGGAATTATAACCACCAAGGTGACTCTGTGTCTTCTTGTGGACAGCTAGGAGGTCCTGTAAACACCACTGCTAGCTATCTTTAGAGAGAACACCCAGATAGTTTGAGAAGGATGCTTACAAACTTTGTGTACGCAGCTAGGGATCCCATGGGCTGCTCCTTTCTATGTCTCAACTAGTATCCAACTGTGTATTCGTAGGGTAGTGAGTCCAAAAGAAGTATATCCACAGGAGATAAAGTTTATTTGGAATAAAGCAGGACTGCATCGAACCAGATTCAGCTACAACAATCGAGATTCTGAGATGGCTTAAAATTATGGGAATTGTGTCTACTGTGAGATAAATCACGAAACATGCCCCTTTCGTAGAAAATTAAAATAATAAAACATCAATTAAATCCTCTAAACTCATGTATTAATGCAGCCCTGATTCCACAGCAAAAGCACTAAGAACACAGGGAACTGTCTCAGAAAATCTAAGGAAGACTCACTCCTTGGAAGATAAGACACATAGGTGGTCATTCTGACCGCGGCGGGCGGCGGTCGCCGCCCGCCATGCGGTCACCGCCGAATGGCCGCTCCGCGGTCAGGAGACCGCGGATGCCATTCTGGCTTTCCCGCTGGGCCCGTGGGCAACCGCCAAAAGGCCGCCCGCCGGCCCAGCGGGAAAGCCCCTGCAACGAGGAAGCCGGCTCCGAATGGAGCCGGCGGAGTTGCAGGGGTGTGACGGGTGCAGTGGCACCCGTCGCGATTTTCACTGTCTGCAAAGCAGACTGTGAAAATCTGTATGGGGCCCTGTTAGGGGGCCCCTGCACTGCCCATGCCAGTGGCATGGGCAGTGCATGGGCCCCCAGGGGCCCCACGACACCCGTTCCCGCCATCCTGGTTCTGGCGGTGAAAACCACCAGAAACAGGCTGGCGGGACGGGGGTTGGAATCCCCATGGCGGCGCTGCAAGCAGCGCCGCCATGGAGGATTCCGTGGGCCAGGGGAAAACCGGCAGGAAACCGCCGGTTCCCCTTTTCTGACCGCGGCTTTACCGCTGCGGTCAGAATAGCCCTGGAAGCACCGCCAGCCTGTTGGCGGTGCTTCCGCTGCTCTCCGCCCTGGCGGTCAGAGACCGCCAGGGTTGGAATGAGGGCCATAATCATTATTTTTGTATTTAAACATTTATTTGGTTTATCCAATCCAGATATGTGAGGGCGGGCTCCTTTACATTGAAAGAGAAACCAAAGCTTATACTATGTGAAGCAGGAGTTTAGGAATGTCTACCACGGGTTAGGGAGAATGTCCGAGAATGATATGGATGAGAAGAATGAGTTACAGTCATTGAGAAGCAGAAAAGAAGAAAAGGAAACACAAGAGTAGTAGATTATACAGTTTCAAGCAGGTGAGTCTTTAGTTGTTTCCTGAAAGTCAGAAAGAGGGGTCACTCCCCTGAGGGAAGGTGGTCCCATGCGAAAACAGCGGCAACAGAGAAGAATTGTTGTCAGGCAATAGATTTTTAAAAACTTTTTAGGACTTTCAAGAGTAGAGAATTGTTGCTACTTAGTCCTCTTCAACTGTCCAAGTCAGAGTTAATTCAGCAGGTCTGGGGGAATCCTTGTGTATCACCACCGTGTGACTGACTGATTCTGAGCCTGGATGGGCAGCGGGTAGAGGCTCAGAACCTTTTGCCAACCTTACTATTTAATGCTTATAAGTCTTGCAAAAGGTAGACCTTAAATGCCCATTGTGTCGGATGCATAGTATTTGGCAAGCATTGTCAAAGGCAATAGCTCGGCCTACTCCAGTGCTATTGGCCTTGCCAATATGTTTTAGCCATGTCATACACTAGAATGCCTTATGTTCAACATGGTTAAAAGTTTGCGGGGGTAAGGGAGAGGGGTGTGGAGTGTTGTAAAAAGTCATAAAGAGTGGAGTGTTATGGAGTGGTGTACAGCAGAGTGGTGCGGAGTGAAGTGAAATGGAGTGTCATGGAGTGGTATGGACTATTTGCAGTGTTGTGGGGGAGAAGGGTGTTGTAGAGTGGAAGGGCATAGTGTGGAGTGGAGTTGATTGGGCAGAGTGGAGTAGAGTGTCGTAGAGTGGAGTAGAGTGTCGTAGAGTGGAATAGAGTGTCGTAGAGTGGAGTGGCATAAAGTGTCATGGAGTAGTGTAAAGCAGATTGGAGTGGTGTAGAGGGTGTGGAGTAGATTGTTGTAGAGTAGTGGAGCGTAGGAGAGTGGAATGGAATAGAGTGGAGTATAGTGTTCTAGACACATGTGGCATAGAGTAGAGTGGAGTGGAATTGTGTGTCATAGAGGGGAGTGGCATAGAGTGAAGTGGCGAAGAGTTCATTAGAGTGCAGTAATCTGTTGTAGAATGGAGTGGAATAAAGTGACATGGAGTGGAATAGAGGGAGTTGCATAGAGTGTGGTAAAGTGGAATAGTGTTGAGAGTGCATAGGGTAGAGTACAGTGTTGTAGAATGGAGTGGCGTGGAGTAGAGTGTCATAGAGTGGAGTAGAGTTTAATGGAGTAGAGCATCATAGTCTGGAGTATCGTAGAGTGGCATATAGTAGAGTAGATTGTTGTAGAATGGAGTGTCAGAGTGGAGTAGAGTATCGCAGAGCGAGTGTCACAGAGTGGTGGCATAAAGTACAGTGGTGCAGAGTAGACTGCCGTAGAGTGCATTGGTTTTGGGTAAAGTGGTGCAGAGTCCATTGACGTAAAGTGCAGTGACATAGACTAGAGTGAGGTAGAGTGCAGTGGCATAGAGTAGAGTGGTGCGGAGTAAAGTGCAGTGGCGTAGAGTAGATTGTTTCAGTGTAGAATGAAATGGCATAGAGCGGAGGAATGCAGGGGAAGGTGCAAAGGTGTAGAGTAGAGTGGCATAGAGTGCAGTGATGTAGAGCATAGTGGTGTAGGGTGCTGTGGTGTGCAGTGCAGTGATGCAGAATAGATTAAAGTGGTGTGGAGCTATGCAGAGTGCAGTGGTGTAGAGTTTAGTAGATTGGCATAGAGTTGAGTGGTACAGAGTAGAGTGCAGTGGCATACAGGGCAGTGGCATAGAGTGTAGAATGGTGCAGAGAGCAGTGATGTACAGTACAGTGGTGCAGAATAGAATAAAGTGGCGTAGAGTGCATTGATGTAGATCACAATGGTGTAGAGTAGCATCGCGTGCAGTGGCATATCATGTAGTGGTGTAGAGTGCATTGTTTCAGGGTAGAGTGGCATTGAGGTCAGTGTCAGAGTGTGCATTCTTGCAGAGTAGCGTTGTAAAGTACAGTGGAATAGAGTAAAGTGGTGTAGATTGATGCAGAGTAGAGTGGTGCAGAGAGCAGTGGTGTAGAGTACAGTGGTGCAGAGTAGAATAGAGTTGCGTAGAGTGTAGTGATTTTGAGCGCAATGGTGTCGATTGGATTAGCATGTAGTGGTGGAGAGTGCAGTTTTGCAGAGTAGAGTGCAGTGGCGTATAGTGGAGTGGTATGGAGTAGAGTGGCACAGCGTGGAGTAGTACAGAGTAGAGTAGTGCAGAGCAGAGTAGTGCAGAGGCAAAGAGTACAGTGGTGCAGAGTAGCATAGATAGCATAGAGTTCAGTGTGGGTAGAGTGCAGTGGCGTAGAATGTATTGGTTTTGAGTAAAGTGGTGTTGAGTGCATTGGCATAGAGTGAAGTGGTTTAGAGTAGAGTGGCATAAAAGGCAGGGGCGTTGAGTACAGTGGTGCAGAGTAGAGTAGAGTGGTGCAGCATAGAGTGCAGTGGCTTAGAGTGTAGTAGTGTGAGGTGGTGCAGAGTGAAGTAGATGTTGAGTGGATGGTGCAGGGTAGAGTGGAGGGGTGCAGCGTAGAGTGCAGTGGCATAGAGTAGTGGCACAGAGTGCATTGGTGTAGAGTGCAGTGGCATGGGGTGCAGTGTTGCAGAGTAGAGTGGCATAGAATGTAGTGGCATACAGTAGAGTTGTGCAGAGTAGAATGGAGTGGCCCTGGCGCAGTGCTCTAGAGTGCAGTGGCAAAGAGTTTAATGGTGCATAGTAGAGTGGGGATTTAGTGCATTGGCATACAGTATAGTGTTGCAGAGTCGAGTAGAGAGGCTTAGAGTGAAGTGGCATAGAGTGCAGTGGTGCACAGTAGATTAGAGTGGTGTAGAGTTTAGTGGTGTAGACTGTAGGGGTGTAGAGTGTATTGACATAGAGGGGGTCATTCTGAGCTTGGCGGGCGGTGGGAGCCGCCCGCCAAGCGGGAACCGCCGGAATACCGCTGCGCGGTCAAAAGACCGCTGCGGTTATTCTGAGTTTCCCGCTGGGCTGGCGGGCGACCGCCAGAAGGCCGCCCGCCAGCCCAGTGGGAAACCCCCTTCCATGAGGATGCCGGCTCCGAATGGAGCCGGCGGAGTGGAAGGGGTGCGACGGGTGCAGTTGCACCCGTCGCGATTTTCAGTGTCTGCTTGGCAGACACTGAAAATCTTGGTGGGCCCCCAAGGGCCCCGCGACACCCGTTACCGCCAGCCAGGTTCTGGCGGTCGAAACCGCCAGAGCCAGGCTGCCGGTAAGGGGGTCGGAATCCCCATGGCGGCGCTGCTTGCAGCGCCGCCATGGAGGATTCCCTTGGGCAGCGGGAAACCGGCGGGACACCGCCGGTTTCCCGTATCTGACCGCGGCTGTACCGCTGCGGTCAGAATGCCCATGGGAGCACCGCCAGCCTGTTGGCGGTGCTCCCGCGGTCGTTGGCCCTGGCGGGCCATGACCGCCAGGGTCAGAATGACCCCCAGAGTTCATTGACATGGACTGCTGTAGAGTGATGAGTGCATAGAGTAGACTGGTGCCGAGTAGAGTGCAGTGGTAAAGAGTGCAGTGGCACATAGAAGGGTGGTGCAGAGTAGAGTGGTGTATAGTGCAGTGGTGCGGAGTAGATTGGCATAGATTGCAGTGGTGTAGAGTGTATTGGTTTTGAGTAAAGTGATATAGCGGGCATTGGTGTTGAGTGCAGTGGCACAGAGTGCAGTGGCATAGAATAGAGTGGCATAGAGTGGTGTGGGGTAGATTGTGGAGGCATAGAGGGGAGTGGCATTGAGTGGAATGGCGCAGAGTGGTGTAGAGTAGATTGTTTCAGAGTAAAGTGCAGTGGCATAGAGTGCAGTGTCATAGAGTGCAATGTCAAAGAGTGCTGTGGTGCAGAGTAGATTAGCGTGGCTTAGAGTGTACTACCATAGAGTGAAGTGGAGTAGAGTGGATCAATGCAGAGTAGAGTGGCATAGTGTATAGTGGCAAACACTGCATTGGCTTACAGTGTAGTAGAGTAGTGTTGAGTAGAGTGGTGCAGAACAGAGTGCAGTGGCATAGAGTGCAGTGGTCCAGAGAAGTGTGGGGTAGAGTTCAGTGGTGGAGAGTGCAGTGTTTCCGAGTAGAGTGGCAGAAAGTGAAGCAATGCAGAGTACAGTGGAGTGGTGCAGGGTAGATTGCAGTGGTATAGAGTGGAGTAATGCAGAGCGTAGTGGTGTAGAGTATAGTGGTACATAGTGCAATGGCACATAGTGGCATAGAGTAGAGTGCAGTGGCATACAGTGCAGTGGCAGAGAGTGCAGTGTTGAAGTGTTGACTGTCAGAGTGAAATGGCATAGTGTGGTACAGTGTAATTGGTGTAGGGAGCAGTGATGTAGAGTACAGCGGTGCGGAGTAGAATAGAGTGGCATAGAGTGCAATGATGTAGGGTACAGTAGCACAGAGTGAAGTGGCGTAAAGTGTTGCAGAGTAGAATATAGTGGCATAGAGTGCAGTGGTGCAGAGTAGATTGGCATACAGCGTAGTGGCATAGAGTATATTACCTTTTTGTAAAGTGGTGTAGAGTGCATTAGCATACAGTCTAGTGATGCTGATTAGAGTGGAACTGTGCAGATGAGAGTGGAGTGACACAAGGTGGGGTAGCGCAGAGTGAAGTGGTGTGGAGTGGAGTGTCGCTAAGTGCAGTGGCTCTGAGTGCAGTTGCATAGAGTAGATTGTTTCAGAGTAGAGTGTAGTGGTGCACTGTAGAGTACACTAGAGTAGAGTGGCATAGAGTGTAGAGTAGATCAGAGTGTGGTAGAGTGGATTGGCATAGAGTGCACTAGCTTAGAGTGCATTGATTTAGTGCGCAATGACGTAGAGTGCAGTGTTGCAGAGTAGAGTGGCATTGAGTGGAGTGGTGTAGAGTGCAGAGGTGAAGAGTGCAGAGGTGCATAGTAAAGTATTTTGGTGTAGAGTGTATTGGCATCAAGTAGAGAGAGGTAGAGTAGAGAAGCGTAGAGTGAAGTGGTGTAGAGTGGAATGGTGCAGAGTTGAGTGCAGTGACAAAGTGTGGAGTGGCATGGAGCGGAGCGACAGAGTGTAGAGTGATGCAGAGTAGAGTGGAGTGGGATAAAGTGCAGTATGCATGGTGTGGTAGCACACTGCCATTACAGTCAACACATCTTCAATTGAAATGACAATTACATTTACACAGACATGCCATTTTACATGTAAAAGTATATAGTGCACAAACGATAATGTGTGGACATGCTATTACCTAGTATATTGACTTATTTTGATCGTGTTAAAATATTTTTCTCCACCGCACTATAGAATTACCAAAAATGTACTTCATCTGTGCTTTTCTAATTTTGATATGTTCTGAAATATTGGCACAGTTCATTTACAGACATTTACATTTTGTAGTGTGCCTGAAAAAAATAAAAATGTACAAATGTCCTCAAACACACCCCCAGTAGCCAGCATGACTGTCACATAAATCCTCTCACTTTGAAGTCAGAGAGTGAAAAGTAAACACCAAGCTTCCTGGAAGACAGAGCCTGACATTAGATCTCTGGCTTTGAAAGGACAGCAAATGTGACAATATAAGAACAATAGTTAAAGGCCTGTCCAGTACTGGTGGAAGAATACAGTACATAGGGTGTGGGAAACAGAAGGGAAAAAGTCAAGCTGGACATCCAAAAACAAATACAGCCAGCAAATAGAAGCAAGAACATGTGAGTTATGAACTACAAAGTCAATTGTAAGCAAAGGTGTGGGATGCATTTCCACTGTAGCTTTCCGAATGTCCCTATGATGTTGTTAGCAAACCAGACAGCTGTGGTGTCTGGAAGGCTTCGACCTAAAAAGTAGGGAATGTATAATGTTTTGCATGTTGTAGCAGTGAAAACCCTACATGTCACTGAGGCAAGGTGGGCTTTCCCATAGTTTAACTCTAGCTTACATTATTATTTTTATGAAGTTCTGAATTTAGTTTGGGAATAGCAAAAAAAAATACTTGAAGAACTCATGTTAATAGTAATTTAAAATCCAACCTAATAGTCAAGTTGGATTTTACATTACCGTTTTGGAAATTACACTTTTAAAAAGTTGTCATTTTCCTGCCAGTGTCCAGCTCTGGTGAGATGTGTATTGCTCTCCCTAACAGTTGAAAAAACTCAGGGTGTGGGGAGGGACTTTTCCTCCTTGACAGGATGGCTTGTGTGGCTGTGCCAAGTAGCTTCCTGAGCTTCAAGGATGCCTTCCTTGTCACTTGCAGATGAAGCTCACATCTAGGCCGACCTCCCTTTTGTCACTTTCGTCAGGCTGGGTTCAAACCCAGGGGGATGGGGGAGCTGCCCCACAACTGGTTTAGAGATACCACAGAGCACGGGTTGCTCAGTTCCACAGCCACCACCCTTGGTGGGCACAGGGAACTCTGACCAGGAGAAGGAACATTCTGCTATGTTGGTTTTATAGAATGAGGGGTACAATGGTATAAGTTACAGTAAAACATAGAGAAAGTGCTGCAGAACTGAGTAGGGTCACTCCTGGGAATTTGTCTCCCCTTGGCAGTAGTCCGAAGCTTCCCCCACCCACAAACTGGCACTGTACATAAATGTGGCATACTAGTACCTTCCCCAGTACACTGCTGGACCGACAGAAAATCAAGCGAATGGCTGCCCTGATGTCTGAAGGAAGATAGAGAGTGCTTACTTTGATCCTAGGACCCTAGATGTGACCCCAGGGTCAGTTGGCTGACCTCCGGTGTGAGCCATAAGGACACAATAGAGGCCTTTTCCCTGCAACTGGCCTCTGTGGGACAAAGTCCTAACCCCCAAGTGGTGCCTCCAAATGCTGGACTCTTGGCTGGCATTAGACTGTGCTTTCCCAAATTACAGGATGTGTGTCTTAAAAATATTTTGCCAACTTTCTCCCTGAAGAGCCGCCAGAGAATGGGATATATGTCATAGCTGCAGCCGTCCAAGTCAAAATAGCCTCAACTAGCCAGTTTGCCCTGCTGAAGGAGAATGAATTACAGGAAAGTCTGTGAGTCCGAATGTAGAGTTCTTCACAGGGACAGATGGCAAGCAACATTTTACTGAAGTCGAGGTCTTCCTCGGGCTGGACTTCAGACTTCACCTACTTGGAGCTTTCACACCCTTGTTGCGAGCTGCATGGGACACCACTCTTCAGCAACCTGCTGTCATTGAGCATCATTTTGCATCCAGCCTGCACCTTGCCCTGCCTACAACTTGTCGATGACTATTTTTTCATCATAAAAGTTTCTAAATCAGAAGGTAATCTTTCCACCAGGATGAAACTGGTCCCTGTATCCAACGGGCAATCCATTGCGGTCAGCTATAACTTTTGACTTTGACCGAGTCTAGTGACCCAGATATATGCAGCTGGCGCTTTGTGCTTTTTGGTGTTATTTTTATTTCAAACATTAGCTAGTCGTATCTCCGGTTGTACTTATTGGATTTTTGTCATTCTTGTGTAATTTTACCTATTAAAATATTCTCTAATTTTCCAAATTAGTGATTTTCCGAGTGTTTTGTTTTGACTTTATTCCTGTTTCAGTACTGAATAAAAACTTTATGCATTGCCTCTTAGTTAAGCCTGTCTGCACTGTGCCACACCAAACCAGGATGCTGAGCTCAGTTTGATTTAAATAATGAAATGTCTCCCTTGACAATTGTTGTGATTATTATTTCATGTGGGGGGTCTCACCCCCCCTTTCAACTAAAACCCCAATTTCTTACATTTCTTTAAAGCATGATCTCGCCTTACCCACTTTGTTTGCATGCTCCACAAGCAAATGCTCACTTCATACCTTCATAAAGTGGGATGCATCCCTGTGATCTATATATTTTTGTTACACCACTACTGTTTGATTAACTGTTAGAAATGGGGTCTCTGGTTGGCAGTCAGGTTGTACCTTGTCTAAGTAGGGCCCCTCACTCTAGTCAGGGCAATGGAGTTACGCACTTAGATAACCCCTGCTCACTCCCTTGGTAGCTTGGCACAAGCAGTCAGGCTGATCTCAAAGGCAATGTGTAAAGTAGTTGTACCAACACACACAGTAATAAGGCGAAAGCACTACAAAATGGACACCAGACCAGTTTAGAAAAATAGGTATAATTTATCTAAATCAAACAAGACCAGAATGACAAAAATCCAACATACACAAATCAAAATATGAATTTTCAAAGTTAAAAGAATCTTACTCAATAGAAAACAATGGAAACGTTACCTGGTTTGTGTAAAAAAATAGAGCTGCACGGGCGAGCGTGCATCGGAAAAAGCAGCGGTGCGTCGATTCCTTAATCGCAAATGAGGCTGTGCGTCATTTCTTCTCTGGTCAGGTAGGCAACGCGTCATCTTTTTCCCTCGCAAGAGAGCGATGTGTCGATTTCTGGACAGGGCACCTCGGATCCACGCAGGTTCATGATGACTTCGATGCCAAGCGACCATGCGTGAGAAATCCGATCGCACAATGTTAGAAAACTGCACTGCGTGGGGTTTGCATCTTTATCAGCAGCCGCAATGTTTCTCCAGCCGCGATGCGTCGATCTCCCTGCCGCGGTGAAGGTGGAGTGTTGATTCTAGCCAAAGAGCGTGTGGCGCATTGTTTTTCAGCTGCATTGCAGGTGGTGTGTCGAAAATTCACCCACATGGTGTTCTGTGCATGGATTGTAGTTCTTGTTCTGTCAACTTCACCTTTCAAAGGCCCATGGACTGGATGGGGCACCACTTGGTAAGACAGGAGTCTCAGCAGAGAGTCCAAATGCTGGCAGGGGAAGTCTTTGATGGCCCTGAGATTTCAAAACAGGAGGCAAGTTCAGTCCAAGCCCTTGGAGATTCTTCTCAAGCAGGAATGACAACACAGTCCAGTTTTTGTCTCCTTTCACAGGCAGAAGCAGCAACTGCAGGATATCCCAACAAAGCACAGTCACAGGCAGGGGTAGCACTTCTCCTCAGCTCTTCAGCTCTTCTTCTTGGCAGAGGTTCCTCTTGAATCCAGAAGTGATCTAAAGTTTGGGATTTTTGGTCCACTACTTATACCCCTTTCTGCCTTTGAAGTAGGCAAACTTCAAAGGAAAGTCTTTGTTGTTTAATGGATCCTGGCTTGCCCAGGCCAGGCTCCAGACACACACCAGGGGGTTGGCGACTGTATTGTGTGAGGGCAGGCACAGCCCATTCAGGTGTAAGTGACCACTCCTCCCTCCACTCCAGCCCAGATGGCTCATCAGGTTATGCAGTCTACACCCCAGCTCCCTTTGTGTCACTGCTTAGAGGATATTCACAAACAGCTCAACTGTCAGTTTGACCCAGACAGTGAATCCACAAACAGGCAGAGTCACAGAGTTGTTTAAGCAAGAAAATGCCTACTTTCTAAAAGAGGTATTTTCAAACTAACAATCTAAAAACCAACTTCTCTAAGAGCTGTATTTTTAAATTGTGAGTTCAGAGACCCTAAACTCCTTATTTTTATCTGGCCTCAAAGTGAAACTGCACTTTAAGCATACTTGACCTTTGAGAGAGACAAGCCTTGCAACAGTGAAACCAGAATTTGGCAGAATTTCACTGTTAGGACATTTAAAACAAATCAGTACATGTCCCACCTTCAACATAAACTGCACCTGCCCATGGGGCTACCTAGGGCCTACCTTAGGGGTGCCTTACTTGTATAAAAAAGGAAGGTTTTAGCCTGGCAAGTGGGTACACTTGCCAGGTCGAATTGGCAGTTTAAAACTGCACACACAGACACTGTAGTGGCAGGTCTGAGCCATGTTTACAGGGCTACTCGTGGGTGGCACAAACAATGCTGCAGGGCCACTAGTAGCATTTGATCTACAGGCCCTGGGCACCTCTAGTGCCCTTTACTAGGGACGTACTAGTAAATCAAATATGCCAATCATGGAAAATCCAATTACTCTTATAATTTACAGAGGAGCACTTGCACTTTAGTACTTGTCAGCAGTGATAAAGTGCCCAGAGTATCAAAAACAGCAAAAACAGAGTTCAGCACGCAGTCAAAACATGGGAAAAAGAGGAAAAAAAGACAGGGGAGACCACATCAAAGATGCCAGATCTAACATTAACTATGACATTTCTAGGTCCAACTGTGGTACAGGGGCTTGCCCATTCATGGCAGACACAATGAAGAATAATGAACATATCCTGCTAATAAGTTTTTTAACATCGCAAATTGCAGTTTCTTTGTAATATAATGAGGAGTCCTGGAATTCCTTCTCTGAATGCAGCTGCCTGACTGTAGCCAGTTGAGTACATTGCTACAACAAATTCAACTAAGCTATTCCATCTGTTGTGATACAGGACCACATGACTGTATTTTGTATAATATGTTCTGAAGCACTCCGCCATTTCATCAGACACACATTGTGTTCCATTATCTTTAACACGTGTTTCAGGAAACCCACATTTAAAGCTAAACTTTATTTATTTCTAACTAACTCACTTAAACGTTATTCAGCATTTTTCCTATGATAGTCCAGCATAGCTGCACAAATAATCTAAAGTTGGATATTGGGCCACTGTTGGACCTGTTATCCTTTGTGTGGTGTTCCCCCAAATGTTTGGCCTTCCTTTCCTGATTTTACATGAACTAGTATTTGTTGGCCTTGAGACTCCATGCACTTTATCCAAGCTAACCGTTGGTAAAGTGCTCGTGCTCTCTTAAAACATGGCAACATTGGGTTACACCTAATTGACACATTTAATTTACTTGTATGTCTCCAGCAAATGGGGGCTACATGTACCCAGGCCTGTAAATTAAATACTACTAGTGGGTGTGCAGCATCCTTGGTGCTACTCACTAACGTTGTCTTTAAAATAAGTCTTATCCCTGCCAGTGCAGCCTGGGGTGCCCTTTTAAACTACCATTTCTACCTGGCAAAAGAAACCTTTTTCTAGACCTAAACCTCCCATTTTAAAATGTGTAAGTCACTCCGTAAAGTAGGCCCTAACATCCCTATGGCAGGATGCATGGTATTGAAAACCTAGGGCACATGTGTTTCAGTTTTACATTTTCTTACAGTGAAAAACTCCTAAAGTCATTTTCACTGCTGTAAGGCCTATCTCTCCCATTGACTAACACTAGGTTACTTTATTACATGTACTAAGTGCTAACTTCTGATTGTAAGCAAAGACAGAAACCCTTCTTGTACTCAAAGGAATTGTAATTTACAATCCTCTATAAGGGTAAAGTTAGATTTTAAATTACAATTTTGAAAATTGCATTTTATTGTTTAAAACAAATGTGCCTTTCCGCCAGTGTCCTCGGTCACAAGACTGTTAAAAGGTTTGCTGTTGGGGTTCGTGTATTGCTTCCAGACATGGAAACAAACGAGGCCTAGGTGAGAGGGGAGTGTGTCCTCCTGGGAGGATTGCTGGGGAAGAACTGTCCCATCAGTGGGAACTCCTCCTCAAGAAAAGGTGGAAATGCTGAAGATTGGACTCCTTGCGACCATGAAGTGAGCTCTGTGTGCTGATAATCGATCATCTGTGATGACTGCCAATACAAAGCTCCAGGGTAACTTGCCCTTCGCACTGACAGCAACCGTCTGCGATGACCAGCAACTCGAGACCTGCACTTCGTGCCGACAGCGACAGTCAATGATGATTAACCAACCTGATACTCCAGCAACGATTGGTTCTTTATGCAACAGCAGCAACCATCAGTGACGCTCGACCTGCTTATTTTAGCAAAAGCCTCCTCCTCACGGCCCCCTCCAACGCAAACACACCTCTTCGCACCAGACTCAAGAAGATAACTCTTCAGCAAGACTAACCTGGCGCCTGTTCCCGACCCACACTCCATTTCGATTTGCCTGAACTTATGACCTTTCCCAATCTGATTCTTTGCACAATGTTTTACCTAAAACTTCAAAAATTGTGTCTCAGGTCCTACTGATTGGATTATTGTCAGTGTGATATCATTTTATTTATTCAAATTTGCTCTATTTTTCTAAATTGACTTGGGATTTTTCTTGCATTATGTTTTCACTCTATTATTGTTTGTGTGTTGTATAAATAATTTACACATCACAAGCTAAGCTTGACTGCTTTGTGCCAAGCTGCTGGGGGGTTAAGCACTGATTATTTGGCGGCTTTTGTGGGTCACCCTAACTAGAACTGTGTCGATTATTTGAGTGGGGCTTCCACCCCACTCAACTATTAATCCAATTTCCTAAACGCACAATATTTAACTATTATTTGTCAGTTTGTTTGGGTAGTCCATTGGCACCAATGGGATTCTTTAACTTTCTTTGTCTTTGCATGTGGAGTATGTATCATGCAATCCCATGCATAACTATCAATCTTTGTCCATTCTCATCCCCAAAAGTCTCTCTTTTGCCTTCCTTTTCATGGCATGGCTAACACAGTACCCCATGTGCAGTAGCCTTCAATCCAACAGGTTCACCACAGGGTAAAAGCAGCTTGCCTTGTCTTCTTACCATGTCCCCTTCATAAGACAATTTGAACCCATCCTTAAATTAACTACACACCGCATTTGTTACAATTGCCTTTCATAGGCCATTTGTCAACTTGAGGTGATACACCAACTCCAAATCTTCTTGGAATGTTACGTTATTTTCTGCTATGTTGCATTGTTTTTACATAGCGCACATCCGTCCAGATCAATTCGCCTACACCACTGATGGTGTTGAAATGGAAACGTTTGTCTGCTTGGCTCAGCAGAACATGCACCCCTGTCCTGACCTAACACATGGCAAGTCTCTGACTGTTTGTTGATTAATGGCAACCCTGATTGTACACTGATGACCCACTGAAACGGACTGCTACCCAGAGGTGGGATCTGTGTTCTGGTGGGGTACACCATGTGACTGTAGGAGGCTGGACTGGCTTGTAGTGAGTACCAAGGGGTACTTGCACCTTGCACCAGGCCCAGTTATCCCTTATTAGTGTATAGGGTGTCTAGCAGCTTAGGCTGATAGATAATGGTAGCTTAGCAGAGCAGCTTAGGCTGAACTAGGAGACGTGTGAAGCTACTACAGTACCACTTAGTGTCATATGCACAATATCATAAGAAAACACAATACACAGTTATACTAAAAATAAAGGTACTTTATTTTTATGACAATATGCCAAAGTATCTTAGAGTGTACCCTCAGTGAGAGGATAGGAAATATACACAAGATATATATACACAATAGCAAAAATATGCAGTATAGTCTTAGAAAACAGTGCAAACAATGTATAGTTACAATAGGATGCAATGGGGAAACATAGGGATAGGGGCAACACAAACCATATACTCCAAAAGTGGAATGCGAACCACGAATGGACCCCAAACCTATGTGACCTTGTAGAGGGTCGCTGGGACTATTAGAAAATAGTGAGAGTTAGAAAAATAACCCTCCCCAAGACCCTGAAAAGTGAGTGCAAAGTGCACTAAAGTTCCCCTAAGGACAAAGAAGTCGTGTTAGAGGAATAATGCAGGAAAGACACAAACCAACAATGCAACAACTGTGGATTTCCAATCTAGGGTACCTGTGGAACAAGGGGACCAAGTCCAAAAGTCACAAGCAAGTCGGAGATGGGCAAATGCCCAGGAAATGCCAGCTGCGGGTGCAAAGAAGCTTCTACTGGACAGAAGAAGCTGAGGTTTCTGCAGGAACAAAAACTGCTAGAGACTTCCCCTTTGGTGGATGGATCCCTCTCGCCATGGAGGGTCGTGCAGAAGTGTTTTCCCGCCGAAAGAACGCCAACAAGCCTTGCTAGCTGCAAATCGTGCGGTTAGCGTTTTTGGACGCTGCTGTGGCCCTGGAGGGACCAGGAGGTCGCAAATTGGACCAGGAGACAGAAGGGACGTCGAGCAAGACAAAGAGCCCTCTCAGCAGCAGGTAGCACCCGGAGAAGTGCCAGAAACAGGCACTACGAGGATGCGTGAAACGGTGCTCACCCGAAGTCGCACAAAGGAGTCCCACGTCGCCGGAGACCAACTTAGAAAGTCGTGCAATGCAGGTTAGAGTGCCGTGGACCCAGGCTTGGCTGTGCACAAAGGATTTCCACCGGAAGTGCACAGGGGCCGGAGTGGCTGCAAAAGTCGCGGTTCCCAGCAATGCAGCCCAGTGAGGTGAGGCAAGGACTTACCTCCACCAAACTTGGACTGAAGAGTCACTGTACTGTGGGGGTCACTTGGACAGAGTCGCTGGATTCGAGGGACCTCGCTCGTTGTGCTGAGAGGAGACCCAAGGGACCGGTAATGCAGCTTTTTGGTGCCTGCGGTTGCAGGGGGAAGATTCCGTCGACCCACGGGAGATTTCTTCAGAGCTTCTGGTGCAGAGAGGAGGCAGACTACCCCCACAGCATGCACAAGCAGGAAAACAGTCGAGAAGGCGGCAGGATCAGCGTTACAGAGTTGCAGTAGTCGTCTTTGCTACTATGTTGCAGGTTTGCAGGCTTCCAGCGCGGTCAGCAGTCGATTCCTTGGCAGAAGGTGAAGAGAGAGATGCAGAGGAACTCGGATGAGCTCTTGCATTCGTTATCTAAAGTTTCCCCAGAGACAGAGACCCTAAATAGCCAGAAAAGAGGGTTTGGCTACCTAGGAGAGAGGATAGGCTACTAACACCTGAAGGAGCCTATCAGAAGGAGTCTCTGACATCACCTGGTGGCACTGGCCACTCAGAGCAGTCCAGTGTGCCAGCAGCACCTCTGTTTCCAAGATGGCAGAGTTCTGGATCACACTGGAGGAGCTCTGGACACCTCCCAGGGGAGGTGCAGGTCAGGGGAGTGGTCACTCCCCTTTCCTTTGTCCAGTTTCGCGCCAGAGCAGGGCTAAGGGGTCCCCTGAACCGGTGTAGACTGGCTTATGCAGAATTGGGCACCTCTGTGCCCAACAAAGCATTTCCAGAGGCTGGGGGAGGCTACTCCTCCCCTGCCTTCACACCATTTTCCAAAGGGAGAGGGTGTAACACCCTCTCTCAGAGGAAGTCCTTTGTTCTGCCATCCTGGGCCAGGCCTGGCTGGACCCCAGGAGGGCAGATGCCTGTCTGAGGGGTTGGCAGCAGCAGCAGCTGCAGTGAAACCCCAGGAAGGGCAGTTTGGCAGTACCAGGGTCTGTGCTACAGACCACTGGGATCATGGGATTGTGCCAACTATGCCAGGATGGTATAGAGGGGGCAATTCCATGATCATGGACATGTTACATGGCCATATTCGGAGTTACCATTGTGAAGCTACATATAGGTAGTGACCTATATGTAGTGCACGCGTGTAATGGTGTCCCCGCACTCACAAAGTTCAGGGAATTGGCTCTGAACAATGTGGGGGCACCTTGGCTAGTGCCAGGGTGCCCTCACACTAAGTAACTTTGCACCTAACCTTTACCAGGTAAAGGTTAGACATATAGGTGACTTATAAGTTACTTAAGTGCAGTGTAAAATGGCTGTGAAATAACGTGGACGTTATTTCACTCAGGCTGCAGTGGCAGGCCTGTGTAAGAATTGTCAGAGCTCCCTATGGGTGGCAAAAGAAATGCTGCAGCCCATAGGGATCTCCTGGAACCCCAATACCCTGGGTACCTCAGTACCATATACTAGGGAATTATAAGAGTGTTCCAGTAAGCCAATGTAAATTGGTAAAATTGGTCACTAGCCTGTTAGTGACAATTTGAAATAAATGAGAGAGCATAATCACTGAGGTTCTGGTTAGCAGAGCCTCAGTGAGACAGTTAGGCACCACACAGGGAACACATACATATAGGCCACAAACTTATGAGCACTGGGGTCCTGACTAGCAGGGTCCCAGTTACACATAACAAACATACTGAAAACATAGGGTTTTCACTATGAGCACTGGGCACTGGCTGGCAGGATCCCAGTGAGACAGCGAAAACACCCTGACATACACTCACAAACAGGCCTAAAGTGGGGGTAACAAGGCTAGAAAGAGGCTACTTTCTCACACAACCCCCCCCCCAAACGAAGGACAATAAGGCTAACCTTGGCCAGTTGAGACTTTATTGTCTAAGTGGTGATAAGTAGAGAGTAGCTCTGCAATAGACTGGTTACTCCCTTTATCATCCACTATATGGTTACTTCCCTGTGGGGATGTAAACCACCCTGTTTGAAGTTTTTTAGCTAAGCAACAATGCGAAGATGTATTTTCAGAGTTTCTATCAGTAAGTTTTAGTTTAGAGCAGTGGGAATTGTCCACTGAACCTATTTGTAGTGATGGAAATGCCAGACAGGGATGCTGTCTCAGAAAAGCCATAGCTGGGCAAAAACTTTGTCCATATGGCTGGAAGAGAGAACAGGGATTCTGTTTCTCTTGAGTTGGAGCAGGGCAGGGATGCTGTCCTATGAGCTCCACACTAGGGCAGGGATGCTGTCCTAAGTGTTGTGAGGCAGTGCAGGGTTTCTGCACTAAAGTTTCTCTGGGAGGGTTGGAGGGATGCTCCATGTTAACTAAAATGGTGCTCTTTTTCTCACCAATGTTAGTTATCCCACAGAGAGGTACTTCCACCTCAGGGAGTACAGTTTTGCCAACTGATGATTCCCTTGGAACAGGTGCCACCCTAGGAGAGGTTTCTCCCACCACAGGAATGGTATCCTGAATGGTAGGGTGGTTAGGGGATACTGTGATACCCTTTTTACCTGTTGATGGAGAGGGATCCTGAGTTTTCAGGCCTTCTCTCCTTTGCTTTTTCATTTCAGTAGAAATGAGAGGGAACAATTCCTCTGGGATGCCCAGCATGGCTGCATGGGCATAAAACTCTACATCAGCCCAACCTGAGGCCTCTAGGTCATTACCTAAGAGACAGTCTACAGGTAAGCTAGGTGATACCACCACCTGCTTAGGGCCAGTAACTCCACCCCAACTAAACTGAATTATAGCTAAGGGAAGAAACTTAGTGGAGTTATGGACATCAATAATCTTATACTGTTGTCCAATGATGTGTTGATCAGGATGCACTAGGTTTTCAGTCACCAAAGTGATACTGGCACCTGTGTCCCTGTAGGCCAAGGCCTCAACACCATTTATTGAAACTGTCTGCCTGTACTTATCCATTGTAAGGGGACAAGCAGCCAGTGTGGCAAGGCCAATGCCACTAGGTGTGACAGAAACTGTCTTGGGACTGACTACCCCAGTTTCTATTATGGACCCATAAGTGAACCCAACTACACCCTTAACTTGACTGTTGCCAGCAGTCCCACCACTAGTACCACTACTGCTAGGGGCACTAGAGCTTGATGTATTAGTGGTGGTAGGCTCAGGGGGTTTACCTGGACAGGACTTATCCCCTGGCCTATGGCCTCTGTTTTTACACACAAAGCACCAAGGCTTTTTAAATTGTGTAGGTTGAGAAGAAGAGGAAGAATTTGTTTTATCCCCACCCCCTGAAGAGTGTTTAAGATTTGAAGTGGGATCTTTGGTTTTACCCTTATCCCCATGCTTATCTTGAGATTTTTCACCATCTTTCTTCTTAGTGTTCTCTTTGTCACCCCCTGTATGAACTTTTCTGTTCACCCTCGTTCTGACCCATTTGTCTGCCTTCTTTCCCAATTCTTGGGGAGAGGTCAGATCAGAGTCCACCAAGTACTGGTGCAACAAATCAGACACACAAGTATTAAGAATATGCTCTCTCAGGATCAAGTTATACAGGCTGTCATAATCAGTAACTTTACTGCCATGTAACCACCCCTCCAAGGCCTTCACTGAATGGTCAATGAAATCAACCCAGTCTTGTGAAGACTCCTTTTTGGTCTCTCTGAACTTTATCCTGTATTGTTCAGTGGTTAAGCCATAACCATCCAGGAGTGCATTCTTAAGAACTTGGAAATTATTAGCATCATTTTCTTTCACAGTAAGGAGCCTATCCCTACCTTTTCCACTAAATGATAGCCATAGGATAGCAGCCCACTGCCTTTGAGGGACATCCTGTACAACACAGGCCCTCTCAAGTGCAGCAAACCACTTGTTAATGTCATCCCCCTCCTTATAAGGGGGAACTATCTTGTGCAGATTCCTGGAATCATGCTCTTTTGCAGGATGACTATGGGGAATACTGCTGCTGCCACCATGGGTTTCTAAACCCAGTTTCTGTCTCTCCTTCTCTACTTCTAAAGTCTGTCTATCCAAATCCAGCTGTTGCTTCTTGAGCTTCAGTCTGGTTTGTTCCACTCTCAATCTATTGATCTCCCTTTCTAACAATCTGTCATCAGGGTGGGTGGGAGGGACATGCCTTGAAACAGAGGTGTGATGGGAATGAACAGAAGGAGACCTGTCCCTTACAGAAGCCACCCTAACAGCTTGGCTAACAGAAACATCACTACCAGTATGGTGAGAATAAATGCTTTTGCTATGATGTGAGACAACACTATTTATATGGTGTGGCTCATCATCATTACCAACTATGCTAGACTGTCTAGTAATGGGCAGGCTAGGAAGTTTATTTCCTGAATCTTTTCCTGGGGGAGTCCCTGGATCAGATTGAGAACCATTAGCTACTTTTTCAACAGATGGGGCACTTCTGGCCTTATCCTGTTCTCTAAGCATGTTAAGTAACAGTTCCAAGGAAGGATTCTTCCCTACACTCAAACCTCTCTCTACACAGAGACTCCTTGCTCCTTTCCAGCTAAGGTGGTCATATGCAAGTTTGGACAGATCAACATTTTGGCCTGTGCCAGCCATTTTTAGAGAGAGTTAAAGTGATAGAAAAAGAGAAAAAAGTTTTCAGAACTTTTTAGAAAGACAGAAAAAAAACTTTTAAAACTTTTAAGAACTTTTTGAAAGTTTAGAAGTACTTTTCAGCACTTAGAAAAGAGTGAAAAGAGGAAATGCAAAACTTTTTGGCTATGTGTATATACACTGACCTTGTTTTGTATATTTTTCTCTTATGAAAAGTACAATGACAAGAGTGGTAAGTAGTCTCAAAGCACTTATCCCACCGCTGCACAACCAATGTAGGAGGCTGGACTGGCTTGTAGTGAGTACCAAGGGGTACTTGCACCTTGCACCAGGCCCAGTTATCCCTTATTAGTGTATAGGGTGTCTAGCAGCTTAGGCTGATAGATAATGGTAGCTTAGCAGAGCAGCTTAGGCTGAACTAGGAGACGTGTGAAGCTACTACAGTACCACTTAGTGTCATATGCGCAATATCATAAGAAAACACAATACACAGTTATACTAAAAATAAAGGTACTTTATTTTTATGACAATATGCCAAAGTATCTTAGAGTGTACCCTCAGTGAGAGGATAGGAAATATACACAAGATATATATACACAATAGCAAAAATATGCAGTATAGTCTTAGAAAACAGTGCAAACAATGTATAGTTACAATAGGATGCAATGGGGAAACATAGGGATAGGGGCAACACAAACCATATACTCCAAAAGTGGAATGCGAACCACGAATGGACCCCAAACCTATGTGACCTTGTAGAGGGTCGCTGGGACTATTAGAAAATAGTGAGAGTTAGAAAAATAACCCTCCCCAAGACCCTGAAAAGTGAGTGCAAAGTGCACTAAAGTTCCCCTAAGGACAAAGAAGTTGTGTTAGAGGAATAATGCAGGAAAGACACAAACCAACAATGCAACAACTGTGGATTTCCAATCTAGGGTACCTGTGGAACAAGGGGACCAAGTCCAAAAGTCACAAGCAAGTCGGAGATGGGCAAATGCCCAGGAAATGCCAGCTGCGGGTGCAAAGAAGCTTCTACTGGACAGAAGAAGCTGAGGTTTCTGCAGGAACGAAAAGGGCTAGAGACTTTCCCTTTGGTGGACGGATCCCTCTCGCCGTGGAGGGTCGTGCAGAAGTGTTTTCCCGCCGAAAGAACGCCAACAAGCCTTGCTAGCTGCAAATCGTGCAGTTAGCGTTTTTGGACGCTGCTGTGGCCCTGGAGGGACCAGGAGGTCGCAAATTGGACCAGGAGAGAGAGGGGACGTCGAGCAAGACAAGGAGCCCTCTCAGCAGCAGGTAGCACCCGGAAAAGTGCCAGAAACAGGCACTACAAGGATGCGTGAAACAGTGCTCACCCGAAATCGCACAAAGGAGTCCCACGTCGCCGGAGACCAACTTAGAAAGTCGTGCAATGCAGGTTAGAGTGCCGTGGACCCAGGCTTGGCTGTGCACAAAGGATTTCCGCCGGAAGTGCACAGGGGCCGGAGTGGCTGCAAAAGTCGCGGTTCCCAGCAATGCAGCCCAGTGAGGTGAGGCAAGGACCTACCTCCACCAAACTTGGACTGAAGAGTCACTGGACTGTGGGGGTCACTCGGACAGAGTCGCTGGATTCGAGGGACCTCGCTCGTCATGCTGAGAGGAGACCCAAGGGACCGGTAATGCAGCATTTTGGTGCCTGCGGTTGCAGGGGGAAGATTCCGTCGACCCACGGGAGATTTCTTCAGAGCTTCTGGTGCAGAGAGGAGGCAGACTACCCCCACAGCATGCACAAGCAGGAAAACAGTCGAGAAGGCGGCAGGATCAGCGTTACAGAGTTGCAGTAGTCGTCTTTGCTACTATGTTGCAGGTTTGCAGGCTTCCAGCGCGGTCAGCAGTCGATTCCTTGGCAGAAGGTGAAGAGAGAGGTGCAGAGGAACTCGGATGAGCTCTTGCATTTGTTATCTAAAGTTTCCCCAGAGACAGAGACCCTAAATAGCCAGAAAAGAGGGTTTGGCTACCTAGGAGAGAGGATAGGCTACTAACACCTGAAGGAGCCTATCAGAAGGAGTCTCTGACATCACCTGGTGGCACTGGCCACTCAGAGCAGTCCAGTGTGCCAGCAGCACCTCTGTTTCCAAGATGGCAGAGGTCTGGATCACACTGGAGGAGCTCTGGACACCTCCCAGGGGAGGTGCAGGTCAGGGGAGTGGTCACTCCCCTTTCCTTTGTCCAGTTTCGCGCCAGAGCAGGGCTAAGGGGTCCCCTGAACCGGTGTAGACTGGCTTATGCAGCATTGGGCACCTCTGTGCCCAACAAAGCATTTCCAGAGGCTGGGGGAGGCTACTCCTCCCCTGCCTTCACACCATTTTCCAAAGGGAGAGGGTGTAACACCCTCTCTCAGAGGAAGTCCTTTGTTCTGCCATCCTGGGCCAGGCCTGACTGGACCCCAGGAGGGCAGATGCCTGTCTGAGGGGTTGGCAGCAGCAGCAGCTGCAGTGAAACCCCAGGAAGGGCAGTTTGGCAGTACCAGGGTCTGTGCTACAGACCACTGGGATCATAGGATTGTGCCAACTATGCCAGGATGGTATAGAGGGGGCAATTCCATGATCATGGACATGTTACATGGCCATATTCGGAGTTACCATTGTGAAGCTACATATAGGTAGTGACCTATATGTAGTGCACGCGTGTAATGGTGTCCCCGCACTCACAAAGTTCAGGGAATTGGCTCTGAACAATGTGGGGGCACCTTGGCTAGTGCCAGGGTGCCCTCACACTAAGTAACTTTGCACCTAACCTTTACCAGGTAAAGGTTAGACATATAGGTGACTTATAAGTTACTTAAGTGCAGTGTAAAATGGCTGTGAAATAACGTGGACGTTATTTCACTCAGGCTGCAGTGGCAGGCCTGTGTAAGAATTGTCAGAGCTCCCTATGGGTGGCAAAAGAAATGCTGCAGCCCATAGGGATCTCCTGGAACCCCAATACCCTTGGTACCTCAGTACCATATACTAGGGAATTATAAGGGTGTTCCAGTAAGCCAATGTAAATTGGTAAAATTGGTCACTAGGCTGTTAGTGACAATTTGAAATAAATGAGAGAGCATAACCACTGAGGTTCTGGTTAGCAGAGCCTCAGTGAGACAGTTAGGCACCACACAGGGAAAACATACATATAGGCCACAAACTTATGAGCACTGGGGTCCTGACTAGCAGGGTCCCAGTTACACATAACAAACATACTGAAAACATAGGGTTTTCACTATGAGCACTGGGCCCTGGCTGGCAGGATCCCAGTGGGACAGCGAAAACACCCTGACATACACTCACAAACAGGCCTAAAGTGGGGTTAACAAGGCTAGAAAGAGGCTACTTTCTCACAGTGACTACCACCAGCTCACCAGGCTGTGGAAGCCTGGCAGTGGTGGCAGCAGAAAGACTGCATTGGCATGGCATGGCATGGCATGCTCTGTTACCTGTACCTGTGTGGGGAGAGTTACCTACTGTCCTCGCCTTTATGGAGTGGTCTGCAAGACCCTTGCAACCAGGTCCTTTGCTTGATCCCTGAGGGATGTGGATGTTGACTGGATGCCCTTGTGGTAGGACGAGCATGGGGCATAGTTGCGTTTTCCTGTTGGCTTATTGGATTCCATGGAACCTGCCTTCGAAAGCATCCTTGGGGGCTTTGTAGTTTGCCAGTCTCTGGAGTGTTTAGGGATGGAAACAAAGTATTGATTTAACATGTACGGAAACACCTTGTCCTTTCCATCTCCACTGTTCTCCAAATGTGCTACCTCCATATTAGTGAACTGGTTGTTAGATGGGAAGCTTCCTTTATGCCTGGGTCTCCCCTGACAGAAGACACTGTCAAGAGCGATCTGGGAGAAATAAGCAGAAGGCAAGTACTGCCTGAAACTGGTGTAAGAGCTGGGTCTTTGGAATACACAATCTCAGTCTGAAAACTTGATAGAAGTGTGAAGAAGAAACCAAAGGCTAGTGTCAAAGATTTCTATTCACCAGAATCTGGGTATTCACCAAAGTGGAGACTGGGAAGCCCTTCTGTGCTCCAGGGGTTGTGTTGCTCACTGCCACCTCCTCTCTGCCAGGTTCAAGAACAGGAACCAGGATGTTCTGCAGCTTGCCAGGAAGAGAGAGAGCTGCCTTAAGGGATGTTGTTGCAGCCGAGTAGCGGCCAAGGAGGGGTACCGGAGATGCTCTTGTTTAGAAAACAGCAGGACTGCATGAAGCTGATGCAGGAAGAGCTGATCTCTGTGTCTCAGCTCAAGGAAGGGTCTGCACCACCAGGACATGTGTGTTCCAGAAAGCCAGAGCGCCTGAGATGGCTGAGTGTCGTGGAATCCTGAGGACTTGGCAGGCAGATTTCCTAGCTGCATATCACATATTGGGAATTGGATGTCTAATATGTGCCTGAAATTGATCTCCCAAAAAACCAAAGTGCCCCTGCTGGGCAGTAATAAGTCCTTTCGGTCCCCAGACTGGTGGCCACGGGAATTAGGGACACTCCCAATGCCCGTCTCCAAAGAAAAAGATTAGGGATTCTTTTGGATCACAAATTGTAATTTGAAAAGTAAATCAATGCTGTGACCTCATCATCTTTTTTCATTTTGAAAATGTGTATTCTACAGGCCCTGCAGAAGATGGTTGTTGCCATTCTCGTGCTCTCTAAATTAGATTACTCTAATGCCTTATACATTAATATGCAGCAAAGACTTAAATAAATTGCAAGTCTTGCAGAATACTGTGGCTCGCATGCTTCTTGGGATCCCTAAACATCAGCCTGCATCACATACCTCAATTCAGCTTCACTGGCTACACATTGATTTTAAGGCTTTATATATATCCTTTAAAGCTCTGCATGATTCAGGTCATGGGCGTAGGAAGTGTGGGGGACGCAGGGGTGATGGGGACAAAAGAATTACCCCTCTCACTTTTACCTTGCAGGGCCATTTCGTCCTGATGTATTTTTACATTTTCAGAAGCGCCTGCACACTCTTTCAGAAGCTCTTTCATTCCTTCTGGGCAGCATGAAAGAGGGCTTTCCGGCTGTAAATTACTGCTGGCCCAGGAAAAGGTTGAAATTAAGGGGCCATCAGGCCTCCTTTTGTTTGATTATTCTATCTGGAAGCTGTCTGGAGCCTCACAACTAGCTGCTATATAGATAAAAAAGGCACACAGCTTGCTATTACTTCATAGGTATCTGAGAGAGACATGGTTTTGACTTTGTTCAGTCCCTGCATATAAGAGATGGGTGTGCACTGTAAGAATGTCAGATGTGTTGGTCTGCCCCAGTATTTACACAAATAACAATTTAAACATCACTATTTTGTTTCTTTTATAGCACTACTTTATCCAGTGCAGGGTGTCTAAGTGCTTTACATCATACACAATATTATTATTCCCTGAGATACACTGGGCACACAAAGATCTCTTCAGCAGATGCCTTAATCCCCACAAGATATTTTAAAATGCAGCAAGTAAGCAGAACTGATTTACTGCCACATTTCTCCCTTATGCCAATTTCTTGGTGGCAGAGCCTCTAAAAAAGAAATTTATAAATTGAGGCCCAGATTTTGTGTCGAGGTTGCCTAACTTTTTTGGCACAACCCAGACACAAAATCTCATTTGTTAAATATAGTAAAGCGCTCAAATGTACTCATGATAGACCTGCTAAACATATGTCTTGAGGTGTTAAGATCTGATGCCACCTTCTTTGAGGGCATGGGTTGTGATGCCAAGTGCAATGTCACGCGTCATGATGTCATGCGTTGCGATGTCTCTTGCATAGTGCCTAAACTTGGTTAGTCCCCCCACTTATTTTTTTTGGGACTTGTGTCCTGAGTATTTGTAGTTGCCTAGGATCACACCATTTACAGAAACAGAACAGGGAAGGCGAGATTTTATCTTTTCACACTATACAATTAGGTACTAGAAGGGTATCTCTTTCTAACATTTAAACGTAACGGAGATCTGCCCCAAGTGCAGACATAAGGATACTACTTGTAAATGCCCTTTGTGAATTCCCAAAAATCGTAAAATTAGATGTCTGGTCTAAATTTAGAACAAATGTCTAAGTTTACCTTTGTGAATCGAGCCAAATGTTTTTTATCTAAGTAATAAAGGGTTGGATTACAGCGTGGCTAACAGGGAGAAGCCATGTTTCATTTTAGGCAGTTTGACTAGCATTATTAGTTATGTTGTTGTCACATACTTAAGCATATTGAAGTATAATTATCTTTTCTGTATTTAACATTCTCGTTTGACTTGTATTATAATTTTTTTTAAGTGATTTTCGATTTTTATGAGTAGAGACAGAAAAAATGGCAAATAAAGAATAACAGTTACATGAGGATACATTGGTGATAGGGCCACTAGAATTATGTAGCAGGGGAGGGCCAAATTATGTGGCAGGGTTGACTATGTTATGCAGGCAGAAGAGGCAAATTATGCGACATAATATGACATATTTTGTGATAGTATTTCATTATTTTGTCGTTGTTACACTTGTTAACACTCTCTGGGCTAAGGTTGTACCTCATTAGTACAAGCTTAACACCTAAATATCGCAACAAGCAAAAGAAAGGTTTGCAGAAGGACCTTCCACTGTGCACCAACACGTGTTGCAGCGCTTTTAGTAACTTTTGAGCAATTTTTGTTTAAATCTGCAGATTATGCAGTAGATGGTAGATTTTGTGGCAAATGCGGAAAATCCATAACTATGAGAAAAACACTGCAGCACACAATCGCATAACTCCAGTGGCCCTGGTGATAGCCAAACCAGGCATCAGAAATACAGTGCGCGTATCAATGCATTTGCATAAATCTGCTAACATTTCATAATGTTACAGGACAATACAGCAGTACTGGCCCATGTGAGCACGTGTAAAAGGCACTAAATAGCGAGATACAGTTTGGCTGTCGCAGTCACAGAGGAGTTCCATAAAAAAATATAGAAACTAGGCTGAAGGCTGAATTCATTAGATCCAAGCTGTCTGGTTTGTTAAAGTCATTTAGAGGACATTTGGAAAGCTTCCCTGGGAATGTATTCCACCCATTGCTTACCTTTGGCTGTGCAACTTATATTTGCTTGGTTTCCATTTGATAGCTGTATTTGATTTAGGCTGTCCGCTTGAGTTTGTCTCTCCAGTAGAGCATCTCTTATGTACTCTATTCTTCTACCAGTGTTTGATGTCTGTAAACAGGTCCATAACTATTGTTCTTATCTTGTCTCACTTGCTGTGCATACAAAGACCAATGTCAAATTACAGGCTCTGTCTTCCCATGGAGCTTGGCATTTATCTTTCTTTCTCTGATTTCAAAGTGAGAGAACTTATGTGACAATCATGCTAGCTACCGGGGGTGTGGTTCGAGGAAGGCTTTAGGATGCTATTTTTATCCTCCACACAACAAACTTCAAATGTTTTTGAATGAAATTTGCAGATAATTAAGAATATAAGTGTAGTGGACACAAATATTTTAAGATGATCGAAACAAATCAATACACTCGGTAATTACATTTCCACACATTAACATTTATGTGCTGAATGTTTTTATCAGTAAAACTGGATGCCTTTGCAAATGTAGTGGTCATTTCAGTTGAAGGTGTGTTCCCTGTAATGCACTGTGCTACCACATTATGCATGCTCCACTTTATGTCTCTCCACTCTACTCTGGATCACTCCATGCCACTGCAATATACTCTGCACCACTCCATTCTGCACCTCTCTACTCTACTATGTACCACTCTACTCTATGCCAATCCACTCTACTCCATTCTAGTTTAGGCCACTCCACTCTAATCTACCCCACTCTACTATACACTACTGTCCTTTACTGCAGCACTCTACTCTACGCCACTCTATTCTACTCTGCACCGCTGCACTCAACACCACTGCTCTCTACATCACTCTATACCACTGCACTCTATGACCCCCTTTGCACTGCAACACTGCACATTACGCCACTCTATTCCACTCTGCATCACTATCCTCTATGCCACTCTATGCGACTGCACTCTACGCCAAATAACTCTATGTCACTCTACCCTACACCACTGCCTTTTACCACTGTACTCTACTCGCCACTGCTCAACTCTGTGCCACTCTACTGCACTCTTCACCCATGCACTCTATGCCACTACACTGTACACCCCTCTATGCTGCATAACTGCACTCTACATCACTCTATCTTGCAGCATTCCACTCTACCATGCACCACATCACCCAACGACACAGCACTCTGCACCACTGCACTCTGTGTCACTGTAATCTATGCTGTATGACTCCACTCTGCGGCTCTACTCTTCACCACTAGAATAGTGCACTTCACTCTAAACCAGTGCACCCTACACCAATGCACTCTACACCTCTTTACTAAAAACCAATGAATCTATGCCAATCTACTCTGCACCACTGTACTCTGCACCACTTCACTCTAGATCAGGCTACAACACTTCACTCTATGATATTACACTCCATAATACTCCGTTCCGACGCTTTACTCATTAAACTTTACTCCACTCTATGCCACTGTACAACACCTTACTCCACTCTGTGACTCTATACACAATTGCCTCTACACCACTCCATGCCACTTTACTCCACTCTATTCTATGACATACTATTCCACTCTATGCCACTCCATGACCTTCTATTCCACTTCAGTCTACGATACTCTACTCCACTCCACCCTATGACACTCCATGCTACTGCACTATACCACAATGTACTATGCTCAACGAAACCCCATTCAACTCTCGCTATGGCACTCCACATTACTTTACTCCTCTCTATGCCACGGCACTCTTCTTTATACCTCTCCACTCTGACACTACTCCACTCTACGACACTCTACTCACTCCTTGACACTTTATGCCACACCAATTGACAACACTTTATGACATGTCATTCTCTTTTATGCCATTAACTTATAGCCACGCTGAACAGCAGCCATGCTAGTTTACAACATGGCTAAAACATGCTAGCAAAGCCAATAGCTCTGCATAGGTGAAACCTATTGCTTTGCCAATGCTTGTTTATAAAGTATGGAACGCCAAGATGACTTGCAGTAACCTTATCATATACGCCAAGGGGTATAATAGCCAATATAATACCACACCATCAGCTTACCCACAAGCCACTTCAAACCTTAGTGCAGCAGTTCCCAACCTGTGGACTGAGGACCCCAAGGGTCCGTGACACATTCACAGGGAATACGCAGACCCGGGCCAGCAGAAAGGCCCTTCTCCAGCTGGGGCATCTAGAAACACATGTGTTTTTATATTTATTACTTCCTTTGTGCAGCAGTTTTAAAAGCACTGCAGAGTTCCTTGTACATCCAGCAGCGACTCCTCCTCTTAGGGGGAGGAGCATTCCCCTACTGCTCTGAGCAGTGCATAAAAGGAAAACTAAAATGACAATAACACAATGTTATTATCATTTTATTTTTCAGTGCAGTGCCAAGTTAGAGCGGGGTACGCTGGACTGTGTCACATGGAGGACGAGTGGAATGTGCACCATAAGTGTGCATGAGGGTTTAGCCGACCATCTTGGGCTGGCCAAACAGACATGCGCACTTAGGTCCATATTTATACTTTTTTGTGCCACATTTGCGTCATTTTTTGGCTTAAAAACGGCGCAAACTTACAAAATATAATTTGCAAATGCGGCACAAAAGAAGTATAAATCTGGGCCTTAGTATTTCCCAACCCGGCTGTATTTCACAACCAGGTGCAGAACATGAACAGGCTCCCACTCCCTGTCTGAGTGCTGAACCAGGCTGCTCAGACCAATCACGATGCTGCTGTCATGCTGGTGACAGCAGCGTTTTGATTGGCTTAGTGGAGTCTGGGAGTCTGTGTGCTTCTGTGCTGCTGGGACTCAGGAAGAGAAGAGGATGGAGGAGAGACGGCAGCCATACACAGATTAAGGGGGTCTTTATGACCCCGGCGGTTGCCGTAATAGTGGAGGTATTACCGCCCACAGCCTGGCGGTACATACCTCCACTATTATGAAATTGGCGGTTTGGCTCCACCCCCACATATAAACACATACACACATACATACATACACACCCACACACACACGCATACACACATTCACCCACGCATGCATACACACTCACAACAACACTCACTAACGTACATCCAGGCACACACGCAATCACACGACACAACATGCACGTACACACACACCCACTCATGCACACATGCATTACACATGCATGCACGCATTCAAACCCGGTCACACACACCCCCACACATGCACACAACACCCCACTCTCCTGTTGGAGAACTCGACTTACCTGCTTGCAGGGGGTCCTCCGGCAGGAGACGGGATGCAGCGCTGCTGCCAGCAGCAGCGTCTGCCAGAAAAACACCGCTGGCCGTTTCATGGAACATGATACGGTAGGCAGTGTTTTGCTGGCGTGGCGCTGCTGCCAGCAGCAGCACTACCTTACCGCTGTCTGCCGCCATGACCGTAGCCGGAATTCTGCCAGCATTCTGGCGGAATTCCAGCAATGGTCATTATGCCATGGACAATCAGTAGCCACGGCAATGGTATGTTGGCGGCCGTTGCCGTGGTGGTAGGTGGCATTTGCCGCCAATCTTATAATGAGGACCTAAGTGTTCTTTTTTTATTTTTCATCCCTCTGCCTCTCCACCCCCGTTTCTTAGCAGTCACCAGAGGCTTTCGGGCAAAAATAAAAGCATCAAGATAACTGGTGATTAATGTACCTGTGTGAGAGAGGCAGGGGTTTTGTCTAGTGGCAGTTTTGACTCATCTAAGGTAGTGCAGATGGTTAATATGCCTGCTGCAAAGAATGTGTATCATGCAAAGAACAGTATTTTTTGTGCTCCAACACCTTACACTGGTATGAGAGGTGCTATTAAACAAATGAATTATATGTGACAGAGAGGCTATGGAGAGATGTGAGGCCCTTGTGGTTTACTTCCTTTCCCCACCACATATTTATGTGAAAAAGCCTTTTCGAGATCTTACGTACCTAAAAAATAAAAACAGAAATCGCTTGGGAAATGTAGAATCTGACCTGAGGATTCAGCTTTCCTAAATAAGACCAAACATGGAAAGGTTAGTCGCAGATATGCAGCGCCAACCTTCCCTTTAAAAATTTTTGATTCTTGGATATTTTTTCAATATAAAATAATTAGATCTTTAGTAATTCAAGTATTTGTTTGGTGTGAACTTGCTTGTGTATTTTTGTGAATTACTGTTTTAATGTTTGAAATTTAAATTATACAAATTCTGCGGGGGCCCCTGGCTTCCAATAGTGATTCAGAGGAGGTCCTCAGGAGTCAAAAGGTTGGGAATCACTGCCTCAGTGCGTAGCTTCTGTAATTTTAAGCTTTTAAAATAGAGCAGAATAAAGAAAAGCAACGTTCCATTTGTTGCTTTAAACAACTGCTTTAATTATGTTCTATGTCCTGACCTGCCTTTCACCTTGGCTGCTCGCTGTGGTAGAAGGAAGTCAAAAACTGGACTGTAATAACCGTATAATAATCAAGTTCTGATGTCTTTCTTTATAATCAGTGACTTAATGCATCAGAAGTAGCTGATCATATAGAAATTAGTGACTGCTGTTTATACAGGGATCACAGAATCCGAGCTATTAAATAGTCTGTAACACCAAGAGCTTCTTCAGTGTAAATGCTCCCAGTTTTGACTGATGTGGAGCTGACCTGCCCAAGATCGCACAGAGGAGCAGAAGTGTTGTTAGAACTATGGTTTCAGAGCACAGTTTACAATTATTGTACCTGATCGCTTTTGATATCTCTAGTGCGGTTTCGATTTGCATGAGGTGAGAGGCATGATTGGTGCAGGGCACAAAAGGTATGATCTTCCTTCTCTCCCTCCGACCTTTATTTGCTTGGTGCATGAAGATGCAATGTTAATCAACACGTTTTTTTCACATTTGGTCTAAATTGTGAATGTAAATAACAATAAAACATACTTTCAAACTGACAACACGCCTTCTTTAATCCCTATTTCACGTCCAAACTATATGATTGTGTACATTTATCAGAGCCTACATTTCGCAAACAATGGTCGATTTGGATCAATTGAGAAGTCCCCAAGGCTGTCACTGTCCCCCCAGAAATGTATTGTCTCCTACGCCCCTCATTCAGGTTCAGACTATTTTGAACAGACCTTTACATGGTATTCTCTGTCTAGGACCCTGCACTCACCTTCAGCTCATAATGTATTAATTCCCAAATTTAAAAGAGCTCATTAAAGGTAGTAGACATGTTGTTCATTGCACGGCTCAGCTGTGGAACTCCCTTCCTCTACAGCTGAAGTTTGCACAGACCTTCTTCTGTTTAGAGAGGCGTTAAATTATGGCTTTTTAATAATTAGGTTCACTTTGATCAGCAAGGTTTCTATGTAAGTTATTGTTTCATTTTTTTAATCTTTCTGTTGCAGGCAGCGCCAAGACACCTCCAGGCAAATGTGCGCTTTACAAAATACATTTTCATTTCAGTGCTCACAAGGTCCACAAATGCATCCTGGAGGCTCCTTGCATGAGAGAAGTAGCACCAGTGATGGCCTCTTTCTAAAAACATCCCAGACCAACAAAGAAAGAACCAGCGTGACTCTGAAGGCTTATCTCTCAAGGTACATCAGTCACCGCTGGCAGCAGTGAGCCCAACCTTCATTAGATCCCTATGACAAGCTGGGTTAGGCTCTTCGCTTTAAGGGGGTGAGTTTTTGTTTGGGTCAGTGGAAGCCCTCCCCAGCAAAGAGGGACCTGACAGCAGTCAGATTGAGCACAGTATAGGCTTTCCTTCTTCTGCAGTCACATTATATATACATACATATAAAAAATAATAAATAAACAATATTAGATTTTTACTGTCTTGTAAGCTTTACTTTGTCTACCCATCACCGTATGTCATGCCTCTATCAATCTATCCTTCTTTCCCACTCTGACTCATCCCAAATCCATTCTACTACTTTCATCTCCTAAATGACTCTGCCTAAGCACTTCCCTCCTCTTCCACATCTAACTCACCCAAACCTCAGTTTACTACCATGATCTCCCAGACAACCCTACCAAATTCTCCCTCATTTATTTCACCTTTGACTCATCCAAAACCCCTCCTGCTACTATGATCTCCCTAACCTTTTCCACAGACTCTTCCCTCCTCCATCCCCCCTTTACTCATCCCAAGCCTAAATCCTATTACTATAAACTCCCAATTAACACTTCTGGATTCTTCCCTCCTCCACCCCTCCATTACTCCAGTCAATCAAACTAACAAACTCACATATCCGCAGCTCAAATTAACTCATAATAATACTAAAACTGTACTCATATTTCCCTATACTAATCCACCACTAATTCATTTTGGGTTCCGAAGTAGTGTGCTACTCGCCGAAAAGCGCTTCGACGCCTCGTCAGGGGTAGTAAGCACTATATAAATACTATTACAATACACTGTCTGACAGACTTTCATCGGAGGCACATGCACTTGCATCAGAGACCATGGCAGTGCCAGTCGGACAGGGCGATCCCATGTGGATGATGTACCACTCAGGGTGGGTACTGCCCCTGCCATAGCTGACAGTAGCAGTCTAGGCCTCCTGAGACTGAGAGACATCCAGTACGGTATAGCACAGAGGACAGGACACTGTGGGGTGAGCTGTTTTGTGCTCATTACACTTCATTCGTCCTTTTTTCAGGAGGGTGGACCGGAAGTTTCCTGCCGTGGCACGTCTCAATTTACAGAGGGTACTAATAGCGGTTTCAATGAAGCCAACTTAAGTCATCAACTGACTGCTCCACCCACTCCAAGAAATTAGCTTCCTTATCGTCCATTGCCCTCTGACCCTCTCTGTACACTATTGTGCTATGTGGTAGAAGTAAATTAAAATGTTCTTACAAAAAAGCACAGTCTGGACAATGACTTATTGACTCTAATAAATGCTTTATTGAGTTTTGAACCCATAACCTGACACCAGCTCCCTGAGTAAGCTTTGCACTACTTGACAATGCTCTCCAGGGGGTCTTCTGCTAAAGGGCTGTACTGGGTGCCCAGTTTTGGGCTCAGCTGCAAATCAGAAGAACAGAACAGCAGAGGTGAAAGGCTTTGATTGTTACAGTCTGAACTCAGTGACCCTTGTCTGCCTGGGACTCTGAAACAGTCCCCCTAGGCCACTCTATGATCCACAGCAAAATCCTCGTCGCCATCGAGTCATTATCTCATTTTTCAAGTGTCTGTCCACCCGAGGGGTAATGGGATCCGCAGTTGGTGCTTACATGACTTGTTCCTGGCACATGTTTGATCACAAATGGTACGTTGCTGCCATCTGTGAATGCCAATTAGCAATTTGGAAGGTTGCCCTACCAGCCATCCCAGTAGCCGCTTCTCAGCTCCAGAATGAAGAAACTAGTGAAAGAATTCGCAGAATGTGAGGCTGTTCTTGGAATGGAGCAGTTCTGCTTCGAGCTTTAACATTGACGCTTATTGCAGCATCTCTATAACCAAGAGTCTACAGTGATGCAACACACATTGTATATTGATCAATACAAACAGCATCAGTCAAATTGGCAAGAGGATTGTAACCCAAAAGGTGCCCATCCCCAAGTATCTATAAGTGGATAAAAGTGAATGGACATATTAAACTGCACTTTATAGCGATACCATGCCAAGACTGTTGAACAATTCAATCCAGTTATGGTTTTTTTTAGATTTAATTTTTTTCGAGGACACGAGCTGGGCGATGACCTGTATTGCATTTGAAATATTTGACGTTGGATATCATACAGCTGATATCTACAGTACTGATATCCGTCACTACACACCTGTTTTTCTCTTTCTTTCTAAGTTTTTTTTTTATTGAGAGTACAAGTAACAGAAAAAATGACAACATGTTAAATACTGATCTTAAAAATATTACATATGAAAATGACGTATTAAATATTAAATATACCCGGAGAACACAAACTAATTACAGACATCACAGGCATTTAGCAATATTCAGGTAAGTCATTAGACAATCAGCATGAGCAGAGTAGGCAGAAGCCTCCAGCCTGATGCTAAAAAGGCTCTTAAAGTCTCCCAAATAGGATGGTATTTCACCAAAGATCTTCTAACCTTTCCAATCTGATGTTCCAGTTCATACGCTTCCATTACCTCTTTCCACCACTCCTTATATTTTGGCGGGAAAGCAGTTTTCCAATTCCTTGCAATATTTAGCCTGGCCAGAGAAAGAACATAGAAGACCCAATCAGTACTACCTATGCCCAACAATGTTATTGGGCTGTTCATTGCATGGTAAGTTTGTTCGAGAAGTATTGGCCACTCACCCGAGGATCAGATTGATGAGAGTGTGGGACGAGTAATGAACATATGAACCGTATCGGCTGCTCCGGCTGTGCAATGTGGGCAGCTGTGCATTCTGTTGTACCATTGGCTCAGTTTGGAAGGGCTAATATAGAAATCAAACCGTGCACGATAGATCTGGTCTCTCAGTCCGGTAGGAGTGATAACCTTACAGAATCGTCCTAAAATACAAGTGAGCCCTTGCCCCTTAATCGCCTCACATCGGCTGTGTCCACTTATGTTATGTTATGTTATTGCGTTTTATATAGCGCCAAAAATACCCAGAGGCTTTGTGGCGCTAAGAAGGACACTAGCCTCATAGCAAGCAGGTCAATACTGAATCACTTATCAGCCCATGTTCCCAAATCATTAGCAAGAGACTGAATAAGACAGCTATATTTTTCCGAGATACTATGCAGATGCTTGGCAAATTATTTGTGTAATATCAGGCTCGGGCAACGGAATTACGATGTTAGGTCACACAATCACAAAATTCCCAAGTTTCGCCAGGCACCAAATAGGGGGACGCAAATCAGTCAGGTAAGTCTGGATTGTCTAGCAGTGGTGTAAAGGTTTGAAAGATGGAATTGTCAGAGGTCTTATAATATTGCTCTAGATCTTATCAAAGGTAAGCCTGGTCTTAAGTCTGATTGTAATGAAGAATTCTCTGGTTTGAAATTTGGTACGGCTAGTGTTAGGATCCTTCACAAATTAAATGGCATGGAGCCAATCGTCTGGATAGGGTTCGCACATCACATGAATGTGATGGGTCATACCAGCCCAGTAATAGAAGCACTAGTAGGAAAATGGCCATCCACCTTCAGTCACTAGAAGTTTTCTCAAGGACCTCCTCTTTTTCTTCCTCTTCCAAATAAATCTTGTCCCTATGGAATGTAGCATTTTAAAGTACCTATGGGGACCGTAAAGAGGTAGAGAGTGAAGAAGATACCAGATTTTAGGACAAATATTCATGTAATTAAGTTGGTTGGCCCAATTCGGGAGATAGGTAAATGTATCCATGTGTCCGGCAGCTGTCTAGTCTGACGCATCTGAGCAGTAAAATTATGTTCATAGCATTGCTTAAAGGTGAGTGTCAGATTGATGCCCAGGCACCTGGCTCGAGGTGCCATCCTCTGGTCACGGCTACTTGCTCCACCTACTAGAATAAGTTGTGTTCCATGGATACGGGTTGCTGGTGATGCTTCTACATAAAAGCCTAAGATATGGCTCCATATTTAGAGCATAGAGAGCAGGGGAGAGCAGACAGCCTTGTCCAGTACCACCTGAGATAGGAATAGAAGGTGTTAGTTCCTGAGTTATACTGATCTGACCTCTCAGGACCTTATAGAAAGCCTTGACCATATTGATGAATCTGGGGCTGAGGTTAAATTGGGCAAGTTGTTCCCAAAGAAACTTACAGGAGAGACGATGAAATGCTTTTTCAGCATTGAGTAGCATAATATTAAGTGGTTCCTGGAGAGTCTTGGTATGTACTATTAGTGCAGTAATTAAGTTTGTACAAGAGTTGTATCCTTCCCTGGAAAGAAGCCATGTTCTTCAGCTGAGAGATGATCGTATTGACCCGGTTTGCCAAAAGCTTGGTACACATTTCAGAGCCTGCATAGATATTGTGGACGCTTCAGTCCACCTGGCCTCACAGTGCACTGGGCCATCATCAGGATAAACCATTGTGAACAGAGTGCCACTCCGAGAGGGACGGCAAGCCTCACCTCAATCACTAACAATCAGTGCTGGAGATTATCTTCAGAAACCCACCAGTTAGGACCTGAGAGTATTTGTTACAGAGATGCTTTTATTTCTACCAGGCTGCAGGAGGCAATGTAATAAACACAGCATGCTTGTGCAGGACCAAGGCAACAATCAGTCCTGAAGATAGCATAGGATTCAAGTCCATCACTGCTCATGAAGGAAAGAAAGAAAGAAAGAAAGAAAGAAAGAAAGAAAGAAAGAAAGTGGGATGTACGGACTGCAGAAGCCCAAGGTGCCCTAACAGTGCCTAGACGAATCGAAAGAAAGAGTTGTGGCCGGCGGCTTAGCTCTTACTAGTGCACGAGGTGCTGTCTGGGGCAAGGGTGTGATGGACCTGCCGCACCCAAATTACGTCTGTCCTTTCTAACGCAACCAGATGCAAGGAGGACATTGTCATGCTTGCTTTTGGGCCCTGGGCCTTTGAAGGCCACAAACCCCTGTCTGCTGCAGTCAATATGGTAGCTTTGGAAGTGAGGACAGCTTCCAATGATTTGAATGTACCTATCAGGCCACACCCATCCATGGGGCCAAAGTAAATGGGAATAAATGTGGGTGTGACCAAATGTTGACTGGTCCAGTTGCCCATTCCCTCAATTCCTCACAATGCCTCATCGTTCTGCTTCCATACGTCACAGTTAATGTCCTGCAATTGGGAGACAAAGGCATGAAGGAAAGGGGTGGATTTTTCTCATGCATGGAAAAACTTGTGAACTCAGCACCGCTATTTAGACGCGATCTTAAACAAACAATATACTGCAGCTATAATCTAGGATGCCATGCCTGCAGGTGCATTCTTCCATTCTACTAGGCCTCCATGCCGCGCCCACTGCCAGAGGACAATAGAATGAAATGAGCTTCCCAGCCCCCTGGTAACCTCACAGTCACACAAGGGTTAGGCCCACAGACCTCGCAAGAATGCACTATTATCTCAAAATATCAAATGCAAAATTGTGCCCCCCACCGGCAGAATGTGATGAGGGGTCCCTGAGTCTCCCATATCACACTGAATGGGGGTGGTTAAGGGCCCTCTGAAGGGTTGAAGGGACTCCTGCCTGCCTTATGCTCCTGCCTGGGCTTCCTGACTTCAGTATTGTTCAGGACGGCCCGTCCTTTTGGGTGGAGGGGCCACACACCCCCACCTTTTCCCCTCATGAAGAGTGTCTGTCAGACTGAACAAAGGTCAGCCTGACAGACACTCTTCATTTTCAGCTCAGGCAGCCAGGAGCAGACATGCGCGATTTGCGCAGACTCCTGGCTGCCTGAGCTGAACTTTGCTGGGCTGAGGAAGTCACAGCATCTATGGCCATGACCTCTTCGGCTCAGCAAAGGTGCCTCGAGGCCCTCCCCCGGGTGACGAGGAAATCATCACCCATTGACTTTGCCCTGGGCGCTTCAGGTTTGAACCCTGAAAATCAGTGACACCTAGTCACAGAGTGGGTTGGGGTCAGCAGTCTCACTGACCCCATCCCACTCTGTGACGAGGCTGGGACTGCTGCCTTCCTTCATTGGCTGACCTAAGGTCAGCCGGTAAGGGAAGGCAGCAGTCCCAACCATCCTGAGACCTCCGAGGCTGAAGGTAAGTGTGTGTGATGTTTGAAAATGAATGTTTGATTCGTGCGTGCATGTTTGAATGTTATGGGTGTGTTTAATGGATGTTTGTGCATGTGTGTGTGAAAGAATGAGTGTGTGTGATGTTTTAAGATGAATGTTTGGTGCGTGCGTGCATGTTTGAGTGTTGTGAGTGTTAATGGATGTGCGTGCGTGTGTGAAAGAATGAGTGTGTGTGATGTTTTCAAATGAATGTTTGGTGCATGCGTGCATGTTTGAATGTTATGAATGTTGTTAATGGATGTGCGTGCATGTGTGTGCGAAAGAATGAGTGTGTGTGTGATTCCCACCAGCCCCACTCCCTCCTAAAGCTGCTGGCCGCCAATGGTATTGTTCTTTCCAGAGCAGCAAAGACGTGCATTCCGAACCTTATAACTAGGAGTGGGTGGTAAACTCTGTTTCGCCGGCGGAGTTTAAGGAGTTTTGCCTGCTCCTTTTGGGCGGGGAGTTTGGCAAAAACTCTGGCAATCATTACATGGCGGAGTTTTTCTCGCGTGCGGCTCACCAACGTTAAGTTGGCGACTGCAAGCAAGAAAAAACAAGCACTAGACCGCCTCCCACAGAGATATCTCAATGCAGTCGGTCGGAGCAGGTCACTACTGCTCATGTTGAGAAAGTTGCTGCTCTCGTTGTGAAAGCTGCCACTTGAGTTGAAAATCTACTCGAGCTGCAGAAAGAAGCAGCGGCCCCTGGGGCACTGTGTGGTGCCATTTGAGTAGATTTTACAGCGCTGGACATGCTCCCATCGCCAACAAGCATTTGAAAGGCACTAGGGTCTCGCATTTCTCTGAGTTACAGCTATTACCAGTTGTAAACTCCCAACTGGATTTTTCTTTCCACATTGAAAGAAAAAAACAGCGTGATCGCGCTGCTACAGTTCACTCGTAATTAAACCTATCGGCAAAAGTGTAATTATCTACGTAACCGGCAAAAGTGCAATTAACTATGTAACAGGGTTGATGTTATGCAAAGCTCTCTACATCTGGCAAGCGAGATCACGCTGCGAACAAAAGATAAAAAGTAGTCCACAAACCGGACGGAAACAGCGAGCCTCGCATGTTTTCAGTACTTGCCCGCTGCGCTCGAGGAGGGCTAACTACCGGAAAAGGCATGATGTATACGTGCCTTCCACTAATGAAAGCAAGCAGATTTTAACAGGCAAGCCCCTGAACCAATGAAAGACAACTGACGTTACGTGAACGGGGTTCCGAGCCCTTTTCTAACTCCTAAAGTGTCTCGCAAGCGAAACGCATGCACAAGCGCATGCAACGCAGACTCGACCTTAAAAATCAGTACAAGGAACACGATGGACTACAATTCCACAGCTCACGTAACTCCACAGAATCTCGCACAGTTTTTAGCTAACTCCACGGTATCCTGCTGAGTAAAATTTTGCAAGTTCTGCCTACCTCTATTTATAACCGAAGTAAGCTACCGGGGGAGCCGGCTCATGGAGGCTTGAGCCAGCATCCACATCCCAGATTTAGAAGTCAGACAATGCACAGACCATAAAAAAACACAAAACCCCATGGGAAGAAATTGGCCCTGCGATTGTGGGTTCTTGCATCCCTCACCTCCCTTTTCTCTGACTCTTCACCCCACCCCCCAATGCTCCTACCTTTCTGAGAATGAACTTCCCTCTTTCCCTGGCATTAGTCACTCCTTGTCTCTTCTCTGGCACTGGGTCTTTTGCAACCTAGGGAGTGGCTACAATATTAAAACACCCCCCACATTGAACCAACCCACAAATGGCACCAAGTGAGCAAAGCACGTAAACACAACCCTTCCTATAATAGTTTCCTTAACTGGCTCATTCATCCATCGATTCATGCATCCTCTCATCCCTCCCTCTTTCCTTCATGATTGTCACAAGCCATTAACACTCTATTCACAGAATCATCCATCCTCCTTCTCACTGATCCATCCATGCTTTCAACTTTCCATTCATCCATCTTCAGATCATTGTGCTCAAACATCGATTCACCCATCCATTCACTCTTTCACACTTCTGGCCACCCACACACCCATCCATCCACCCACGCACCCATCCATCCAGTCAGCCATTATTTCGCATTTTTAGGAACAGATATCAATCCATCCAAACATTCAGCCTTGCACCCTTCCTACATCTGCTGCTTCCACTCTTTCCTTTCAATTTTCCTTTTATTTTTCCTTCCTTTCATACTTCCTTCTTCCTTCCTTTCTTTCCTTTAATCCTGTCTTCTCTCTCCCATTCTTCCTTTCCAGTTTTGTTTTGTGAGATTATTTTTCTTTCCTACCTTTCCCATGCGTCTACTTGCTTCTCAGTGTCCTCCTCATTTCCTCTGGTCTCCTTCACTGAACTTGTCTCACTCAGGACCTCCTCTCCCATCTCACAGCCTGCCATTTCCTCACAGCACAATTTAAGCTTTGATTCCACGCAGAGGAAGGAGGTCAGAATAATATTAATCAACTTTTAGTTAGAGGCAGATTATAGGCCATCCGGTACCCTGGCTACCCCCCTTAAATTGCTAAAGCGGGGGTGGACTCACCCCTCTTCTCTGATGCTGGCCTCTCCCTCCCTCCTCTCTGGCACTAGGCCTTCTACTCCTCCATCTCTGGCACCTGGTTCCCCTCCTCTCTACCACAGGTCACCCTCACACCGCTCACGTTTCTCACTGAAAGTGGGTTTTCTCTCAGGTCCCTCTCCTTCATCCATGACACAGGCCCATCACTCCTACCTCTCTGATAGTATACACTCTGCCCCTCTATGACACAGGCGCCCCACGTCTCTCTCTCTCTCTCTCTCTCTCTCTCAACCAACAGCAGTGGTGCTCCCTCTACAGCTAGCAGACAAGTGACTGAAGAGGGAACCCAGCAGAGTCAAGGAACATCAGTCCACTAGAACCCTGGAAATGCTGCATTGTGGGTTTAAACATGCAGATAATATCATCACATTGCCTAAATCATGTGCTAAGATACCCTTCCTCCTCCCTTTACAAAACAACAATTTTCAAAATAATATAAAATGCAAATGATTTCACAAACTTTATTACCAACAAAGAACTTGTGCCTGTGCTTTCTCACAAACATACTCCTCCACGTACATAGGTGGTATTCTGCGCCGGGCCAACCTACTACTTCCCACTTCCTGCACTTCATCCACACCACCTTCACCACACCTTCCTCTCACAACAACATCAGGACATTCTTTCCCAGGACATCACAATCTTTCATCATGAATCCTCCACAACTTTTCAATACTTCCTTATTGCTACTCCCTAGTGCTTTCGCCACATCACTAGATCCTCTTTCATACAAGGCCACTCTCCACATATTCCATCGCTCCCCATTCTCCAAAGTAACAACCCACCCCTGCACACTTCTCACTTTAAACGGACCGCGAAACTTCGTTAGACCCCCTTCAATATATCTCGATTTCACTTTCACCAAATCACCCACCTTCATCCTTTCACCAATCTTTTCATTGAACTTGTAATCCTCACTGTCTTCATCCATTTGGCCCATCAGTGTAATCAACCGCACAGGTGGCATCTTGGTATTAGCATTCCATCCCCTCATCACACTGAACAGAATTTTCTTTGCAACACCATTGTCTGTAGAGTGTTACCCCCACACCAAATCATTCACCAGACTCTTGCCACTGCTTCTCCTCTCTACAACCTTCTGAATCACACCCTTCACCATACGGTTGGCCCTCTCGACAATGCCATTTGCTTGAGGGTTGTATAGTGATGTAAGTGAATGAAAAAGTCTCACAAAAGTTGACAAATCTTGTCATCTCCTCCCATGTCAACTGTGTTACATTATCAGTGATTAATTTCACCGGGTAACCCTCTTCTCTAAAAATTTCATCTAACACCCTGATGGCAGTTCTTGTCATAATTTCATGCATGAACTTCACCACCATCCATTTAGAATGTACATCCACCAACACAAGGGCAAATGGCAACTCAGTGGCAACTCCTCCCAAGGATCCAACAAAATCCAAGCATAATAAAAGCCATGGCAGCCCTGAATCCACTGTTTCTCCCATTACTGATTGTTCTGCTATACATTTTTTTTCTCTCATTTGGAAGCCAAACACTGCACTACCCACTCAGCAACATCCTGATCAAAACATTAGAACACTGGTAATCTCATATTCTAGGTTTAGAGATAAATATACTATCACCACATTACCTAAATTAATAATGTGCTAAGATACAACAGTCCTCCTCCTTCTCTCTGACACAGGCCCCTTCACCTCTCCCCTCGCTCTTTAAGTGAGACTCTCTCCTTCCTCTCTGACATCTGTTCCTTCATCAATCTCTCTTTCTCTCTCTCTCTCTTTCTCTCTCTCTCTCTCTCTCTCTTTCTCTGTCTCTCCCTCTCTTTCTCTCACTCTGTCTCTCTGTCTCTCTCTCTCTCTATCCCTCTCTCTCTTTCTCTCTCTGTTTCTCTCTCTTTGTATCTCTTTCGCTTTGTTTCTCTTCCCTCTTTCTCTCTCTCACTCTGTCTTTCTATCTTTCTCTCTCTCCCTCTCTCCCTTTCTCTCTCTCCCTTTCTATGTCTCTCCCCTGTCTCTCTCTTTCTTTCTCTCCTTCTCTCTCTCTCTTTCTTTCTCTCCCTCTCTCTATCTCCCCCTTTCTCTCTCTCTCTCTCTCCCTGTTTTTCTCTCCCTCTCTCTCTCCCTCTCTATCTCTCACCCTCTTTTCTCTCTCTTTATCTCCCTCCCTCTCTATCTCTCTCACTATATCTCTCGCTCTCTCTTTCTATCTCTTTCTCTCTCTGTTCCTCCTTCCTCTTTCACTCTCGCTCTGTCTCTCTCTCTTTCTCTCTCTCTCCCTCTCTCTTTCTCTCTCTCTCTCTCTCTCTCTCTTTCTCTCTCTCTCTCTCTCTCTCTTTCTCTCTGTCTCAAGTCTGCGTGTTCTGTAACCTTCTGAAACACCTGCCACTCTCCGCCAGTTATCCGCTCCATTGTCTCCCGTGCTGAGGGTCTCTCTATGTCCTCAACGAACACTCTACTGTTAATAATATTTTATGTTTGACTTCGACCTGGGTGTCACATTCGCCTTTTGTACAGCACTCTAAACTCTGAAGGTGAAGTATTAATTAAATAAATAAATGAAGAAATCATGTCACTCCTCTTCTCTCTGGCATCAGGTCAACTCTCCCTCCCTTTTGACACTGGTCTCTCCCCTCTCTCATGACAACGACCACTCCTATTCCCTCTGTGGCACTACCCCCTCCTTCCCAGGCACTGGGTCCAACAGCCCCCATGACACTGGTCACACCTTCCTCTACGACACTGGCCCCACCCCTTCCTGTGATACCAGCCTCTCCCCTCCCTCATCTCTGACGCTGGTCCTCGCCCTCCCCCCTCTCCTCTGACATTGACACATCCTTTCACTCCTTCGTGATGCTGGTTCCTCTTTAGTTTCCTCTCCTTTCCACCCTCTATGACAATTGCCCTCCCCCCCCCCCCCCCCCCCGTGACAGTTGTATCTCCCCCCCCCCCCGTGACAGTTGTATCTCTCCCTCCTCTCTGACACTGGTCCCTCCTCCCTCTCTGACACTGGTCCCTCCTCCCTCTCTGACACTGGTCTCTCCGCCCTCTCTGACACTGGTCCCTCCGCCCTCTCTGAAGCGCTGGTTCCACGCCCCCGGCTCTGGGATGTTACACCGGAGGGATGGTCCTGAAGATGCCCAGGTAGCAGGATGCTGAGGTGAGGACGAGGATGTTGCGAGGGGGCATGCTGAGGTGAGGGAGGGCGCTGCCAGGGCAGGATTCTGAGGTGAGGTGGGAGGGGAGGATGTGTCGAGGCTCAGGGTACTGAGGGAGGGGGGTGCTGTCAGAGGGAGGATGCAGTCAGGGGGAGGATTCAGAGAGGAGGATGGCGATGATGCTGAGGTGAGGAGAAGGATGCTGAGGTGGTCGCCATGGCAGCTGTAACCAGGAGGTAAGCCCGAGCCGCCGTCTCCCAATCTCTTCACCTCTCCTCTCTCCGTTTATCCCCGCTTTTCGGTCTCGATTATAGCGTGCTTTGATGCTGTGCCCCCTAACCTCCTGCCCCCCCTCCCCTACACGGGTACTCAACGCTTTACCCCCACACCATCTCCCCTGCACCGACGATGCGCCGTGCCCCGGCGAGGCCTTCCTCTCCCTGGGGGAAGAGATGAGGGGGGAGGGTAGGACCGGGGCTCCGTGGGGTCTGATGAATCCCTGGGCGCACAGTGCCTCCGGCTCGGGGTTGGCGGGTTACCCTCTGCACCCACTAACCTCAGCGCGTGCTCTGCCCGCACGCTGGCTGGGTTGGATTGTTTCCAGCGCCGGCCCCTCTTGTTTCAGTCATCCTTTCATCTGTTCCTTTATCTCTCCTTCTCGCTCTCTCAGTCTTTCTCTTTCAATCCCAATCCTTCCCCATTATCTCTCTCCTTCTTTCGGCGTCTCACGCCCCTTTTTCACTCCCTCTGCTTTTCTCTCTTTTTTGCTCTCTCCTCTGTTTGTTTTCCATTTCTTTAACACTCTTGTCCTGCATTGGCACCGCTCTCTCCTCTATCTGTCCCTCTTTCTCGCCTTGTTCATTTGCCCCGCTCTCTGCCCCTCTCTCCTTTCTTATGTATGTGTTCCTTTCTCTGTTCTCTCTTCCCCTCTTTCTCTTTTTCGCTGTCTCTTGCTGTAGGTTCCCCTTCTCCTTTCCTGCATCCTTCTTCTCCCCGGGTCTCCCTCTCTCTTTTGTGAATCTCTCTTTCCTACTCTCCCCTGTATCCCTCCCTCTCTTTGTATCCACTTCTCACACAGACACCCCTCTATCTTCATGTAAACACCCCTCTATCTTCATGTAAACCCCCCTCTTCCTTCATTTCCTTCTCTTCCGGTATCTCCCTTCTCTCGCCCCCCCCCCGCATGTTACTTGTACCCCCATTCTGTCTCTTCTCATCCCTTTCTTGTTGAACCTCCCTCTCTCTGCACCTCTCACTTTGTAGAGCCCCCATTTTATCTTTATCACTCTCTTTCCCACTCTTCCACTCCTGTGTCTTTCATCCTTTCTCTTCTTCTGTCCTCCCTCCTCTCCACTACTTGTATTGGTCACTGCACTCTCTTCCCGTCTGTCCCTCTCTAGCCCCGCACCTGGACTTGCCAGTCTCATTCTCCACTAGTTCGTTCCCTGCATTTCTCTGTCTATCGCGTTCTCTCCCTCCATCTGTCCCTCTCCCTTCCCGTGTACCCCTCTCTCTCTTCCTCTCCTTGTATCTGTCCCTCTGACCCTCTCCTTGAATCTCTCTCTTTCTCTCTCACCCACCTTGTACCGCTCCCCGTATCCCTCTCTCTCTTGCTGTATCTGTTCCTCTCCTTGTATCTGTTCTCTTCTCCTCCTTGTATGTGTCCACCTCCATGTATCTCGCTCTCTTCCTCTCCATGTATCTCCCTCTCTTCCACTCCATGTATCTCCCTCTCTTCCTTTCCTTCTATCTGTGTCCTTCCTCCTCCTGCTGCATCTGTCTCTCCCTTCCTCTCCTTATATCTGTCCCTCTATCCCTTTCCTCTCCTTGTATCTGTCTCTCCCTTCCTCTCCCTGTATCTCTCCCTCTGCCTGTCCTTGTATCTCTCTCCCTTCCTCTCCCTGTATCTCTCCCTCTCCCTGTTCTTTTATCTGTCTCTCGCTTCCTCTCCCTGTATCTCTTCCTGTTCTTTTATCTGTCTGTCCCTTCCTCTCCCTGTATCTCTCCCTCTTCCTGTCCTTGTATCTGTCCCTCCCTTCCTCTCCCTGTATCTCTCCCTCTTCCTGTTCTTGTATCTGTCTCTCCCTTCCTCTCCCTGCATCTCTCCCTGTCCTTGTATCTGTCTCTCTCTTTCTTCTTCTACTTTGGTCTGTCCCTCTTCCTTTCCTTGTATCTGCCTCTCTCTTCGTCTTCTTGTATCCCCTTCTCTTTCTCTCCTTAAATCTCCTCTCCTTATATCTGTCTCTTTCATCCTCTCCCTGTATCTCTACCTCTCTCTTTCCGTGTATCTGTCTCTTTCTCTCCTTGTACCTCTCCCGATATCCCTCTCTCTTGTATCTGTTCTTTTCTCCTCCTTCTATCTGTCCTCCTCCATGTATCTGCCCCTCTTCCTCCCCTTGTATTGGTGTCCTTCTTCCTCTTGCTGTATCTATCTCTCTTCCTCTCCTTGAATCTGCCCTCGTCCTCTCCTTGTAGCTCTCTCTTCCTCTCCTTTTATCTGCCCCCTTCCTCTCCTTGTATCTCTCTCTTCCTCTCCTTGTATCTGCCCTCTTCCTCCCCTTGTATTGGTGTCCTTCTTCCTCTTGCTGTATCTATCTCTCTTACTCTCATTGAATCTGCCCTCGTCCTCTCCTTGTATCTCTCTCTTCCTCTCCTTGTATCTGCCCTCTTCCTCTCCTTGTATCTCTCTCTTTTCTTCTTCTTGAATCTGTTTCTCTCACTCTCACTCTCTTCCTCTCCCTGTTCCTCTCCTTGTATCTATTTCCCCTCCTTGTATCTGTCCAACTCCATGTACCTTCCTCTCTTCCTCTCCTATCTGTGTCCTTCTTCCTCTTCCTGTATCTATTTTTCTCTTCCTCCCCTTATATCCATCCCTCTCCCTGTATCTGTCTCTCTATCCCTCTTCCTCTTCTTGTATCTGTCTCTCTATCCCTCTTTTTCTTCTTGTATGTGTCTCTCTCTTCCTCTCCACGTATCTCCCTCTCTTCCTCTCCTTCTGTCTGTGTCCTTTTTCCTCCTGCTGTATCTGTCTCTAACTTCCTCTCTTTGTATCTGTCCCTCTCCCAGGTATCTGTCCCTCTATGTCTCTTCCTCTCCTTGTATCTGTCTCTCCCTTCCTCTTCTTGTACCTGTCTCTCTCTTCCTCTCCCTGTATCTCTCCCTCTTCCCCCCCTTGTATCCGTTTCTCTCTTTCTTGTTCTACTTGGGTCTGTCTCTCTTCTTCTCCATGTAGCTGTCTCTCTCTCTCTGTCCCGTCCTCTCCTGTATCTGTCCCTCTTCCTCCCCTTGTATCTGTCCCTCTTCATTTCCTTGTATCTGTGTCCTTCTTCCTCTTGCTGTACTGTCTCTCTCTTTCTCTCCTTGTGTCGGTTCATCTCCCTCTACCTGTATTTGTCTCTCTTCCTCTCCTTCGTTCTGCCTCTTTCCATCTCTTCCTCTCCTTGTATTCCTCTTTCTTTTCTTCTCCTTGAATCTGTCTCTCTCGCCCTCTCTTCCTCTCCCTGTATCTGTCCCCCTCCTTGTATCTCTTCTCCCCCCTCCTTGTATCTGTCCACTTCCATATATCTTTACCCCTTTCCTCTCCTTCTATCTGTGTCCATCTTCCTCTCCCTGTATTAGTCTCTCTTTCTCTTCCTCTCCTTGTATCTATCTCTCTTCCTCTCCTTGAATCTGACGTATTCCTTTCCTTCTATCGCTCTCTCTTTTCTTCTCCTTGAATCTGTCTCTCTCTCTCTTCCTCTCCCTGTATCTGTACATCTTCCTCTCCTTGTGCATTGTCCTCGTCCTTCCTTGTATTCGTCTCTCTCTTTCGTCCTTTACTTGTATTTGTCTCTCTCATCCTCTCCTTGTTTTCGTGTCATCCTCTCCCTGTATCTGTCTCTCTATCTCTCTTACTTTCTTTGTATCTGTCTCTCTTTCTTCCTCTACTTGTATCTGTCTCTCTTATCCTCTCTTTCTATTTGTCTCCCTCTTCCTCTCCCAGTATCTCTTGTATCTCTCCCTCTTCCTTTCCCTGTATCAGTCTCTCTTCTTCTCTTCGTATCACTGTCACTCTTTCTTTATTCCTGTACATCTCTCTTGTCCTGTCTGTCACTCTCTTCCTCTCCTAGTATCTGCCCCTCTTCCTCTTCATGTATATAGTTCTCTTTCTTTCTCCCTGTCTTTGCATCTCTCTTTCCCTGTATCTGTACTTGTCTCTCTCTTTCTCTTCCTGCCCCCCTTGCATCTCTCCCTCTTCCTCTCCCTGTATCAGTCTCTCTCCTTCTCTTCGTGTCACTGTCACTCTCTCTTTATTCCTGTACATCTCTCTTGTCCTGTCACTCTCTTCCTTTCCCTTCCTGTATATAGTATTTTAATTCCATCCCTCGTTCTCTTAGCCTTCATCTTTTCCTTCCTCCTCCCTTCCTTTCTAGCTGTGCTTTATGTTTTTGTCCCTTTTTGCCTTTTTTGCACCTGTCTCTATTCTTGCAATATGCCTTCCTCTCTCTCATTCTCTCTATCTGTCTCCCGGCAACTCTCTCTCTCTGGTACTTCATCTGCCTCTCTCTTCCTTCTATCCACCTCTCTCCTGCATCTGTCCGGCTGTCTAGTCTGTCTGTCCTGCTGTCCCCTCGTCTTCTCTTTCTATGTCACTGTTCTCTTCCCTCCGTATTTCCTCCCACCCTACGCTTTCTTATTTCCTGCACCTGTCACTCCTGCTCCTCTCTGGGTATGTGCCCCCTTTCATTTTCTCTTTCAGAATTTTGTTTTACTTTATATTTTTATCAGCTCATCTCTCTCCCTCTCCCTGTGACTGCAATCCCCTCTCTTTCTTTGTGCCTGAGTTTCCCTCTTTCTCTCTTCTTGTATACCTTTCTCAGACTTTTTTAACCCCTCCTTTATTTTCTTGTACCTGTGCTTCTCTCTTCTGTTATCTCTCTCTCTCTCCTTGTTCCTCACTGCTTTTTGTATCTTCTCCTTTCCTTTCTTGTACCTCTGCATCTCTCTTCTTTTAACCCCTCCGCTTACTTTGTTTCTCTCTCTCTCTCTCTCCTGTTCAGAGTCTTTCTCTCTATAAGTATTTGCCCCCCTCCTTTCCTACAGCTGTTCTCATCTCGCTCTTCCCCTGTCTCCAGTTCTCACTTTATTTTCCTATCCACGATCCGTCTTTATTTCTGTTTTACTGTCTTTTTATTACTCTATCTCCCGCTCTTTCTTCATCTCTCACTAGCTCTCTTCTTGTCTCCCCCTCTCTTGCATATGTTCTACCTGCTCTTCCTGCGATAACATCTCTCTCTTGTTTTCACACATTCTCGCGCCCTCTGCCCTCTCTTTCTCCCCCGAGGCGCCCTCTTTTGCCCAGACCTGCCCGTCTCTTGCTCTCTCTGAGTTAGCATCTCTCTCTGTCTAGTGCTTCCACACTCTCGCTCTCTCTTTTGCCCAGACCTGCCCGTCTCTTGCTCTCTCTGAGTTAGCATCTCTCTCTGTCTAGTGCTTCCACACTCTCGCTCTCTCTTTTGCCCAGACCTGCCCGTCTCTTGCTCTCTCTGAGTTAGCATCTCTCTCTGTCTAGTGCTCCCACACTCTCGCTCTCTCTTTTCCTTCTTGCCCAGACCTGCCCGTCTCCCACTGTCTCTTCCTGGGCTAACCAGTGCTTAATTTGAGCTGGTGGCTGCCGGTGGGGGACAGGCACTCATTTCTCCTCATCCGACAATTCTGGAGTGAAAAACAAACCAAAACAAAAAGACTGAGGAAAAGAAATACAAAAACCCGTCACCAAGGGAGAAAGCAGAAACCTTTTAAGAGTGAAACAAGGGGCAGGGAGTGCCTGGCAGTGAAATAAAGAGGCCCGAGGTATTTACGCTCTGACCTTTTATAGTGACAGCCATGGGTATTGTGAGTTCACAAGAGTTACCAGAGCTTTACTCCTCCGGGGGCATGCAATAGTGCATGTGAGAACTTGTGAAGGTCTCACACACAGTCCTAGAATAGAAAAGAGAAACTTTTCACTAAATATTCCATGAGGCTTAATTATTATTCTAACTCCAGTCCTGGAGTATTTTGGGGAATGTTATAAATTCAAGCAACTTTAGGAAGGGTTGAAGAGTAGTAATATTAAATTGCTGAAAGTGGTGCCCTGAGACTCAGTTCAAGGCAAAAAACTAGGAATGCATTTTCAGTTGCCTTGTCCAGCCTAGAATAAAGGGCCAGATGTACATCTGCTCAGGTTTTCGATTACCAAATAGAGAATTGTTTTGCGATTCGCTATTTGGTAATCGAAATCACCAATGTATGAAAGTGTTCTTTACACTTTCTGCAATTCCCATGGGTCACAAATAGACATACCTCATTAATATTCATGAGGTAGGGCTCGCTTTGCGACTCATTGGGAATCACAAGAATCACTTGGACGGTGGCCTGCTGGGATCAGCAGGCCACCATGTATTTGATTGTTTTTCAAGAAAGCTATTTTTTTTAAATGCAGCTCAGGATGCGTTATAAAAAAGTTTTCTTTTCATTTTTTAAGCATAGGCAATAGTCTTAAAATGCTTTTACAAACATTCACAGAGGAGAAGGGGTCCGTGGGGTTCCTTGGGGACCCATTCCCATTTGCAAATGGGTTACCACCAATTTGAAATTAGTGGTAAACTGCAAATGTAATCCTTGTGAGTATTGCTTCAATTAGAGTTTCTCCATTTTTGGTTGTAGTGATCTTGTTCAGCGTACTGAGTGCCAGAACTACTTACTTAATATAACTTCTGAAATATCTCCAAATAAATCCCGTACCACCTTAGGCAGGATTTATACCCTTTTCCATTTACTAAACCCATATAATAAAGCTTTGTAAAGTAGTGCATTTCCATGTATTGTCGATGTTAATATAATTCCAAATCATGACCATCATACGCTCAACGCGTTTCAGGATTACTTTTATCCTTCTTTAGGGAGTTCATAACATAAGCCTGCGGACTGATTACATTAAATATTACACAACATCAACTCAACATCAAATATTATATAACTTTTCATTACACTGAAACAAATTGGGGAATGCTTAAAAGATTGTCTTCATTAGAATAAATTGAATTTGAATGTTGATGTTTTATTACAGTGTGCGACACTGTTACATTGGGAGTTCGGCCTGGGATTTCAAGGTCTGCCTGTTCCAAGAGCTCCAGTCACTAGCATCTACTCTATCTGTGATTTCCTGTGTTAGGGAGTTTTCACTTTCAGCAGATGTTCTGTTCAGGTGAGGTTGCTCTGTGGCCTGTGCTCGATCTGTGATTGCCTGTGTTTGGGATTTGGCACCGTGAGCAGATAGTGTATTCAGTTACTGTGTAGCCAGTATATGATCTGTGGTTGTCTGTGGTTGGGATTCTTCACTTTCAGCAGATGTTATGTTCAGGTGAGGTTACTGTGTGGTCTCTGCTCGATCTGTGATTGCCTGTGTTCTTTACTTTCAGCTGATATTCTTCTCAGGTGAAGTTACTGTGTAGCCAGTATATGACCTGTGATTGCCTCTGTTTGGGATGCTTCACTTTCAGCAGATGTTCCACTCAGGTGAGATTACTGTGTGGTCTGTGCTCGATCTGTGATTGACTGTGTTTGGCATTTGCCACCCTGAGCAGATATTGTATTCAGGTGAAGTTTCTGTGTAGCCTGTGTTTGATCTGTGATTGCCTGTGTTCGAGATTATTCACTTTCAGCAGATGTTATGTTCAGGTGAGGTTACTGTGTGGTCTGTGCTAGATCTGTGATTGCCTGTGTTCTTCACTTTCAGCAGATATTCCTCTCAGGTGAGGTTACTGTGTGGCCTGTGCTCGGTCTGTGATTGCCTGTGTTTGGCATTTATCACCCTGAGCAGATATTGTATTCAGGTGAAGTTACTGTGTAGCCTGTGTTTGATCTGTGATTGCCTGTGTTCGAGATTATTCACTTTCAGCAGATGTTATGTTCAGGTGAGGTTACTGTGTGGTCTGTGCTAGATCTGTGATTGCCTGTGTTCTTCACTTTCAGCAGATATTCCTCTCAGGTGAGGTTACCGTGTGGCCTGTGCTCGGTCTGTGATTGCCTGTGGTTGGGATTTTTCACTTTCAGATGATATTCTGCTTATTTGAAGATACTGTGTGGTCTGTGCTCGATCAGTGATTGCCTGTGTTTGGAAGTTTTCACTTTCAGCTGATCTTCTTCTCAGGTGAGGTTACCGTGTGGCCTGTGCTCGGTCTGTGCTTGGGATTTGTCACTCTGAGCAGATATTGCATCCAGGTGAAGTTACTATGCAGCCAGGACACGGTCTGTGATACCTGTGCTCGGAGCAGCAATCTCTGTGGCGCCCCCCAATGACCTCCACAGGTTTCCACACTACCACCCTCCAAAATCGCTCCGTAGCCCCTTACACACATCTATTTCATTGTATGTGTTTTATAGCGCTTCCCATACCAGTGTAGAATGTGAGACCAATTCACATCGCACACACATTATAGCGAGACAATGAATCATACATGAATAAATTAGTGTATACATATTGTTATATAAACAACATGGGCAGCAATCTGTGGGAGCCACATGTGCTTACCGGGAGGCAGTAGATTTTAAGAGTACTTGGTCTTGAGAAGCACAAACGTACGATTTAAACATAACAGAGAGGTTGGGTTAGCTTTATTAAAAATAATTTATTTCTACACAAACAAACCTTTTTTGGCAACATTAGAATAATTAAAGACGTGGAAAAAATGTCATTTTAACCTATTCCTTGCAGTTTGCTTGCGGCGCTTTGATGATAGATCATAGCTCACTGTGCAAGATTAGGATTGTAATTTATGAACTGTAAGTAACAAAAGGATATCTGTTTCAAAATTAGTAACTCACTAAGCCATCTACATAAAACACTTGCAAGGTACATGGTACTAGTTTTATGTAACAGACATATGAACCCTCTGCGCTACTTTATGAGAAGCCAAAACTGCCACTCGACAAAACTCAATCTCTTTCCAGCAGGAGCATTAACCACCAGAGTTATCTTGACATTTTTATTGTGGCTTGAAAGCTTCTGGACAAACAAGAAACTCTGCAGCAGCTGCTTTTAAACCCATAAGATATTTCTAAACACAGCACTGCACTGGTGCTCAGGGCTGTGCAGACATTGTGCCTAGTTGTAGTTCCTGTCTAGCCGTTTGTAACATTTCATTTTGTTTTGCACCTGTAGATGGATATTCTGTGAGTTGGATTTTTTTGGTCAATCCTTTTCACTTACCAATGTGTGCTCTGATGTTTAGGGATGATCTAGTTTCTCTGAAGTGCGTGCCTGTTTCTGGCGAATGGGACTTTAGTTTTTCCTGTGATATATATCTGTTTCTGATAGCTTGAGATCTTGTTTCTCTCAGTTGCTTATCTGTTTCTGGCTGATAGAGCTCTGGTTTCCCTGAGATGCGTGTCTGTTTCGCAAAGATGGTGCTTTAGTTTCTCTGAGATGTTTATTTCAGGTAAATGGAGCTCTAGTTTCTCTTTGATGTTTGTATCTGACAGATGGAGCTCTAGTTTCTCTGAGATGTTTATTTCTAGTAGATGGAGCAATAATATCTCTGAGATGTTCTAGTTTCTCTGAGATGGAGTTTTAGATTCTTTGACATGTGTGTTTCTCGCAGATGGAGCTCTAGTTTCCATGAGATGTTTGTTTCTGGCAGATGGAGCTCTAGTTTCTATGAGATGTTTAGTTTTAGTAGATGGAGCACTAGTTTCTCTGAGATGTTCTAGTTTCTCTGAGATGTTTGTTCCCGACAGATGGTGCTCTAGTTTCTCTGAGATGTTCATTTCTAGTAGATGGAGCGTTAGTTTCTCTTACATGCTTGTTTCCAGTAGATGGAGCTCTTGTTTCCCTGAGATGTTTGTTTCTGGCAGATGGAGCTCTAGTTTTTCTGAAATGTTTGTTTTTGGCAGATGGAGCTCTAGTTTCTATGAGATGTTTGTTTCTGACAGATGGATCTCCAGTTTCTGTGAGATGTTTGTTTCTGACTAATGGAGCTCTAGTATCCCTGAGATGTTTATTTCTAGTAGGTAGAACTCTAGATTTTCCTGAGATGTTTGTTTCTGGCAGGTAAAACATTAGTTTCTCTGAGATGTTTGTTTCTGGTAGACGGGGCTCTAGTTTCTCAGAGTTGTTTGTATGTTTCTGGCACATGTATCTCTAGTTTCTCTGAGATGTTTGTCTGTATCCGGCACATGTACCTCTAGTTTCTCTGAGAGGTTTTTTTCTAGTAGATAGAGCTCTAGTTTATCTTCTCTTAGATGTTTGTCTATTTCTGGCACATGTACCTCTAGTTTCTCCGAGATGTTTGTTTCTGACAAAGGGAGCTCTAGTTTCTCTGAGATGTTTATTTCTAGTAGACGGAGCTCTAGTTTCTCCGAGATGTTTGTTTCTGACAAATGGAGCTCTAGTTTCTCTGAGATGTTTGTTTCTGACAAATGGAGCTCTAGTTTCTCTGAGGTGTTTATTTCTAGTGGATGGAGCTCTAGAGTTTCTGATATGTTCTAGTTTCTCTGAGATGTTTGTTTCTGACAGATGAAGCTCTAGTTTTCCCGAGAGGATCTAGTTTCTCTGAGATATTTGTTTGTGACAGATGGAGCTCTGGTTTCCCTGAGATGGTTGTTTCTGGCAGATGGAGCATTAGTTTCTACGAGATGTTTGTCTGTTTCTGGCACATGTACCTCTAGTTTCTCTGAGAAGTTTGTTTATAGCCGACGGAGCTCTTCACTGGCTGCTATGGGATGCTTTGCTGAATTTGTAAGACTTTCAACGGAAGATATTGTTGTTGTTCTTGTTGTTGCTCTCTGTAGGATGCACCTGAAATTTAGCTGTTTTAATAATGTTGAACAACAACTAAAGTTACTCCATGAAGGATCAAACTTTGTGTTTTGTGGTCTGATAAAGCATGGCCTTTTCCTGGAGGCGTTTTCTAGACTAAGTAATTTTTCCCAAGCTTTTGAAAGTTTTTGCTAAGTGTATTGGGTTCTGTTAATTTTAATCTGACTTTAGCAGATATTTGTTTTGGTTTATTCCTGCAGAATAGTGATCATGACTTCTGTTTTCACAATCCATATGTGATAAACATTTTGGGGACAGAAGGCCGGGGTATCTGCATAGAGCAGACTCTACTCTTTGTATTATCTAGTAGGACCCCAAGGGTTCTCATGCTTTCAGGGTGACTGCCTATTTATGATGATTACAGTCTGGCTGAGTCAGCAATCCTGCCTTACCATAATTCCCCTCTGGTGGAGTCTGTCTTCGTACCACTGTTTTCCATCTGAGTGTGCATCCTTTTGATTTTGTTGTGCTTATTTCCCTCTGCTGCCCTTTCAGGGAGTTGTAGGTGTAGCCCTTTGTTCCCATTTGAGTCAGTAGAGTGATAGAGATCATTTAATCACACACATATGTCATTTTACTTATAGATGTGGTTGGTGGTCATGTGAAGAGCAAGGACTTACTACTGAATTTTGTAGAGGATCTCTGTCTTTGAAGCATGCAAGATTGTTTTGTTATGATAGGACATGACATTTTCCACATCCTCTGTAGTTTCTGGGGTCTAGGTCATACCTGTTTTTACGTAACACAGTGATACTTTGGGGCTTTACCACCGCACAATGCCAGATTACATAGTTCAATAATTATTGCTGTTTACAGTTTGGGGCTGCAGTAGTTTACCATCCAATGAATAGTACATCTGTTCCATGTGCTTTGACTGGTTTTGTGCTTCGCAGCTTCTGTTGGGGCAGGTGCTTGGATTTAAAGTTGTGCGTTTCCCAATTTATGTGGGCTAGACTGTCTGTTCATACAGGGCTGGACCCAATGCTGGTTTTTAGGTATCCATGGTTTTACATATCCATGAAGGATGTGTTCAAACCCTGGCTAAGCATCTGTTTGTTGGGTATCTCATCCACCCCTGATTTAAATACCCAAGTTTCACTCTCGGGAATGAAGGCTGATGGTTTGGCACTTGTGTAATCTCAGGGTCTTTCGCATGTTTTGCGGGACATTGAGACTAATTTCTAATACTGGTACTGACCCTCAAGTCTCTGTTTTTTACGACTGTAGCCAGTTCTCTCTTTTTCCCTTCTATGTCTGTTCTTGCCTATCTCTTCTTTCTCAATCTCTCTCTCTCTTTATCTCATTGTTTCTTTCCCTCTCCCAATTAATCTACAGGTGATTTATTGCATTACATTTTTATAAAATATTGACTTATTACTTGACAAATAAACAATAGACATAAACTGTAGACGTCTCCCTGAAGGGTGCAGGGTATTGTGAGCTGTTATGCAGAGCCCTCTCTGAATGAGGACACACCGACTTCAGAAGCACACTGCCACTGAGCCACAAACCAATATAAACACCACTTCTTTTAAATTCTTGACTTTGCTTATCACTGCTTTCCTGGTGTCACAAGGTAACATAAGTGATAGCTCTTTGCATGATGCTCCTAAGATAACATATTTCTCTTGTTAAGACTTTTTCATCTCAGAGAAATTCAGATAATATGATTCTTTGATCACTGGGTGTCTTAGAATTGCTTCTCAGTTTCAAGGTGTCAGGAAGGGGCCGGACCAGCAGAAGTACTAGTCAAAGGTTATCAATCTCTGTCTGGACTTTCCCCAGACTAGTAAACCAAGTCATGAGCAGGGCCACTGGAATTATGCAGCATGGAAAGGCCACACTATGCATGCGGTTATGTAGATTATGCAGCAAGAAAATGCAAATTATGCTGCATAGTGCTGCACATTTTGTGATAGTGTTACTTCATTATTTTGCTATTTTACACTTGTAATACTGTCTGGGGATTGAGTTTAACACCCAAATAAAGCAATTAGGTACAGAAAGATAAAAGTGAACCTTTACAAAGGGCCTTACACCGTGCGGCAACATGTGTTATTGTGTTTTTAGTAACTTTTGAACCATTTGAGCTAGAATTTTTTGGGGCTAAAATCTGCAGATCATGCAGCAGATGATGCAGTGCTAAATTTGTGCTTGTTTCCGGTGCGGGCTCTGGCACTTATTTTTGAGGGCCGGCACTTATTTTTAAGCCACAAGCATTTACTGCGAGCAAAAGACACATATGGGAAAGACGGAGGAAGAGAAAAACAAGAAAGCGTCATAAAGGGAGCTTACAGAAAGCTGCAAGAGTGAGCTGAAGGGGCAGGGAGTGGCTGTAAATGGATTGAAGAGGCCCGAGATGGCTTCAGGATCATGCTGCCTCAGTGTTCTGTGTTTGCACATTTAATTGCAGCAGCCGCATGTTTAAAAAGAGGGCTTTGGGCACCAGCATGTTTTTATTTACAACTTAATTATTAATAAGTGAGTGCATGGATGAAAGAAGGCAGGTTACACCAGTTTTACAGACTGATGCCTTAGACAGCAGCACTAACATTGTTATTTAAATGGCAAGAACTACCAACAATATGCCAGTCAAGCATTACTTCATGGCAGGGTAAAAGTAAACCAAATATTCTCCAATTATGTATAAAGAATTACAAACATTATGACAGAGCAAGCATAATGTAAGGGGTAGTCATTCTTATTCTAAGGGTGCCACAGTATGTCAAGAATTGCCACAATCATGCTACTGCAGTCATTATGCAGGGGTGGGTGCTACTGTGCCCAGAATACCCACAACACATCAAGAATTGCCACAATTGTGTAGACTTACTTTTACCCCATCATTCAGTAACCATTCTTGCATGTTTGGACATGTGCGATCACTCATTAATCCTAACTAACTTTACATGTGCCCCAGTACTCACAAATCCTTATTGCATGTTTAAATTTGCCCAATAACTCAGTAATCGTTAGTGCATGTTCAGATTTGCACCTTCGATCATTCAACATGTCGGCTTGTTCAGATTTTCACCCTGAAATCTTTTTGGAAGACCAGATTTGCACTACTCTTTAGAGGACTTCGCTACATGAACATATTTGGATCATCATTCATTAATCGTAAAAAATGCTCAGATTTGTACGATCCCTCATTCTGTTGTGAGTTTCGACCCTGATGAATCTTTAGTACCAACCAATATTTGCACCATCCCTCAGTAATACTGCCACATTCCATTTGCAAACATATCAACAAAACTGCCAAAATTGCTAATATTGAAACAAAACAAACAAAAGGTAATGGAAAGAATGCTTACAAAAGGTCTAACCACTGGCAGTCACTCAGTGTAGCATCCCAACCCGTCCTTTTTGCCCATCACTCCACTTCATATTAGAACCAGCCTTATGGAAGTCACTCTTGGCCCCGCTCCATAGGGAGCAGTCCAAATACAGTGTTTTTTCAAACACCCAAAATGTGATTGAAGGAATGCTTGGAAATAGTCTAACCACTGGTAATCACATGGGGTGCATTTCAGTCTACCTCAAATTAGCCATATACAAGTCAGCATTGGTCCCTGCTCCATTGGGCACAATCCAGCCCACACTGCCAAGCCAGGACCTCTTGGAACACAAGCACCCCAAGAACCTGTTTCAGTTTTATCCTATCTGGGACTCCTCAGTTGTGTACAGCATCAAAGAAGCCCAGATTGGCCATGCTTCTTTTGGGCCACCATAACGTAGACATTGCATTTCTGCAAGAGTTACATCTTGGCGGAGATAGGGACTCTGCCTTTGCTGCAAAGTAGGGACGGCATCCATATTGCCTCTCGTACAGTACATATGCTAGGGGTGTTGCAATTCTTATTGGAAAGTCTGCATGCGTTATCCCCCACAATATACGTATAGAACCAGATGGCAGGCTACAGATGATTGCAGGCACCCATAATGACATTCCAGTTACACTTGCCAATTTGTATGGCCGCATTGTTGAATTGCTTGGGTTTACAATGACATATTAGCACTATATGGCCAGCAGTTGGTCTTTTATTGATGTGTGGTGGGGGTTTTAATCTGGCCCTGAACTCAACTTTATGTACATCCAATGTCATGCAATTCACTCCCAATCCCACCAAGGCTTTGTTAACTCGATGGATATGACATCTATTGGATGTCTGAAGGTCTCTCAGGCCGGGAAGAGTGCATACCACTCCACACGTGGTCCTGAGGTTGAAGCTCTCAATCTCTCTATCGCTGAAGTGTGGTTGGAGATTTTCATCCAGGCATTGGGTAGAGATTCAATGAGCGGCTTCAGACATTTGCAACTAACATACAGTGTGTTCCATATTGTTTGACAGCCTTCTGGGGGGTTCTCAGCTCTATTAGGACACAATTACAAAAATTAGAGTCCAAATAAGTACCATTGGAGAACCCATGCTAAAACTGGCCCCTGTACCCTGGCAGAGATAAATAATTGCTAGTTGGCTCATGGGGAGCTTGCTGCACAGGGGTAACATATAGGTAACTACTCAACGGCAAGAACTACAAAGAAGAAGATAGACAAAGCCCAATATTGGTCTGACTGGTGTGCCTCCACAATGCGTGCAGGTAATGGTGATCAACTCTGCAGCACAGAGGCCATCCTGCAGGAATGTGTAAATCTCTATGCATAGCTTTACTCATCTAAAGGCACAGCACCTTCTGAAACCATCAATGCCTCTCTTGCTGAGATAGCTCTGGTATGAGTAAATGATGAGCGTTGAGGCCCCCAAGTTGACCTGCTTACAGTAGACAGGATCAAAGTTGCTATAGACCGATTCGCTGAAGTCTAGGCCCCAGGTTCCGATGAACGTACAGCAACATTTTAAGAAGAATACAAAGTGACACTGGCTTCACAATTGCTGGAAATGTATAACTAGGCACTAGAGCTTGGCTGCCTGCTGTAAAAAATGGCAGAAGCAAAAGTCACTGCATTGTTGAAACCAGGTTAAGGTGACGACTACTTCAAGAGTATTTGCAAAAAAGGTCATGGACAAATTGGTGCTTCTGGAACAGGCAAGCTTCTTCTAACGCATGGCTCCTTCACCTAATCTGAGGACTTTATATGCCCTTATACATCAAATAAGGCCATAGAAGGTGTTTTTGGATGCCAAGAAGGCCTTCAACTCTTTGGAATGGACATCTATCTTGAGACTATTAGACAGTTTGCATAAATAGATGGCTCTCTAATCCTTACCTAAAAGGTAGAGATACGGAGAAGAATAACCCCATTCGGCCTCGCTATTGGCACTGTCTATAGAACCGTTAGTGCGCAGGTTATGAGAATTCCATTTGCATAGAAGGATATCTTGCCATAGAGAAGAATGCTGCTTTCTGTCCTCACGGGCAGATGGCAAACAACTATTGATGAAAAATCCCTTTCATTAACTTACCAGCAGTCATCAGAGAGATTTAAAATATTTGGTGCTTTTTGGGAATGAAAATTTATTGGGACAAATCTGAGGTTTTCACATTCACACCAGCAAAAGGTAATGTTCAGACAGAATATTCAGTACTGTAATGGATGTTGAGATAGCTTGGCTTCTACGTCAATGGAGGAAAGCATGAGAAATTAGAAGAACAAGACGGTCCCCAACTAGAGCAGTTGTTGTCTTAGTCTGAGAGATGGATAAGGCTTCTCCTTTCATTAGCAGGACAAGAGGCAATCATTTAAATGGATGTAGTCCCAGCATTCTTGTATCTCCTTTTAACACATCCATACCACTTAATATATTCTTTACTAGATTACAGGTGGCACCGTCAAGGCTATCGTGGGCTAGAAAACAGCCTAAGGCGTACTGGAATGTTTTGAAGTTATATTTTGAGGGTGTGGGTTTGAAAGATACTCATATGCTACCCGATCTCAATTTGCTACATACTGATTGTCTCGAGCTGTCATGTCCACCATCTAGTCATACAGAGTCATGTTAAATCTTCAACATTACAAAGGATTTTGCCCATTAGACAACCTAAAAAGACTACCCTTACACAAGCACTTCTGTACACACACTGGGCGCTTTAGGAACTCAGCAGGCATTAGGCTTTACACAGTTATTCTCCTCAGACCGACAATTACAGAATAAACCCCCTCCACCCTGACTCAGGGCCCTGCAGCGATGACAGCCTTAACCCGCAAAGCAATGACGAAAGTGGGTCACCTATTCAGGGACAGCACCTTTCTAACATTAGACCACTTTGGGGATTCCCTTAAGACACACTCACACACTTTAGGATCAGGCGTTTTCAGCCTTCCAGATGAGCCGCGGAGCATTCTTCCATTGACGCAGATGTTGTACTTATTGACTATTAGGGACTGGGTTTCCAGACTCTACTCACTTTATACCAGCAGTTGTGTATCTGTGGCACACGCTGACCGATCAGTCTTGGAGGTAGACCTGGGGTCTGATCTTGATGATATCTGGTGCTATTGTTGTTTGCAAACTAAATTCATATGTATGAATTATAAAAAATAAGCTTCACCTTTTGAAATTTCTGAGTCACTTCTTCAGCGCTCAGATGAGTTTGCACATAAATGATGAGAGCATAAGCCGTACATGATTGATATCCTAGAGCTGACTTTGCCCACTTAGCACAAAACTGCCCTGTTATACTTTAATTTTGGGATTCAATCTTCAGGACGATTGCAAAAGCCCTCCATGGATCTTTCCTTCTTGATGGTGCAGTTGAAATATATGGCCAGGTTTCAGACCGCAAAAAGGAGGCTTGTCACTTTTCTGCTGCTCTGGATAAGCGTGGGGTTTCTATGACCTAGTTCAGAGGCCCCTTACCCAAAGTGAAAGACTGACTATCGGATTCTGTGCCTTGCAATGATGCTGTGGACACCTATTCCTCTCTACAGCTGGTCACTGGTAGACCTCAAGGCTTACGGTGACCTCTGCAATCCAATCTTGTAAATGATGACCTCAGGATGAAGACGACCTCCAATGAGGTCAACATCTACAATCCAGTTGAACCTTTCACATGCCTCAGTAATGGTTGGGAAATCAATATGTGGTCAACCGTGAAGAGCGATAAGTCGATTCCCATGATACAATTAGAATAAATTGATGCGCATAAGTTTACTTTGAAGTTTGATTCATGAACCTTATCTACTGATGAAGCTTTTGGGCCTTCATGGCAGTATATTTTGAATATTTAACTTGTAGTTTTCTAATTTTTGACATGTAAAATGCAGATATGTCGACATTACCGTGAATACATGCACTTTTGTTGCTTGTATGCTCTCTGAAAATCATAAATAAGTTTATAAAACTATAAATAAGTCAGTGATCAGGCAAATCTCGTGGGGAATGACGCACAGAAGAAATATCATAGAGTCCTGAGGCGGTGCACGGAGGAAATTAGACCCGATGGTACAACGATTGCTGCATTCATGGCCTCTGATTGTGTCCAAGTCATTTGTATAAGGACGCACTCTTGCATTGTGTCCTGTGTGTAGAGGTGGGTGGGCCACTGTAGGCTCAAGCCAGATGCTTGGCGCTGGCTCAGCTAGATGTCCGCTTGGAACCTCACGCCTAAAATGAGTCGAGCTTCAACAGGAGGCTACCTGGCTACGAATGTGGACAATGTAACATGGGGAACCAAGTTCGAATCCTGGCATCATCTCCGCATTGTGTGAATCCCAGCAAATCTCCCTGTGTCATTAAAAAAATGTTACGCAGACTTGCATGCGTGTGGGCAAGGTTTGCACTGTCAATTCTGCCTGTCACCCACTCAATAATCTCCTTTCCAACAATTAAACCAAACACATTAACCATTGGAGTCAGAAAGAGATACCCACCAAGTGGCTGAATTGCACACCATGAGACTGGACAATCTGGGATCAATCCTAGCTTCCTTGCTTGATTGAACTGTGTGAACCTAGGCAAATACGTCATCACCAAGCCTCCTTGCTTGTTCATTATCACATATCAGAGTACCTTCTAATAATGTGTTCAGGATGTGCTCTGTACAAAATCCTCTCTGGTGTTTGATTTAATATACTATACTTTTCTTCTCTGTATAATAAGGACCTAGGCAACATATGACAACTGACTTTCCTCTTAGTTCACTAATACTATTGTCATCACAGTGGTGCAAGAATATTTCTCAGTTTCTGTATAAAACTATCACTTTGAGTAAATACTTGTTATATGATTTACAGACCACATATTCTGAGGGCTCAACTTGGCTATCCTACCTCTGAGTGTAAGCCTGTGCATAAGAAAATGCATGCATGGGCACAGGTGCACTGGAAGAGCCTGTACCTAATAGAAAGCAAACCCAGTCACAGCAAGAAGGGATTAGGCATAACCATAATAATGATCTATTTATCCTGTATTCTGTGACTCAAAAAAATCACGCCAGGGTGCAGCTGAAGTCTTTGGGCGCAGGAAACCACCCGTTCATTTACTTGCAACATATTTCTTTGAACTGTTTCAAAAAGCTCACATTGCTCTGGAGGTGGGCGAGCCACTGAAAGCTCGAGCAATGCTCGTGTCTGAAGCCTGGCTCTCGCTCAGCTCCAGGTCCAGTTGGAACCTTGAGCCCATAACGAGCCGAGCTTTCATGTGGCTTCTGCCTCCCTCCCTCTAACCAGGATGTGGCACTGCTGTCAGAGCTGCCGACTGTAGAACAGGGGAACCAGATCTGAGTCTCGGTGTTGGCACAACATCCTGTGATGCTGGGAACATCACTTAATTTCCCTGTGCCTATAAACAACATAACCTTGTGCTATGTAACTGGCTCTCGTGTAATGCACAAAGCCTTCGGATCGAGTTTGTGCTGTATTTAAAAACTGCAGAAAATGAACAAAGATGTAAAAACAAAGCCTTAATATAAGGAAAGACAAATATATACCCATTTCCTGACTGATTTGTACAAAGTGAAACTAGAAAACTTGGATAAATCGAGACTTTATTGCTTAAATTGTGTGATCTTAAGCAAATACTTCATTTCATCAAAGCTCTTTTTCTTCATTATAGTGTAAGAAAGCATTTTCAAATAGGTGAGTTCAGAATACAGGTTGTATGAAATTATTACTCTTAATACTTCTTGGTGCAGTACTATAATATGATTTATTCATGTTAAAGCATTCACACGTTAAAAAAGTGCTCTTTTTTTAATTTTAAAGAAACATTAACATATTTTACATAATGTTTACTGTCTGATTTTCCTAGCAAATGTTTTCAGTGCTCGGCTTCTGCCCGGGCTGTGTGGTCCGAGTGAGACCTTGGCTCGGCTCTGGCCCGGCTCTCCCTGTTAACTTGTTGGTTCGCCCATCTCTACATTGCTCTAGTCCACGTTTAAATTAATAAGGATCACAGTTATTTAATTGCAACTCTTAAACCAAATCTAAATCTTATACAAATCCCCCAAAAACCACGTGTGGTTGTAGTTTATGCGATCGACACACTGCCCTTGTAGAGGTGTTACTATTAGGAGACAGTTTAGTGTGCAACCCATCATCAAAAACAAAAAACTGTATATATATTGTCCGTGGATTCATTTGCAGCTTGTGTGTCAGTGATGAAAGGGTTAAGAATTATCAGAGGGTTTCTAAATTTGCAGAGATCCAATATCCTGGATGAAAGCAACATCCATAAAGTGTGTGGTGCTGGAATGGGAGTGAAATCACTGTCCATTGTAGCAAATCTGATAAATTTCTACAGCAAATGAATGTGCATTGTCACAAATATGAAGGCCTATATATGATGTTGGCATGCGCACCAAGATATGATCAATACATGATTATCTCATGAAAGAGACTGCCCAGTCATTGGATTTGAATTCTGTGTGTAGCCAACTGCTTGTGAAGCTTTTTGCTGTTGTTTTGTTCAGACCAGTAGTGTGGGCACACAATTGTTTTAAGTCCTGGATACACTATCCTGAGAACCCTCCTGCCAGGTGTCAAATGCCTACCAATGATGTGTTGATTTTCATAGCTCTTTCTGGTTGGTCTTGCTTTGAGATTTTCTTCTGTGGGGGCTGAGCTCGTTTTTAGTTTGGATTATATGTAAATAAGTCTCAAAACTATTAAAAACATTCTGAAACAGCAGAAATAAAACCTTTCTTAATCACAAAGAGAGAGGAGGGGAGTGAAACATCAAGAAGGACAAATATTCTTGTGAGCACAATGTTCCTCAGTACTCTTATCAAGTATATATATATTTAACTAGGCCTTTTAACCTACAAATGCTATCTTAAAGTTAGTATCACACAGAGAGCACTCCCTAAAGGCTAATAATTGTTGAATGTTTTTACCAAAGAGCTTTCACACTACACTTCTGTTTCGTAAATGATTTGTTTGGATACTTGTGGCTTGCACTAGCTATCTTGAAAGTCTATATCAGAAAATAAGGTAAAATGCAGATATCCAATAGCTACGGTTAAATAAATATCGACTAATGTGTTCAGGAAAACGCCTCTCAACAGACTCAACTATGCTTACTTAGATCAAGCTAGCTAGCTAACCATTTACTCTACAACGAGCTATACACTCCAAGCTCTTAATCACAAACAAAATTGTCTTCTTAAAATTACATAGCAGGAAAAACCCAAGTTCCCCTCATCTCCAATGGGATTTAGATTTCCGCGGACAGGATATCTATCACCATTGTGACCGAGTATCCCCTTTGCCAAGATCTAAATTAGGAGCTTTATTGTCCTGTGCCTCATTGAAAAATGAATAATAATACACTCTGGTGCCCATTCAAAGCATTCTTATGCCATCAGATCAAGTCAGTGCTATATAAAACCATTCCCTTTGCCACTGCTTTTTGATGACTGGCACATAGTCCAGGGCTTCAACTCCGAGAGGGTTGAGGGACTCAGCAGTGGAAGGCTAGACAAGCTGGCACCCAGAGGATGGAAGTAAAGGATTAGCCTGTTGTTCCTAAGCAATAGACCCGAACTAAAGAACAAATGTGAAATAAGGCAGTGGCAGGGCTATCCCAATAACTTACTTGTTAAACACCACAGTCTGTCATTCTCTGGGGCCTGAAGAAGCTCCCAAGGTGGATGGCCTTCCACAATTAGGCAAGAAAGTAAGAGGTTCCTTCTGAGTCCTCTCTGGTGAGCAGATGGACCTCAGAAGGCTCCTACAATCTGTGGATGTTATCAGATGTATGCCGGATGTACAGGGTTGAGAATGGAAGCTAATGATTTTCTCAGCTGAAGGGATGCAGTGATACTCATTCCGCTGCAAACCCAGAGAAGTTCTCCTCCGGCACCTTCAGGATTCTGGCTGACAGCACGAGAGAGGCCACCAAGCATTACGGATAGCAACACGGTACGGATTACTCCCTGGATGTACCTCTTAAAGACAGGCTGAGCCCCTGCTGCAGGGATCTATATGGATTGTTTGCCCCCAATGGGTGGCAGTGGTGACATCCAGTCCCTGAGGTGGGGAGGCCGCTAGTACACATTCCTCTCAAACTCAGCTCATGGAGCATCAGTAGTTCGTTTGAGCCGGTGGATGCCTGTGGGGCCCACTGGCAATCGTTTTTGGCAACTGGCACTTATTTTTCCTTTTCACACATTTTACGAGAGCAAAACAAGGAAAATCTGCAAAGGGGAAAAAAGAAGGAAGATTAAAAAACTATCTCAGAGGGGATACACAGGAACGTGCAGAAGTGAGATAAACAAGCCAGGAGTGTCTGTTAGTTGATTAAAGAGGAATGAGGAGAATTCTACACCTCACAACCCTGGTATTTGGTGCATCTGTCCTGGCCACAGGCTTGTGAGCAGAACTTAGGGCAGCGGCACTTCTTCTTCTGCCAATTAAGCTCTGTTGAGCACCCTCCCTCCGTTGTGGCCTGGATTGTTCCGGTGACATCAGGAGTCCACATCATTTCAGGAGACAATCAGAGTTAGGTAATCTATCTCCATCTCTTGACCAAGAGTCTTTCACTAAAACATGTCCCGGATCTGCACCTTTCCCAGACCTGGTCCTGAGGTAAAACCTCACATTCTCCGGGAGTTACCCTGGTGGGACCCTGTGCCCCTCCCTCCTCTTCAACGACGACAGGAGATGTGGACTCCAGCGTAGAAAGGTGTAACAGGTGGACGGGGACAGGGCTTCCCCTCAGGGTGCAAGGCATTCCCTAAGAGCCCAGACAGGGCTGGCTTTAGGGTGGTGCAACTAGTGTGGCCGCACAGTGTGCTGACCTGGGGAGGGGGCGCTGACCTCACAAGGGAGTGCTGTGTTTTGCAATATCAAAAAATGTCACGATAACTCTTGTGGTCAATGTTCCTGCTAGAGAGAGAGATCAGAGGTTTGCCTAATGGCAGTTTTGACTCTCCATAAAGTAGTGCGGAGGGTTAATATGCCTGCTGTAAAGAACATGTATAGTGCCGATCACAGATCTTTATTGTATGTAGATAGATGAGTGGATTGCTGCTTTTGTCACAGAGGTTCTTTTGTTACTGCAGTTCATAAGGTAGAACCTTAATATAGAGCAGTGATTGTTCAGAACTGTCATCAAAGAGCTGCATGCAAACTGCAGAAAATAGGTTAGGACGTTATGCTGTTCCCCGTGTCTTTCATTATCTATTCCTTATGTTGCTAAAAAGAGTTTGAGTAGGTGTACATTCTTATTAGTAAGGTCAACTTTTACCAGCACTTTGAAACTAATGACATGTATGTGAGAGAGGGCTATGGAGAGATGAGCACTTTCATTCATTGGTAGTGAGGAAATCTGAGGAGGAGATCATTTGGGGGGAAGGGGGGTAAAAATAATTGTTGCACCGTGAACCACCAGGGCTAAACCCGGCCCTGGGCCCAGAAGGGCATCTCCAAGGGGGACACACTTACAAAGGTTTTATTGTGCAATTGACACACATGACCGAAGACCTGTTAGACCAAGGACCACATATTGTAATCTTCCTAGACCCCGTCCCTACCCTACAAGATGCTTGCAAGGAAATCTTCCAAGTCAAAGGGGCGAGTAGCGAGAATGGATTCCGGGAGGCAGTGTTATTTCACACAGGGCTGAAAAACATGTCAAAGAGACGAGCATTTTCATGACAGATCGGGAGGGATTGTGTACTTTATCCGGAGGCAGATTAAGCCAAGTAGAACATTGATTGCTGTGTGCACAGAAGAAGACAAGCTAGCAAATTAGTAGGGAATCCAAAAAACGAGCTGAGCCAAGGGTCTGGCTTGGCTCTAAGAGCCGTCAAAAAGCCTTCAACATATTTGGCTTGTAAATCATACAACAAACGTCATGTAAAAATGAGATGAAGAAAATAAAATCCAAAAAAGTGTATTTCTTTAACAAGCGGAAGCGTTTGACTGCAGTAGATTAAATTGTATCACTGAATTTGAGGCATTTATTAGAAGTGATGGGGCAGATTATGAAAATTGGCACTGGACCTAGTGTAGCATCACTTTTCTTGCACCCCCTAGTCCCCTCTAACGCCACCATGTGTGCGCCGTTAACATGCAGCGCACCACGGCAGTGGTTAGGGAACTAGCGGCTACGTTGTTTACGCTAGTTTGTAGCGCTTTGCAGGATTAGTGTCAAAAATGTTGTCGCTAATCCTGCAAAGCACCCAGAGGCCCGTTGAAAACAATGGGAACCTCATTTTAACTCCTGCTCCGAGCAGGTGTTTAAAATGCCGATTATGCAAAGAAATCTTTTAGAATTAGGCATAGATTTCTTTGTGGCATTTTTTCTGTCCCCCCCCCATTGGGGAACGCTCCCTTGCATACAGTATGCCTGGCACAGGCACAATGTGGCGCAAGGGTTTACAAAGTGGCGCAATGCATGCATTGTGCAACTTTGTGAATCTGGCGCAGCGATTTTGGCCTTGTTGGGCTACATTAGTGTAAAAAAAATATATGCTATTGGGGCGCAAGGAGGCGCTAGGGGCTCTTAAATATGCCCAATAGTTTCTAAACATGAACCTAGCGACACTGATGCGCCCCTCCCCCACCGCCAACGTAATAATGATGCTGTTACTGAACCAAGAGGCTAGTAACAAAGTATATTAAAGCATACATGAGAGGTTTCTGTACAGCACACATCTTGAGCTGATGTGTTGCAAGGTGTTATCAAATGTGTGCACCTGTGAAACGAAAGCACAGTGAAGTAAAGTAATTACATGGGATCACACAATGTGGTGAAGTGGGGAAGCCGGGATTCACCCAAGGTTTCTTGGTTTCACATTTTACAAATCAGGCACAGGAGGGTATCTTTTTCTTTCTAATTTTACATCAAATGTTCATCTTTGGCTTTAATCCTTTCAGTAGCTACGTCAGTACACTGTTGAATAAATACACATACGTACATGTTCAATTAAGTTCAAACAGGTAGATTTGTAGGGGAAAAAATGATTCACTCAAGGGACGGCAGGGTATGTTTCTAATTTTGACATCACCTGCTTCTCTGTCTGAAGAAAGAGGCCGGTTTCGGCAGATTTCTGGGCACATTCAGTAAAGGAATTTGCAAGAATTAACAAAACAAATGTCTATGGGAGGCCACGGAGCTCACAAGACACAGGTTGTGCAGAGCTCTGTGGCCCGGAGACTTTCACGCAGAGTTTTTGCGTTTTTCATTACCCTTTGGGCTGTTTGGCATTTCAGACTGGCGGGTTTCAAGACCCTGAAGGGTGCTGTGGAGGTGCTGAGTGAAAAATCATTAACACAACATTCCACTCCGAGCACCTTCTTGGCGCTACAGCCCATCTGCAGAATGCACTTGAGGCAGCGCTGGGTAACACCTCCTCCACTGCAGAGTGGTGTGGTGGGGGCAGGGCGTGGGGTTTGAAGTAATACGGTGTGTGAGGCATAAACTACACAAATGCTGAGCTCGTCTTAGGCTCGAGGTTGGAAGGCGTTGTCGAGATGCAACCATGGACGTCATTTAGGGGCCTCCAGGGGTTGCGGCTGAAGCAAAAACACTGCCAGGAACACGTGGGCAGCTTGTCCTAATGCCATGGACGTCTGTTGGGCCTCCATTTTTCTCTTTTTTGCCATTTTTTTATTACGCCAATAGTAAATGAATTTATCCACATTAGTGTAAAAAATTGAGTACAATTAGCTGCAAAATAAGTAAAATGCTTTTAAATGCATGCTGTATGTTTGCTTGCGGGTGAGAGTGTGTTTATATGAGAGTGCATGAACGTGTGTGTATGTGTAAGCATGTGTGTGTGAGTGAAACTAAAGGTCAAATGGTGTGTGATGTCACTTCCGCTACCCCTGGCATTTGGTGAATTGACGTCCAGGCACGCATCTGGCTCGAGTCTGGTTTGAGCCTTCAATGCCTTACCCACATCTATTTGTCTATCACAGACCACTTTGCCTCCAAGAGATCAGGTCTTTATCGTGTTTATTGGCACGGCTACATCTGATGTCTTCTTCCAGACTGCATTTACCGATAATCAGAAGGTTCCTTTGGGCCGCACATCCCCAAAGCTCCAAAGGTCTCTGGTGGTCACCTGGGTGTGAGATTGCACTACACAGCCAAATGGTTGGCTCCTGTGGCGAGCTTTCTGTGTTTCATCCAGTGTGCACTGATTGTTGTCGAGTTGTTGATGTTTTTGTCTGTTTATTTTCTGTTGTGCTCCTCAGGAACTCTTGCTTCAGGGTGTTCTTTGTTAGGCGCGGATGGTTTGGTAGATGTCGGGTTGTGGGTAGAGTATTTTTTGGAGAAGGTTTTGAGTGGATACTTCTGTTTTCTCTCAGAGTAAAGATGAGGAGGGTTTAGCCATCAGTCATTCTGTAACTTCTGTACTTTGACTTCTTTGAATGAAATCACCTGTGCTGCAAGGGTGGTTTTTAGAGCCCTAAGCACACCAACAGCTAGATATTTGTGTGCTGGCACCCCAACCCCAAGTCATTTTTTTAGGGCATTTGTTGCAATCTGGTTCCTCTGGGTAGGTATAAGGCACAGTGGTCTTTTTTGAGTGTCCTGCATAAGATGTCACAGATCTAATTATCTTGTTCCAACTAGAAAAATGGTTTCATACCTGGAGAACAAAATGGCGGAATTCAGTCTATGTTGCGGCAGCCTCATCTGATTGGTGTTGATCTCTTTGCCAAGAAATGAGGAATACACTGGTGTTATTCCCCATTTACAACACAATGCAGCAGGTTGTGTCAATGCTACACAATTCAATGGATTTCAAACTCCGACCGCAGTAGCCTTTATTATGAGTGGCCAGATGTTAGGTGCAATTTGTAGAACACGTAATAAATAATGATTTTGTGGGGTACAATGAGATATAATGCACATGAGTCTGATTTGTGTAGGAATTTTAATTTGTAGGCTTCAGGGTGAGTATAGTTGTTGTGCCTGTTGTTGGTAGTTCAATGTGACCTAAGTTTGCTGGGTGTGGCTGGAGGTGTTGCCAAGATGCTTACCTGCCATCTGGATTGTTTGGCTTGCACATCACTGTGTTGGGTTGTATAGACGTGAAACAACTAGAAGCATGGGGTGGTGTTACGTAGTCCAAATATCCACGTGCTGCCCTATCAGGATGTGTTAAGTGCATGTGAGGAGCTATATTTAGAAATGGTCTTTAGTATGTTGGTGTGGGGCGCTGTTGTGGGTGGTTGCTGTAGAGGGTCTGTTGATGCCCTTCTAAGTGATATATCTCTTCAGGATTGGCTGTGTGTGATTTTCTCTGTTGAATGTGTTGTGCTGGATGTTTCTAGTGTTGGTGTCATTCAGCAGTCAGTATCAGTCAGTGGCTTGATAACTTTACAGGTGAAGCTGAGTGTGTGACTCTTGACCCAGAAAAAGACAGCAAGAAGGAATAGATAAGAGGGAGAGTCATGGATAAAACGGATGTGGGTGGTGAGGTGTGGGGGTAAGATGTCAAGCACAGAAGGGATTTCTCTTCCAGGCGCTACCTGTGTATTCCAACAAAGCTGTTTCACTGTGATCGTCACAACCATTGACATGCAGAAATACTTGGGCTGCTTCTAGTATCTTATTCTGGTCGAGGTACTGTAGAGCAGGAGGTCCATCAGGTGATGGGAGCAGGGGCCTCACAGGCTGCCCACGTTAGCATCCGGGGCTGCGGGTGCCAGTGGCCAGTGTGTATGACATAGCCCCTTTAAATGTTGTTTATGAGCTCTCCCCTTATGGATATCTAGTCAGAGGAACTGGTCTTCGAGCAGAAGCTCAAAAACACTGTCCTAAAAGAACAGCATGATGGATCTGTGGGATGGGTGGGGGGACAAAAAATGGCACTAGGGACAACAAAAGAAATGGATGGATGGATGGATGGATGGGTTTGGATCGGGTTGGATGAATGGATGGATGGCTGGACGGACAGATGGGGAAGGGATAGTTGATGCATGGAAATAATGATGGATGGAGAGGAGGAATGATGGATGGAGGGTGGAGGAAAGGATGAAGAGAAGAAACGGAGACCAAATTAATTGCGAGTGAAGTGCACAAGGCATCCTTTGACCACTTTGCTTTCAGAATTCCCTCGAGGAAGCAACAAACCGAGTGGCGGGGTTACTGGCATCACTCGCTCAGCGCCCTTCAGGGTATGGTAAAATGAGGGGGCATTTCATTTTCCCCTTGAATGGGGAGCTTTAGAATGAATTTACGCTAATGGAATTACACCGCAGGACTAGACAGGGGTCCCCATTGTCTCCTCTGCTCTTTGCTTCAGTTGTTGAACCACTTTCATGCGTAATCGTTGAGAAGCATTCTCGCCCTGGTATTAGGCCGTCAACCCACAGAACGGTACTCTGATTATATGTTGGTGAATTGCTCCTTTTTTCACCAGAACCTTGGAAATTTGAGCCCGCCTACCTGCCAGATGAATGAAGTACAGATGTTCAGCACGTTCTTGGGGTGGCTTACAAACTGGGACCAATTCAAGCTTTTTACAAATAATTATAAACCCAGGGAGATAAATGAATAACAAGATTTAACACCTGATTTTGGAATAGATGCAAGCATGAATGTAGATTTATTATTCTGAATCAGCTGTGGGGTGGTGGGGAGGAAACAAAAGACAAGATATCTAGCGGGGTGACTTTACCGCTCTCAGCTATTGGTAGGAGGCCAGCTCTCGCTAAGGTTGGGGTTTGAATGCCTAGCTCTGATTCCACCTCATGCATCTGTAATCCACCATCAGACACTCCCTAACTCTCTATCTCACTCTTTCAGGGTTTTTTTCATCCCTGCTTTTTTCTTTCTAACTATTTTTCCGTCTTTCGCTTCCTCTTTGCTTCCTTTCCCACTTTAACACTCTCTCTCTCTCTCTCACTCTATCTCTCTCTCTCTCTCTCTCTCTCTGTCTCTCTCTCTCACTCTCTCGTGCCAGTGTCCAAAATGGGTGCCAGGGGCCCAACCTTTAGCCACAGTTGATGTACTGATTTGGGATCTCCATAATAGACTGGTTGAATACAGCGGCGGGCGCCACAAATCTCAAGGAGAGGGGCAGGGGAATACATTTTGTTTTTCAAAGTACCTCTTCTTGTCGCCACTGCCGCCACCTGCGGCTTCGATCCTCTTCTGGGGTTCCCAGCATTCACTGGGACACCAGCGCAGGCTCCCCAGCAATCCTGGCACTGCTTTTTCCAGCCCTGTTCAACACTGCTTGGCTGGAGAAACCTGAGTACGCATGTGTGTTTGGCCTGAGCCGGCCGGCCAAACACACAAGTGCACTTAGGTGCACTCTCTCCTCATCCACCCTCCCCCTTCCATGGCCCAGGCCCTCCCCGAACATGCTGCTGGCTGACACAGCAGCTGAAAGATAAAACGATAAACAAATATTTTTTAATGTTTCAGCTCCTGGCTTAGCCAGGGGGGTTATGCTCTTTCTCCATTACGAAGGAGCCACCCCTGGTTGAATCTGAAACTAGAAGGTTCGTACCCAGTCCTTCGAGTCCATGCGTTCTTCCCAACCTGATACTACGGAAGCCTGATCGTGACAAACAGCCTTGGCCTGGACTGGAGTCAGGTCTTTTTTGCCTGACGCCGGCCAAAATGCAGACAAATTACACTGGTTTTGCAGGCATTATTTAAAACTCACAGGTCACGTGGCACCCGACGGCTTGCTTATGGTTGCAAGAAGGGTCACCTTGGACTGTGCTGACTTAAAGAATTTGCAAATCGACAACACCTGGCACAGGAGGAGGAGGGTCTAGTGCCCTGAGCTCAAGGTGGGGGCTCTCCTGTGATGCCTCAGGCAAAAAACAGAAGTTTACTCTTGGAAAGTGTGCACGACTAAATATTAATATATTGATAATATACCTTTATTCAGAAGAGCGTGACATCGCTGACTCACCTGCTCTTCTGAGACATAACCACATACACAAAACTCAACCCTGAGCCAACATTCTGCACTTGGGATGCCCCAGGGCCAGCTGGTTCCTTCACAAGGGAGGACTCCATTTTAATGCTGCACACCTCAAGCATTATCTGTAACTCTTGCCTAAGCCTGATTGCATCTGTTGAATTTGTAGTTATCTCACAGAGCTGGCATTCTGGGACAGTATACATCTCTTTGCTTGGTACATTCTTTCACTTAGGATACCTGCTGCTGTAAATTCAAATGTTTATGTACTGGTTTCCCGCGAATTTCCAACATGGGTGGCCATTTACCTGATCACCTTGGATGGGCAGCAGGCCTGCCCATGAGAAATGTATATCACTCAGAAAAACAAGCATTGGCAAAATCAATAGGTCTCATCTTTTCTGACTATTGTCTTTGCCAGTGGTTTTTGACATTTGCTGTGCAGGTTTCTGTATCAGAGTGTCTGTATCCACTACAAGGGGAGTCACTTTGGAGGACAAGTAGACAAGTCCTCTAATGAGTGTTCGTGTTTGCAGAATTTCTGCCAGGAAATGCTTACATCAACTCTGGAACCCCCTGAACTGTTTACAGTATATTAGGGACCCTGTACTTTATTTTTCATGAATGTCTGCCACTGTTGCCAAGGTGATCTGGCACAGAGTCGACCAACTCCATCAGGTAGAGTGATGGCCCAGTCTCCTTACACTGGCAGCTTATCTGCCTCTATGGCCCTCATTACAAGATGGTTTATTTCAGGCAGAGCCTCAGATCGCAATTACAAGTCTCTCTGGAATCAGAACTATCTGTCAGGTCTGCAAACTCCAGACTCGGTAAATCTGGGCCTGGAGACACCAGGCCTGTCTGGTGGTGCTGCAGACAGCAACACAGCTTTAACCGCCACCCAGTGCTTAATTTGTACATTAAAAAGGCGCCAGTGCCCAAAGCCCTCCTCTTAAACACACGGCTGCTGCAATTAAATGTGCAAACACAGAATACTGAGGCGGCGTAACCCTGAAGCCGTCTTGGGCCTCTTGAATCCATTTAAAGCCACTCCCTGCCCCTCCAGCTAACTCCAGCAGCTTTCTACTTTCTCCCCTTTTGACTCTTTTTCGTTTTTCCCTTCCTCCGTCTTTCCCACCTAAACTCTGCAGCATCACGGTAGAGCTGACGATGCTCAAGGCTCCCCCAGGCGGAAGCCTGCCAAGCCCCTCCCCTTCCCCATAACCTCCTTCCCCCCTACAGCCCTCCGTGTGACTCTGTCTGCCTGCTCAAAGCAGGCAGCAAGTAGTGTTTTTTGCCAGAATCATGAAAAACTGCCTGGTAAAGACCCACTATTGCAGCTTTGGGAGGTAGTTTCACATTCTAGGGGAGGGGTGTATTTGGCATAGCCAGTGTTTGCTGTGGAGTTACCTGGTGGAATTGGAAATTCCCCAGTTCCGGACAACTCGTAACCAGGGCCTACATGTGGCAGACTTAACCCCTGCCGTTGGTGAAGCTGGAAAGCTTTGGCAGGAGCCTGTTGGCCTTCCATTGAACAAACAAGCATTTCCAATGCAATGGGTCTCACGTTTGGTTGAGTTAGAGCTATTAGCGTTGTAAATTTCTACCTGGAATTTTCTTGCACATAAATTGAAAATGAAAAGTAAAACAGTTGACATAAGCGAGCCAATTCAAAGTGCGCGGCCACCATGAGCGTAAGCGTGAAGGAGAGACAGAAAAGGAAATAGAAGTTTGCTTGCAGTCAAACGCATCGGCAAACGTGCAAGTATCCATGTAACAGGGTCGATGGCCAAGGCAGTAACAAAACTGCCCCAAGGCGGGACAATGTCAAGCATTAACCAATGATAAGAAAGGATTTTTGAAAGACAAGTCCATGAACGAGTGATAGTGATGGGCGTGCGGTGGGTGTGGTTAAAAGCCCCCAGATAGATTACAACATGTCAGAGAGCTTAAGCGCTCAACCTAAAAAAAAATGACACAACCGCTGGATATGGGGACAGTGGCTCTGCCTGGGATTCTGTTACCATCCCCTCCAGGTAAAGTCCTGTGTCTGCACCCATGGTGATCCTGTGGCTAAGGTGGGGCATATGTATCAGTGGTGCATCAGGTGCAGTGGCGCTGGGGCCCAGAGGTTTGTGGGGCCGAAATAATCCATATTTTTCCTTCCCACCCAGCAGTGTCCCATGTTCTTTACCGACACTAGGGCTCTAGGAACCCCTGATAGGCCACTCATATATAGAAAGAGGTGTGATTGGCTGCTGTTTTCCTCCAGTGGATGTAATTTGTATTTTTGGGGCTGCTCTCCTTCCTTCAGTCTTCCTGAGCTGAAGTAGGGAAGTGATGTTTTTTGTTTTGGTTCTGTAAGTGCCAGGTGGTGCAGTGGGTTTTTAGCACCTTGAGGGTGGCTAGAGGGCTCTTCGGTTCTTACCACGCATAAAGTGCAGTTTCCCGACAGACAGCTCAAAGCTCCCAGAGGCACGTGATGTGGGATCGAGGCGCATGTAGTTTAAACTTTATTGTATTTCAGATCCGGCAATCAAGTTTATTGTGCAAAGCGGTTTTTATGGATTTTGGTCCGAATAACAAGGTTTTGATTGATGTGTCACCGAGGCACATTTTATTTAGATTGTTTTGGCAGACCTGTATGCTTTTTACTGATTTCCCTGCAGGCTCATGCCTGGCAGAAGTCCTCAGAGCGAGCAATCACTTGCACTTAGTAAGTAGGTCTCTCTCTCTTTTTGTCTCCCTCTCTCTCTCTCTCTCTCTCTTTCTCTCCCTCTCTCTCTCCCTCTCTCTCTGTTTCTCTTTGCTCCTCTCTCTCTGTCTCTCCGTCTCTCTTTCTCTGACACGTGTTCCTCTCTCTTTCTCTGTCTCTCCCCCTTTATCTGTCTCACTCTCTCTTCCTCTCTGTAAGTCTCTCTCTCCCACTCTCTTTCTCTCTCTGTCTCTCTCTTTCTCTCTCTCTCTTTGTGAGTTTCTTTCTCTCTCCCTCTGTCTCATTGAGTCTCTCTCGCTCTCTTTCTCTCTGTGTGTGTCTCTCTCTCACTCTCGTTCTCTCTCTCTCTCCGTCTCTCTCACTGTGTCTCTCTCTCTCCCTCTCTCTTTCTTTGTGCGCCTCTCTCTCTGTCTCTTTCGCCCACCCTCTCTCTGTGTCTCTGCCTTGCTGTGTCTCTTTCTCTCTCTCTCTCTCTCTCACTCTCTGCCTGACACACTCTCTCCCTGCTCCCCTTCTTTTTCTCGCAGTTTTATTTTCTCTTCTTCTCTTTTCGTATCTATCTGCACACTTTCCAGGCCTGCCTTTTTGTTTCCATCATCTGCCCTGTATATCCTTCTCGTCTCTCGATTTCACTACCTCCCCTACTCTCTCTTGCTTCATGTGACCTTCTCTCATTCATCTTTTTTCCTCTCCTTTTTATCTCCCCCCATGTTTCCTTGTATGTGTCACTCTCTCCTTTCTGTATCTACTTCTTCCAGTTACTCTCTTTGCCAGAGGATAGACAGACTCCAAGCTGCATCATCTGCTGGGTCTCGGGTTGCCGCTCGGTCTGCCTTTCTCTTTGTCTTTTTCCATCACTCTTTCTCTCTTGCTGGTCAAGTTCGTTCTTCCTTTCTTTCTTTCTTCCTTTCTTTCTTTCTTTCCTCCTTTCTTTCTTTCCTCCTTTCTTTCTTTCTTTCTTCCTTTCTTTCTTTCTTTCCTCCTTTCTTTCTTTCCTCCTTTCTTTCTTTCTTTCTTTCTTTCTTTCTTTCTTTCTTTCTTTCTTTCTTTCTTTCTTTCTTTCTTTCTTTCTTTCCATCTCCCCCCCTCTCGCTTGCCCTCTCTCTACTGTATAGCATCTTCTCTCTTTGCCAGAGGGTGGCCTGACTCCAAGCTGCACCATCTCCTTGGTCTCAGTTTGCCTCCCTTTCAGTCTCTCTTCTTCTTTGTATTATCCTCTCTCTCTTTCTCCTTCCTTCTCTCTCTCTCCCTCACACAGTCTAGGACTGTCTTTCTTTCTGTGTGTGCCCTTCTGTTTCTCACACACTCTCCACCTCTATCATATTCTCTTCAGCAGAGAAAGGGTAGACTGACTCCAGCATCTCCTGGGCCTCAGGCCGCTTCTCTGCCTCTCCCTTCCTTTTTGTCTTTTCCCTCTCTCTGTCTAGGTCATTCCCCATTTCTCTGTGTGACCTTCTCTCTCCCCCATACTTGTTATCCCCTCGCGATACCTCTTTTGACTTCTTTCTTTGCCAAAGAGTAGCTGATTCAAGGCGCAGCGCCTCCTGGGTCTGTCTGAGTAGTTGTGCCTTGCCAGGGTCAGGAAACAGACACAGCTGGACTGGAACAACCTTTCCCTCACTATCTTCACCAAACCCTCTCTACTTCCTGCAGTACTGTATTGCAGCATTTATATAGCACGAACTACCCCTAAGTGGAGCTTTATAGCGCTTACCCACAGGGAAGGAAAACTACACCACTTAGCGTGTGTGGTCGGAAGGAAGTTGTTTTTGTTTTGAACCTATGTTGGAAGTGTTTTCATGTCATGCGTGATGACCACCGAGGTGCGGTTGTCTTGCTATTGAACGCAGCTCCTGGCAGCATGCTGACGTTAGCGATAGATGTGTGAATTATAATTAAAATGAGAACTAACCAACTTAGCCACAGAGTTAGCTGGATGATGTGTGCCAATACGCCAAAAAAGGGGGTGATCAGTGAAGGCGCAGTAATCTATAGACATCAAGCACCAAGCAGAGATGCTGGTGAATGAGCAAAAGAGAGCCAAAAGGACAAAAATGGGAATTGCAGGCACAAGCAATAGCCATGCTCCAATTATTATTATTATTATTATTATTTTTTTAAAGGCAAAGATACTGCGTACCGCTGTATGAAAACTCCCCACAAAAGAGGGATGATGTGAAAAAGAAATCAAGGCTGGCAATCTAGGAGAAACTACACAAACTTTAAAAGACCCAGATTCCCCCAGCTCCTGCTGGGCCAAAGGATGCCAACAATTTTGAGCAGTTGTACTGCTGAGAAAGACTTCCCCCAGCTCCAGCTGGGGACTGAAAACATCATCCCCACAGCGTAGATGTGACCCAACATCTCAAGGAGCAAAGCAGAGAAATGTTTCATCACTTCACCATCTCAACTGCCCCCAAACGCAGGCCCACTTTACTTGTTTAATTATAAATTCTGAAGTAGAAAATCTACCTGAGAAGCAGCAAAATCAACTTTTGTGCCATTGACACTGATATTTCGGTGTGGAACAAACTCTCAGCCATGTAATTCAGCACCAGCAGCACGGTAGGTCAATTTCCGCCCGCTCGGGGGACTCCATGGATCTCCCAGATTTACCGCGTAACTCCACGGAATTAAGCGGAGTGAAACTCTGTGAGTTCTGCCCACCCCTAGTAATGTGCTACTCCGTGTAAGTGCTATTGACGAAAGTGTGAGTAACTTTGATGTGGCCTGTATAGGTAATGTTTTGATGTGGTGCAGTAGGGTCAGAGATGTGCTGTTATCACGTTTTGCCTCTGCACCTAGGTGTGAACTTGAAATGAATAAAAATGAGTCTAGGATGGTTGAGCATTAGAGCCGCGGTGTGGATTTGTGGGGAATGTGTGAGTGTTGTGTGGTTTATGTGGTAGGAGCTTTAGTGTCATGCAACTGGCAAGAGAGACTGACAAACAGAGCCACTGCAAGCGTGAGGCATAATAATGTACTCAGGAGAAGTGGAGAGCAGACATGCTCATGAAGTCATGCAGATACCTACCATCTTTACAGTGGTATGTTCCATACAGTTTATACCACTTTAAGCATGTAGTGTAGAAAGAGCCCACCCGGGGGGGGGGGCATCCTTCCAGTGGATATAGTTTCACCTTTGAAGTTCACGTAGGAGAGGAGGTGGAGCAACCCACTGAACCTGGCATCTCAGAACCAGGCCTAGTTTGTCCTCTGGGAGTTACCCAGGAGAGGAAAGGAGCAAAACATGAAATGTGCCCTAAGTGGATCCACCAAGAAGCCACAGAGGAACTGGCCTTGGGAAAAGGCCTCATAGAAGCAGTTTTAATAAATGCTCCTGTTACACCCATCAAAACCCATAAATATGAACATTACACAACCAGCCAATGTCCATGTTTTCATGGCTGCCCAGAAGTGAAATAGTTAGCAAACAGTTCTGTAGAGCACAGGGCTGTACCTGACACCAAGGACATTGGCTAGACAACAGGATGAAAAATTAAAAAATACATACTTTTGGTATTTACGGCGTTGACATTATGACTTGCTTATTTTGCTGTTTGCAAGGGATAAGGTGTATTTATGTCGAGAATTTGCTGCGGTGCCAGGGGTGAAAGTATTCGGTGTTTGATATTGCTATACAATAAACTGAGGGCTTAATTGTGAGACACAACGGGGTCTTTGGAAGAAACAAAGGATTCACTTTGTAAAATGGAAAACGCACTCAGGAACTGGATCAAGGCAATGTTGGGAAGAATCAATATCATCCAGTGAAATTCAAAAATATGCCTCTACGGGTTCAAAGAAAAAATTGGCAACACTCACCTTCCACTAGGACAAGCGCCTCGAGTGATGCTCATCTTCAATTATCTTAGTAGACAACTAAAATGTATCCATTGGACCATATTTCTTTGACTTCGGTTCTGTCCATCCATACATAACATATCTACCAAATCTTAAAGATACTTTGCAATCACTAGATTCAATAATCCAGAGGCAGCTGTGGAGAAACGTAGATGGACTTAAACACACAATTGTCTGCCAACAGGTGTGCTGTCAGTCCCTGGGTTACACAAGCATCCCAGGCTGGCGCAGAGGGAGCACTTAAACAAGGTTGTGAATCTATAAAAGAGCTAATGCTAGACAACTGGTTACATGCAAGTGCTGTCCTGTCTAGTCTAAATCCATGATTGATTTACCTGCTGTGCAGAAATCGATTTCCTTTCTTCTGAGGAAGAAGTTGTAGGCAGGAGCCAGCACAGGCATCTTTTTAAGCACAGTTTGTCCCACCTGAACTTCTGGTCTTGGAGCAAAAGTAGCTCAGTGGTACCTGTGCTGAGCTCAAAGTGCCTCTCTTGCGTATTTCTTGTAAGCAGCATTCCAGAATAAATGTGAGTGTGGCACCCTGATAGGGTGAGCTCTCATACTTCCTGCAGCTGGATCAGTTTGGTGCACAGCTGCAATGTTCCCCTAAATCCGGTATTTGACATACCTCTGCCTTGAGGCACATTCTAAAGATGAAAAACAAGCACTGGCACAGATAAAAGATCCAGGTTTTACATGCTCAAGAGTGTAATGACAAATGTGCAAATGCAGAAGTATTAGGAAAAAGCTTTAAGGCTACATAAAACAGTCAGGCTTGCAATCCAGTTGTGACAAATACTTTAGAAAAATGCAGGCTGCAGTGAAAAAATATCGAAAAGGGTTGTTTTCAGTTTAGAACGTATGTTACAGTTAAAGGAGGGTTGTGACAAAGAGAGATGCTTATTTGTAATTTTCAATGTAAAATAGCCCTTCATCCATTGTAATTGAAGCACTTCGTAGGAGGTGGAATGGTGCATTAAACAGCAAAAAGCTGAAGTGACAGATGTAAACTCTTTTGAGGTATCTGCCATTGTATGTATATTGTCTAGAAGAGAAGGTGGGAAACAGTGGCAGACAGAGATTCTGTCACATTTAACCTAAAGAACCACATCCATTGCAAGGTCTAGTTTCACGTTAGCTGCTATGGGTGGCCTGTGGGACTCCACCCTGGCACTTGCCCACCCAAGTGTCAGTATCACTTCACTGCTATGGGTGCCTGTGGTACTCCACCCTGGCACTTGCCCACCCAAGTGTCAGTATCACGTCACTGCTATGGGTGCCTGTGGTACTCCACCCTGGCACTTGCCCACCCAAGTGTCAGTATCACGTCACTGCTATGGGTTGCCTGTGCTAATCTACCCTGGCACTTGCCCACCCACCTGCCAGCATCACTTCACCGCTATGGGTGGCCTGTAGTACTCTACCCTTGCACTTGCCCACCCAAGTGTCAGTATCACTTCACCACTGTGGTATTCTACCCTGGCACTTGTTCACCCACCTGTCAGTATCACTTCACTGCTATGGGTGCCTGTGGTACTCCACCCTGGCACTTGCCCAAACACGTGTCAGTATCACTTCACTGCTATGGGTGGCCTGTGGTACTCCACCCCAGCACTTGCCCACCCAGTTGTCAGTATCACTTCACTGCTATGAGTGGCCTGTGGTACTCCACCCCAGCACTTGCCCACCCAGGTGTCAGTATCACTTCACTGCTATGAGTGGCCTGTGGTACTCCACCCCAGCACTTGCCCACCCAAGTGTCAGTATCACGTCACTGCTTTGGGTGGCCTGTGGTACTCTGCCCTGGCTCATGTTCACCCACCTGTCAATATCACTTGATGGCTAGGGGTGTACGTGGTACTCTACTCTGCTACTTGCCCACCCAAGTGTCAGTATCACTTCACTGCTACGGGTGGCCTGTGGTACTCTACCCTGACCCTTGCCCACCCAAGTTTTAGTATCACGTCACTGCTATGGGTGGCCGGTGGTACTCCACCCTGGCACTTGCCCACCCAAGTGTCAGTATCACTTCACTGCTATGGGTGGCCTGTGGTACTCTACCCTGACCCTTGCCCACCCAAGTTTTAGTATCACGTCACTGCTATGGGTGGCCGGTGGTACTCCACCCTGGCCCTTGCCCACCCAAGTGTCAGTATCACTTCACTGGTAGAATATGTAATGCAGTAAAAGCCGAACATGGGGAATCTGAAAGGGCAGAAAACAGCAGCTTTCTGAATGCGGCAGAAGTTGGGAGCTCACCAGAAAGGAACCTCACAAAGCGCCTAGACAAGGCTGGGGACGGTTTACCGTTGACAGGCTATCTCATGAATTTGGGAAAAGCTGCAAGCAGTATCAGAAAAAAAAACACGTTAAAATCTATTTCTTGTAATTTCAATGTATTGCATGATCAACAAACAATGTTGGACAAAACTGAAGTGCAACGTATACGCTATGTAAAATGGTATAGGATAGATTTGCAAGGAAACAGCACAACGTTGTGCAGCAGCTGAAGTTGTGGTGAGTTGTGCTGGGGAGAGCATCGCAGCGTCATGCGTAGTAGGCACGGCCTGTTGCTACAGTCTCCCCCGGCGCCTGTACTCTTTGTGTGTGTAGCACCACGCACATAGCGCTTCACTATAGTGCAAAGGTGTGTTTGTGCCACAGGGTTTGTAAAGAAGTGGTACCCATCGTGTACAAAACCCTATGCTTAGACAATCTCACACTTCTGATGCATGCTGTGGGGTGTAACAAAAAGCAAAGTGTGAAAAGTTGGGAGAAGATATAACATTTCTCTGACTTTGTTCATGCGTAAAAGAGGTGTATATTTGTCACAAAGCCAGATCTGACAATCTTTGTAGATCTGCCTTTGTGTCAAAAACCTCGGTTGGTACCACAGGAAGGCCGAAGAGCCTCCCATCAAACGCGTCCTTGACGCAAAGTAACGCAATACGGCGCAAAGTGCAACTTACACAACAGAAAAGGCAACTTTCCATGACAAAAACGTGTTGTCCTGAAAAGCACATAGTTGAGCAATACATTACGCCTCTTTGTGTAACTTTGCGAGACTTTGCAGTGGAGTAAATTTTTGCCAAATCTGCTAAGAGTACGTTTTTGAGCCACCTACACTTCACACAGTGAGAAGCCATGTAGGGGAGTTGTGCTCAAGCATCAGTAGTGAAAGGCAAAGGCCACTTTTGTGGGCCATCCTGGTGAACATGTGTAAGGGTGCGCCTGGCACAGGAGTAGGTCGGTGTGCAACGTAAGAGAGGGCACACTCAGCAAGATTGTTACTCCAAAGCTCATACGTAGACACAATGCCAGGGCCATCAAGAGATAAAATAGTATTTAAATCAATGTACTCTAACAATACCTATAACACAAAAGAGAGACTAAAGTGAATGAAACATTAATAATCAGGGTATATGACCTATTCCAACAAACAACATAATACCACAGGTCTGTTGGCGTCTGCGCATGGGCGGCTGCCAACCTGGTGGTCTGTGTGCATGGATGGCTCCAAGTCTGCACGTGCGCCTGTTTGTCCCTTGTTTGTGTTCGTGGGTCACCGCAGGTGTGCTGGTCTGTATGCAAAGTTCCAGGGAAAAAAGTATTTCTTCGTGTTTGAGGAGCTGCCCAGCAGATAAAATACTGTTTGATTTGGCTGACTCGCCTTGCACGCTTCGTGGTGACTTGCAGGGTGAATCAGCTCTGCGTCTGGCACATTAACCAGCTGAGCTGTCTTGCTGTGATGGAGACATTTCACTTGAAGATGACATAGATGTTCCTGTTATGCTTTGGGGTTTGAAAACCCAGAGCCATTTTCATGGGAGTGGAGCTGCTATCCAGAGATCACACAGGAGGCCTGCAGTGGATACCTACCCCTTTCCTGGTTTACTGACTTTGGACAGTGCAAACTGTTGGTCACACACAGATACTTGCAGGTTGCCTGACCGACCAAGCTACTGAACTGACTGTAACCTGTGACTTGCAGCTTATAAACAGATGGTTGCAGAAGAACTTCAACCCACTGAGCTAGCGGTTGGAGGTTGGAACCTGAACCCAGCGGCGTAGCTTCAGGTGGGTGTTTGGGATGTGACACCCCTCTAATAAATGTATTCTGTAGTAAGTAGTTGGGTACAAGTGCTTTAAGTCGAGTGTGTTGAAGTGTTTGTCGGATTTCACTTGGAATTTGCATACACTTGCAAACAAGAACACACACACTCCCTCCCTGTTTCAAAGGTCTTACAAAATGGTTATTTTTCAAAATATTGAGTTTTCAGTGCCTTCATAATCCACACTCCTCTCCCTTCCTACTGCCCCTTAAGCCCCCCTCCTGACCTTCTTCTCAACATTGTATTTGAACCCCCTCCAATTTTGGGATTTTTGAGGCTCACCCCCACCCCCAATCTTGCTGACCAAGATATTCGCCCCTGCCTGCACCCTGCAGGTTGTAGAGTTCTTCTGTGGCATGTGATTCACTCAGGGATCTGCTACCCGTTTACCTTAAGATTTTTGTATTTACTTCTCAGAAGCCAGAGTACTTCCGGAGAGCTTCTGACCTCACTCTCTAATGTTTAGGTTAAAGCACCGCTTTGGCTCTCAGAGGAAGGAGACAGCTTTTCTAAAAACACATTTACTGTGAATTACCTTGGGGCAGATACAATCAGGTGGTGCAATTACTGTGCTCAGTGGGACTAGTTTTACTGACGTTGGAGTTCATTGTGGGTGGGTCACTGTCCTGATGCCCGGGTGCCCTGCAAACCAAGGCGGAGGCACTGTGACGGAGCGGCCTCTCCGCTTTGGCGAGGAGCGTCACCTCTGGCTAAGCCAGGAGCTGAAAAATAAAATTATATATCATTATCGTTTTATTTTTCAGCTCCTGCCTCAGCCAGCAGCATCTGAAGGGAGGAGCAGGGCTGGGCCACGGGAAAGGGGGCACAGAAGAGGGAGTGGGGTCTGCGCAGCTATAAGTGTGTTTGGTCGGCCGTCTCAGGCAGGCCAAACACACATGCGCACTAAGGTTTCTCAGACCCGGCTGTGCTGTACAGCCGGGTTGGGGAAACTGCACGGAGTCTGATGCAGTGTCTGAGCGGCAGAACAAGCCGCTCAGACCAATCCTGGTGCTGCACTCATGCTAGGCTTAGCATGAGAGCAGCGCCAGGTTTGCTGGAGAGCCTGTACTGGTGCCCCAGTGAATGCTGGGACACCATAAGAAGAGCACAGGAGTGAGGGGGAAGGCGGCGACGAGAGCAGGTATGTTTTTTTTTTACATTATTTTTGTTTTCGCCGCGTCTCTCCCCGCCTGCCTTTCCCCATGAGATTTGCAGCAGCTGCCGCTGAATGTGAGAGCTCTGTGGATGTCTTAAAGCAGGACAATGAGCTGATCAGAGGGGGCCAGTTGTGTTTAGCCTCTTGTGTGGGAGGCAGTCTCCCTGCGACTTTGCCCAATTCCTTGCCTTTGCTAAAAGCACAGCTCTGAGCAGAGGGGTTGGATGAAGTCATTCAATGGGCGCAAGTTGCATAGCGATTGCCCTCTTTTGTCCTAACCACCTTTGGAAAATGGACCACACTGAGGCTGCTAAAACCTTTCCCAACCATGCTCTGCTCTTCTAAAGTCTGGGCAATAGTGGTGGAAGTGAATGGACAAAAGTTAACATTATCACCTGAAGGCATGGTATGTTTATTGAAGTCAGCTCTTGCTATGAAGTTGTTTTTTGGTGGTTGTGGGTCTGGTTGGAGTAGGGATTGGTCTGTTGGTGATTCAGACCTTCGGGCCCTTCTCAGTGTCCGCCCACATATCAACAGTTCTGTGGGGTGTGGCTGGCCTAAGTCACTGGTGCTTCGAGCAGGAATGGTGCCCTGAAGTTGTCTGTCTTCTCCTGCTATGATGTTTTGGTGGATGCACGTCTGGCTGGAGGTAGGACTGGCTTGCTGGTCGCCCAGACCTTCTGGCCCTCCCCCGGGGTTGCCCACGGATGAGTAGATCATTGGGATGTTGCTCGGTCAGTCGCCGGTGCTCCTAGTAGGGATGGGTGCCTTTGAGTTCCCTGGTTGCATTCACTTTTATATAAGTAATTCTTATATGTTGCATAACGATGTGCAGTTTAAGAATTTTAAATACATCAATATAGACTTTGGTTGGCTGTCTGAGCCTGCCCTGAGGGGATGTAAACATAAATCTGATGAGGCATAACAATGTTCTGTCATAAACAAGTTCTTCAAAGAAATGACTTGTACACTTTAACGTGCTTGTGTTTGATTTGAAGCTATGAATACCAACAAACTGTGGTCTGTGTCAGATGTGGACCAGAGGTTCCACAGACCCCAGAGATCTCGTGCTGAGATCTGATTGGCTGCCAACACTTCAACCAAGAAGTGTTGGCAGCCATTTTGGGACTTAGATAAACAAAAAAAAAGGGGACAGTGTAAGAATACCCTGACCCCCTGGCCTTGGTCCTGGAGCCCCCCTGGGACCTCGCCAGGGCAAAAAAGCATTTTTTAAAAATTTATAGTGAAATTCGCATAGGATCCGCAAATTTTCTTCGGAAATAAAAAAAAAGAAAAAAAACAAGCGCAGCCTCTTACGCTTGTTTAAAGTTAAGCCCCCGGGTAGGCCAGGACCAAAGAGGTAATAGAAAATGTGTGGTGTCTTTAAACTAAAAGACTGCGCTTAAAGCACAACAAATAACGTTTAAGAGTGGCTTAACACTGCTTGTCTACAGAGACAAAAACTAAAATAACATCGGAGGAAGGCGATTTAATTATGCTGATGTTTTCAGTAAAGCATTTATAAAGACATTGTGCCCTGTATTTAATTACTTTGAAAATAATCTCCAAATATTAATCCTGAAGTAATTAAGGGTGATGAAATAAACTCATGGCACCGTTGGAAATGTACTGGATGCAGTTATTATCACCTATCGTGAATTTCGCAACAGAAATGAGGCATAGCAAGCAGATTTTCGTGCATTCTGGACAAAAATCCATACGATCCTGTATTTACCTGTCCTTTTTACCATCCCCTGACACCTAGAAAATATTGGCAGGTTTGACCAGCTGAACTTTACCTGGGTAAAATTGTAGGGGGAGGTGTTTCAGATATGTTTGATAATGGGAGTTCCCGCACATATCAGAATTACCAGGGAACTCATAAGTGTCAAGAGGCTACGTAACTGGTGGAATTGAAAAAACCCTCAAATCTCCACACCTTACCACAGATAACAATTGCAAAATGTCTCACTCTATTGAAATTGGTAGGAGTTAATACCAACCAATCAGAGGCAAGCAAAAAGGGGGTCGGACAAGGACACAATGGATTGCTGCAGGTTTGTCAGTAGGTGTCATGTGGCAGACAAAAAATAATTTAAAATGACTTCTAGCAGGGGTTTCACCTTGATATCGAGGGGGTGCGTGCATCATGGCTGAAGAGTAGAGATGGGCCAACCACTTAAGGCTCGAGCCAGACTCAAGCCTAGTGATTGGCTGAAGTGTAGCTCAGAGGCCTCTTGGGCCCTCGAGCCCCAAATGAGCCAACCAGAGCGGGGCTGTAGCTTCTGCACAGAGTCCACCCTCTTAACTCAGTGCGGAGTCCATCATTCCTACTCCTGCCATCTTGAAACCTAGGCTCCCAGTGAGAGGGACAGGCAGGACATCAGAGAGTGGGAAAGAGTGAGTTTGTCTTTAAACCTCAATTTCCAGGCAGCAGTATGGCCAACGTAAATATGCTTTCTGAAACCACATTCCAGGGCACAGCAGAGGGGGAATATTAATACAATTAAAAAGATGAAAAATAAACGTACCTGCACTCTGGCCCCACTGCTCCTCCGTCTCTTCTACTGCAGCCAATCTTGATGCTGCTCAGAGCAGCGTCAGGCTCAGAGCAGCGTCAGGCTCAGAGCAGCGTCAGGATTAGCTGGGAGCGCTCCCAGGCAGACTGGGAGCCTGTGCAGTCTCTCTCCAGCCCGGCAGCTGTATTGTTGGGCTGGAGAGAGCCTATTGCGCATGTGTGTATGGCTGGCCTGAAACGGCCGGCCAAACACACATGTGCTCTCCCTCACTGCTCGTCACCCCTGTGGTGCCGCCCCTCTACAAGAAAACAATAATAAACTAAGTTTATTATCATTTTCTTTTAGAGTTTTTGCAGCTGCCGCTGTTGGTGGGGGGCGACATTCATCCGCTCTAATGGAGGAGCCACCCCTGATATACATGGTGGTGGTAGGGGGAGCAGAAAGAAATTAAATCTGCAGCCCACTGGAAGGCCCATCCTGCTTATTAAGGGTTTGTTATTAAGAGGCAAAACTTTTGTGTGTGACATAGCTGTTCACAGTCACAGATCTTCTTATCCCCATCACCCACCCAGAGCGCCTCCACAAGACACTCCCATTAAAAAAAAATATTCACAGAGGGTAATATTTATGTAAGTGCCTTCTTATACCGACCAGCTTCCTTTGATGAGACAATACGCTCAGACACCAAGCAGTGAGGTGACTCCGGGCCTCAGTACTGCCCCCTTGCTTCCCAGACAGAATCGTCATTTTTAGACAGGAGAGGCAGAGAGGTGTTTTTCTCAGCACTACACCATCATGGGGTATATGTATATGTGGGACTGTGAGGACCCATATAGTCCACAAATGTTGGTTATTTCACAAAATAAAGTGCTTTCTCTCACTTAGTGCCCCCACCAAGATGCATTCTGCTTCCTTTCCGCTGCCCCTGAATCTCTTCCCGTGTATCCTGCTTGTCTCATAATGTATTTTAACATTATGTGCCAGCGTGGTTGTTGGGAAATCTGAAGCTCACCACCCAATCTTACTGACCAAGCTCGGCCCCTGTAGTCCAGCTGTATCTCCTCCATAGGGTAATTCAAAATGGGAACTGTCTGCCTAGTGCACATTCTTTCTTCCACAAAAGTCTGTCTAGGCCAGCGGTCCGCAACCTTTTGACTTATGTGGTCCCCCGCTTCATTATTACTGGAACCTGGGGAACCCCAAGTGAATGATTATTGGAACCGGGGACCCCCACTCAGTTATTAGTGAAAGCTAGGGACCCAATCTGTTAAGATTACTTAATTTTCTAAGCAGTCACGGACCCCCTGAGGAGGCTTTGCGGACCCCCAGAGGTTCCCGGACCACAGGTTGGGAACCACTGGTCAAGGCTGTTGCTTTCAAGACCTGCAGTGGTGTTGGATCTCCCAGAACTTTTGTTTTGCTGATAGATGTAATTGCCTTTCCCGAGACCTCTCCTAAATTTGGTCTCTTTAAGTAAGGGGATGCTGATATCATCAATAAAAATACAGTGCCTTGCCTTCACTTCCATTTGTAATTTTATTCAGTAAGACTGCCATTGTGAACATCATGTAACACGTCATGCGTACATTTATTTAAGAGTGTACTGATTTAGCACCTCTAGCAACGCAACACAAAGCATTACCCTTTGAAGTGAAATGGGAAAGAGCTACCCATCTAGTGGCTGTAATCACACAATGTGAAGCCAGGAAACCTGTGATAAAACCCAGCTTCCTTTGTTAATCAACTTGTGTGATCATCAGCTAGAACTTTGTTTCTCTGTGCCTTCTTTTCCTGCATCATCCCCTCAGAGAGCACCTAGAAATACATCATTTCAAGATAGGTGCTGTGAAAAACATAGGGGCATATTTACAAGAAACAGGCGCGTCAGCACTAATGCACCAGTTTTCTTGTATCGCCCCTGCCCCATCTAACAACACCATGGGTGCGCCCTGTTTACAATACGGTGCACCATGGCGGTCATCAAGACAATATCATCAAATTTTGTTTATGCTATTGTGGTGCTTTTACTCCACTAGAATCAAAACAATTTGATGCTAGCGCCGAAAAGTGCAAGGAGGCCTATAGGTTACTATGGGTGCGTCATTTTAACGCCTGCTTTAAGCAAGCATTAAAAATGACGCCAAAAATTGTGCAGTGAAATGTTGTACATTTCACTGTGCCATTTTTGCGGGCCTCCTAGCACCGGAATGCCCCCCAAATACATTATTCCTGACGTAGGCATAACGTGGCGCAAGGGGGTGCAGAGTGGCGCAATGCTTGCATTGCACCATTTTGTAATTATGACGCAGCAAAAAAACCTCCTTAATGCCACATTAGCATAAAAAAATTATGCCAATGTAGCACAAGGAGGCGTTAGGGGCTTGTAAATATGCCTCATAATTTCTTGTTCATGTGGTAATAGACTATGAAAAGGTTCAATCTTTTGACTCAGACAGGGCTTGGTTTGCATCACCCGATTTCTGTCTTTGTTCATTAACTGCACCAGTGTGGGAAAAGAGGCTCCTGAATGTTTCTACAATAAATGGCACACAATTCCAGTGATATTATCGAGTGTACTAAAAATGATCTTTTTTAAATTTAAAAGTCTTTATGCTATGTTAAAATTATGTTTTATGCATGGTTTACATGCCAAATATTTTGGTGGGCTCAACTTGTCCTCATACTCTTGAAGTCAAGCCAGACCTTTGGCTGGGCTCTGGCTCACTCTTAGGCCCATATTTATACTTTTTTAGCGCCGCATTTGCGCCACTTTTTGACGCAAAAGCGGCGCAAACTTACAAAATACAATTGTAAGTTTGCGCTACTTTTGCGTCAAAAAGTGGCACAAATGCAGAGCTAAAAAAGTATAAATATGGGCCTTAGTTTGCTGGCTCGACCACATCAATTGAACAGTGTAAACCAAAACCTTGATTGTCCTCTTTCTGGAGAGTCACTCCATTTTTGCTGTTTGCCAAACTCTATATTTTTGCTGACTGTAGAGTTCTGTACATTTTACTCCTTGTAATCAGTAATAAAGTGCTTGTGTTTCTTCTTTTGATATAATGAAATTGATATATTTAACTTACCTGTAAGTCCCTAATATATGGTATAAAGTGCACCCAAGGCCTGTAAGTTAAATGCCACTAGTGGACTGGAGCACCCATTGTGTCATCCCCTACAGTGAGAGTGCAAGCATGAGTGCAGGCCTAACATAGAGGCCTGGCTGTGGTAGTTTAAAAACTGCAGCTCAACCTGTCAAAACAACCTCCCTTGACAGCTCAAAGCCTTCCCCGTGGGCGGGCCAGACCAAATGTGGCTGCTACTTCACCTTTTACTATTGCAACCTGGTTACTTCATAGGAAAACACTGGGTTAAATGATTACATTAAATAATGCTAAATTCGGCTAGGAAACCGCTGGAAAAATAATAAAAAAACACTATTTTTAATAGTTATTACAAATGTTGGAGGTTTGATAAATATTAAGGAAAATGTACTTATAGAAAGTTACCACTCCCCTGCCTAAAGCCTCTGGGGGCTCTTTTAGATTTGTTCTCCCACTACTGCCAGTGAGTAATTAGCATTTGAATAGGTGTGAATGGGTGTGAAATGCCTCCCAGGAGCAAACATTGGGCTGACCTGAATGGGCACAGATGGCCTTTCTAAACCGGAAAGAAAATGCAGGGTGGGGCTGGGTGGCCCTTTTTGACATTACAGTGTCACATCATGTTCAATGTCAAATCTTGCTTCATCCGTCTGCTGGGGTTTACATATAACACTTGGGCACACTTGAAAGGGCAGAAACAGGTTGCAAGATGATTTGTGTGTATCAACTGTTGGGTTACTGGGAAACTTTTCTTTGCCGTACCAGACTTCCGTCTCTAGGTTGAATGGGAGTACCGTGGCTGCTTAAAACTGGATTTTAGTGTTAAATGTTGGAGGACACTAAGATTACCATAGTACATTCCCCACACCCACCACCATTCCTCAGATACCAAGTTTAGTGTGACTGAAGACTTTTGCCATCTTAAAAATGCCCAAAGCGGATGGGGTTGACCCTGGGAACTTTTACCTCATTCGTTACAGCCTGACCAGGTGTCATTTCCACCCACTAGCTTGTGCCTGGCATACAAGCATCATCTTCAGGCACACACCTCAGAACCCTTCTGGATCTAGAGAAGATCAGAAACGGACTGAAAGAACTATCTGAGGACTGAGAAGAGCACAGAAGGCTTGACATGTTCTCCCATTTTTACCCAAGACAAAGAAGTGAACTCCAAGGCTCATAAGGCGTTCTCCTGCAACTGTCCAGTTGGCCAGTGGCAATTGAACCTGGACTGGACACTGCCATTTGGCCTCCGCTTGACATCCTGTGAGTCTTTAAGTGCCTCTCCTGAGGTCCTGGAAAGGGTGGGCTCTTTGAGAGTGTACTCCTGCGGTGGATTGGCACTTAAAAGACTAAAGTCAGAAGGTAAAATCTTTCACCAGGGCAAACCCAGTTGGTGTATCAGTCCCTCGATCCATCACCGTCAGTGTCAAATTGCTCCTAGGTCCAGGTCTACCAATACCACTGCCTATCATTGGCACTTTATGTTTCTTAACACTATTCCTACTTAAAATGTTAAAAATTCAGATCTCTGGTTCCCCTTATTGATATTTTTCTATTTTGGTGTCATTTGGTTTGGAGTTCATATTCTGTTGCATTTCAAATGCTTAACACTTTGCCCTAAGTTAAGCCTGTGTGACCTGTACCATAGGGGGTTGAGCTCGGGTTAATATTCAGTGACCTTGAGGATTCACCCTGACTAGGGTTGTGATTATTCCTTGAGGTTTGTACTCACCCATCCCACTTAATTATCCAATTTCTTATACTCAGTTAACATCTGCAGGACATATACAAGGCAAACGCCATCCTTCGAACCAACAGTCACGTTAAAAAAGGACCCAAAGCACGAACGTGTGAACAGACACAAATATACACATTATTGTTAACACAAACAGGTAAACACACATGCACAGAGGTTTACACATAAATGCAGAGATATACGCACAAACTGGTGCAAAGACACGCACCGACATAAACATACGCAAGCATGTGTAGCTGAGGCTTTCCCGTGTGCACAACAGGCCCTCCTACCAGTCCTACGCTACAATCTTACGCATTTCCCATCCTGACACCCACCTCCCCCGCTTGACACCCCCACCCCACCTCCTTGACAACCCTATCCTGCCACTTTGACACCCCCTCCACTGCCTGCTTGACATTTCCTCTCCTGTCTATTTGACCCCCCTCCCCTGTCTATTTGAGCCCCTCCTCTCCCTGCTTGACACCCCCTCCCCTGTCTATTTGACCCCCTCCCCTGCCTGACACTCCCTCCCCTGCCTGCTTGACATCCCCGCCGGCTTGACACCACCTCCCCTGCCTGTTTGACACACCCTCCCCTGCCTGCTTCACACCCCCTCTCCTACCTGTTTGACCCCCTCCCCTGCCTGACACCCCCTACGATGCCTGCTTGACAACCCCTACCCTGTCTATTTGACCCCCTCCCCTTCCTGCTTCACACCCCCTCCCCTGCCTATGTGAGCCCTTTTCCCTGCCTGCCACCCCCTCCCCAGCCTTCTTGACCCCTCTCTTGCCTGTTTGACCCCTCCTTGCCTGACACCCCCTCCTCTCCCTGCTTTACACCCCTTCTCCTGCCTGCTTTACACCCCCTCTCCTGCCTGCTACACACCTCCTCTCCTGCTTGCCGCCCCTCCAGTGATTTGCAAAAACCCGCTGTTTATCAATGGGAGACCGGCTGCTTTTAGCTCATCAGTGACTCGCACCAGAGCTTGATGTTGCCAGGCAACCAGCTGCCCCCTCCTTCCTTCCGGGTACCGCCTCCAGTGCGTCTTATTTACACCTTCACAAGATGCAGAAGGAGCCAGAGGGCTGGAAACACACCATTGTATTCCAAGCTGCACGTCATTGTGTGCAATTTTACAGCCTGCCTGCACACACACAGACCCAAACACGGGTACACACGCAGACAAACACATCCACACACATCTTAAAATAGACACAAACAAACGTTTACAGGTGAACACATACAAATACACGATCATAGGTCTGAAGTGAAAGATTTCCTTGGCCGAGCAGTCCAGTCAATGGCCACGCATGGCTCCTGAGGTGATGTTTGGGCTACGAGCCCGGGGCTCTCTGCAGGCAGTGGCGTGGCAATGATGCTAAGGGCCCTAATGAGAGATGAGAAAATGCCCCCAACCATCTATTTAGCAGTAAAAAAGAAAGAAACAAGTACGCTTGTGGTGCAATAAGCCCCTCGCACCTCTGGGCCCTGGTGCCACTGCACCTGATATACTATTGAGTAGTGATGGTGGGAAATGCAGTATAATGCTAAACAAATAAGGGCGAATAAATTGTGAACCTCTCATTTGAATACATCCAGTATTGCATCCATACCTCTGTTTGGCTACGCAGGTTTTCCGTTGTTAGTTTTAAGAGCATTAGTTGGCGGCATACTGCTCTGAGTTTTTAAACTGGAAGCAGCAAGTTTAGCTCCCCCATGGCAATGGTTATATAACCGTATCTGTTAATGACAGCTGAAAAGTTTCAGACCGGCATATGAGCACATGAACATCTTTCTCCACCAATCGCAATGCAAGATTCCACCCATGACCTACTATGGAGGACTGTGAGTCTAGGGTCGCTGGTCCACAGGTCTCTGAAAGCAGCATAGTCAAAGCTCCACACCAGGCTGGGGGGTCTCCGGATTCAAATGTGCTAGGCCTCTTGGCATGGATTTCAGCAGTGTAGGCACTGACACTTCGACCAGACAGGGCGGAGGGCTTCAGTGATCCAGGAGCAGGCAAGACAGGCTTTTGTCACTTGCGCTTTTTCTGTCCCTAAATAGGTCATTTGTTAGGTCACAGCCTTCCAGACAGCGCAGTTGTCTGGTTTGCTAAAGACATCTTGGGGACGTTCTGAAAGTTGACCTAAAAATGCATTTGTTGATTACCATTGGCTTTGTGGTTTGTAACTCACATTTTCTGGCTTTCTATTTGCTTGCTTCATTTGCTTTAGGCTCTCCAGGTTATGTTTATCCCTTCCATTGCCTAAATCATGTTTACTGTATTCTTCTGGTGTGCAGAATAACAATGGATTGGGATGGGGCTCCGAGTGATTACCAGTGGCTGAAATTAATTTAAGCATTCCATCCATCACTGTTTTGTGTACCAATTGTGTCGCCCTAATTATATACAGATGTGGTTCCGTGCACTCTGTCACTGGAACCAAGTGGTACTCAGCTGAGGGACCCACAGCTAGGGGAAAAACGGTTCTGGGTTGCTTGTGTTCCGGTTCAGAGAGGACCTGGCCTGGCATGGCAGTTCGGGCTGCATTTTTCCGATTGGAGCAGGAAGAAGACTGATTTGCATATGGCTGGGTCTAAACTGAGGTGGCATCCACAATGATGGATTGGGATGCGGCCCTGAGTGATTACCAGTGCCTGAGATTAATTCAAGCATTCCTTCCATCACTGTTTTGTACATTATTTACATTAATGACGACAATGACCAGTCAAGCCCTGAAGGTGGGCACCTCATCGCTGGAAGGTAGTTCTGCAGCAGGGCGGGTCTATAGGCAGGCACATGATTATTGAGATGCTCTGACTCAGTTCACTAGCCTACTTGTGGGCTTGACGGGCTCAGGAAGGTCACCAGTGCTTAATTTGTAAAAAAAACACACAAGCAGAACCGAAAGTTGTTGTAGGAGCCCACCTCCTGCCCTGCTGAATGTTAGGGTTGCCAGATACCAAGTGCTCTCTGATGTTTAAATACCCAACCAGAAACATGCACCCTTTCAAAAGCGCATCGAAGGCTTCTATGAGCTAGAGGAGGTTGAGGGACAATGATGCGATGAGCCAAGTATGGTCTCCTAGTTCAAGAGCCAGTCTGGACAGGTGCCAGTGCATTCCGGAAGGTTGGTACTACCTGTTTGGGAGGAAGGTGGTCCATATATGTTAATTCTAAGTCAAACAGGGGGCAGGGGCAAAGATGCCTAGAAGGTGCCACTTCTGGAGGGGAGAAGTACCCCACAATAAGCCTCCCCACTCAGAGGGGTGCATGAGGGGTGAGTAGTATGGTGCCTCACAGATACACAAAGGTTGTCGGAGAAGCAGGGACTCCTGACTAAAGAGAGCCCCTTTTGGGTGGAACAGTCCAGGGGTGTAGGTGAAATCAGAGCAGCAGGTAAAGTCACAGTGGCACCAGGGCCCGTGGTGTGAAGGGCGCACTGCACCCTATTCATGACAGTCATTTAATAGCCACTCGAGAGGCATGGGTGCCATTTTCACAAGGACCCATATGGTAGCCTTGCCATGACATTTGTTTCCAAATCCTCAGGACTGCTGGGACACAGCACCGCAGGGACGGTAGGGAGCCATGTTACACCCCTGCTGAGCACAGAATGAGGAGTGGTAGTAAAGGCACACACAGGCCTCGACCATTAGAAATCCCTTTCAGAGGTCTTAAGGATGGGGACAAAAGCTCTCTTTCAATAGCACAATGAGGAGTGTCAGTGCAAATGGGCACTTCCCATATGACAGTACATAACATCTCAGTACACAGTGCTGCTTTGAGAAAAAACTTGCCCCATACATACTACGGACCTAGGGCTTGATTTAGATCTCGGCGTAGGGGGTGACAGATATCCTGTCCACCGAAATTTAAATCCCAGTGTTTACTTTGGGATTTAGATTTCAGTGGATGGGATATCCATCGCCGTTGTGACAGAGTAACCCACCCGTCGAGATATAAATCAGGCCCTAATTACTGCCACTATTCAACACACTGCACCGATCTGAGAACTATAGCACTCTCACGTGAACAAAAGGAATCACACCGTGCTTTAGAATTCTGCTAAATAAATCTTTCTGTGCAATGTGTTGGTTAAACACCTCTATGGTACAGAGGAGTGAAGTGTTGTGGGCTGGTGTCTCAAGAGCAGCAAAAATCCTGCAGAACATTTGTGAGCGGTTAGTGTCCATAGGATGCAGCATAGTGTGGCGGGATGGTTTCCTTAACATGGAATGTATTGTGTTAGGTTTGTGTTCTTTGGGCACAATGCAGTGGGATAGTTTCTATGCGGTCACAGTGTGGTGGGGTTGTGTAAACAGACTATAGTGCGGTGCGTTTGGTAAATGTCCGTAGGATGATGCATTGTGTGGTGGGTTGGTGTCCTTACCATGCAATGCTTTGCGTCAGGTTTGTGTTCCTTGGGCACAATGCAGTGGGATAGTTTCTATGGGGTCACAGTGTGGTGGGGTTGTGTAAACAGACTATAGTGCAGTATGTTTGGTAAATGTCCGTAGGATGATGCATTGTGTGGTGGGTTGGTGTCCTTACCATGCAATGCAATGCTTTGCGTCAGGTTTGTGTTCCTTGGGCACAGTGCAGTGGGATAGTTTCTATGGGGTCACAGTGTGGTGGGGTTGTGTAAACAGACTATAGTGCGGTGCGTTTGGTAAATGTCCGTAGGATGATGCATTGTGTGGTGGGTTGGTGTCCTTACCATGCAATGCTTTGCGTCAGGTTTGTGTTCCTTGGGCACAATGCAGTGGGATAGTTTCTATGGGGTCACAGTGTGGTGGGGTTGTGTAAACAGACTATAGTGCAGTATGTTTGGTAAATGTCCGTAGGATGATGGTTGGTTGGTGTCCTTACCATGCAATGCTTTGCATCAGGTTTGTGTTCCTTGGGCACAGTGCAGTGGAATAGAGTCTAGAACGACCACAATGTGGAGTGGGTTGTGTAAACGGACAATAGTGCAGTGTGGTTGGTAAATGTCCATAAATGTCGGTCAGCCCATGGATTCTTCTCCAGGGTCGCAGCTTGGCCATTAAGATGGGGGATGTAAGCTTCAGATTTCCCAAGAATCACGCTGGTTTAAATACGTTATTGTGAGAAGCAGGGCAGGAGTGGGGCCCTACGAGCAGTAGGAAGGGAGAGGAGTGTGGTTTGTGTGGGGTACTTACAACTCAATATTTTGTAAAATAGCTATATTAAGACCCTTAAAACAGAGTCGAGTGTGTGTTTTTGTCTGCATGTGTACGTAAAAATTCTAAGTGAATCCAACAAACACCTCTCCACACCCACCTTAAAGCACCTGTGCCCAACTATTTACTAAAGATACTTTAGTGAAGTGTAACCCCCACCTCATAGAAGCTACACCCTTGTTCTTCATGTGGTTAGTACTCACAGGATGCTGCGCGGCATGCTGAGATACCGCGCCTACAACACAGTGTAATGAGAAGGTAGTGAGTTAGGACCTGATTTAGAGTTTGACGGATGGTTTACTCTGTCATAAAAGTGAGGGATATCCTGTCCGCCAGATTACAAGTGCATTATATCCTACGGCTTTTGAACTGAGGCAGACAGATTATCTATTGTGTTTGTGATTGAGTAAACCATCCACCAAACTCCACATAAGACCCTCAGAGTTTAAAATTATATTTAGGAAGACAATTTGTAAATAAAAACATTACACGCAGTAAAGAGGCGGTTCCTACCTACAGACACTCAAAAGTCTGTAAAGTACACTGAATATAGCTGATCACCAAACATACAATAATCAGTGGAGAAGCTGTGCATCCCGCTAGCACATCTTTGTCAAAGTGGTTAATCATTACTTTACCTATGTAACACTTTCATCTCACAGTTTCAACTTGATTTTCCAACCAATGTTTTAATTAACTTCTCATTAATATCACCCACAATTAAAAATAATGAATCTGAGTTTTTACTTCTAACTTCATGTGCCACTTGTCTTCATGCCAGTTTTAAAATCAGCATTGGTCTTAATATTTCTAAATTAGAAATAAACAAATGTAAAATCAAATATTTTAACAAAATAGCTAGCTTAAGGGCTAACACATTCCAGGTTTTATGTTTGATTTCACTACATTCACATGTAAAGCCTTGACTATCTAATTTAGCTAGCCTGCCCAAAGGTCTGCCATTTTGTACGGGGAGGACTTTTTTTGCAAAACGTCAAAAACAGGGAGTTGCAATTGACCTGTCAGTCGTGCCTCCTGCAACATCGTGATTGCCACACTGCTTATTAAGCCCAAGTCTGGGCTCTGTTTTCAGCCATCTTTCAAAACCAAATATATTCCTGAGATAATTGGCTGCGATTCTGACAGGTTAATCCTCTCAGGAATGTTGTGATTACCGAGAAGTGGGCGGGACTACCACCTTCACTAGGATAAGCCAGTGCTTAATTTGAGCTGGTGGTTTCTGGTGGGGGGCTTCGGCACCTATTGTTGAGGGGAAGCACTTATTTTTCTGCATCAGGCGTTTAGTGCGAGCAAAAGTCACATATGGGAAAGAGGGAGGAAGAGTAGGACGGAAAAAGTGTCACAATGGAGAAAGCAGAAAGCTGCAAGTAAATTGGGCAGTGAAATGCGTGACGGGGCTGTGCCTGGGGGCCCGTGTCACTCAGTCCACCAGCCTTTCCCTGGCGGGGTAAACCGCCAAGGAAAGGCTGGCGGAATGCGACTCATTATCCGGAGGGCAGCGCTGCCTGTTGGATATGAAATGCTGCCAACCACCAGACTGCCTGGTGGCAGGAGCCTGGCGGTGGTGGCGTTTCCACCGTGGCAGTTCAGCCATGTTCAGAATATGGCGGTCTGGACCGCCATGCCATTGGCGGCAATGACCACCATGTTCTTTATGACCCCCTATATCATTTACATACTTTATTGACTTTCCCATGAAATGTAAATCCTTCTTTAAATAATTTACTGTTTCCACTTTATTAAAACGATTTTACTTGTCATCATTCTTATTTGTGCGTTGCTTGTAGTTACTTTTAGTTCAACCAGTTTTACATCTTCTTCTCCTTCTATAATCCAGATGCATGTACTTCTCCTCCAGTAATCTGTCCTACACCCCCTACAAATGTAACATCAGTGTCAGTGCTATTACTTCGAGCAGTGGTCTTCAAACCTGTTAATGCTGACCAACCCCAGTGGGAAAAAAAAAATTCAGAGACCCCCTCTGAATTTTTCACAATTATTCTATTAGATTGGCAATGACTAAATCTGTCTAGATTTATTTAAACTTTGTAGTAAAGTTCTGTTACTGTTATAAAAATACAATCAAATACATGATGCCAAACATCAGGGGTGGCTCCTTCATAAGGATAGAGGAGTGTTGCCCCCACCCCCCTTCCCCGCCAGCAGCGGCAGCTGCAAACCTTTTCCCAAAAAAAGTTTTTTGGTAAAAGGGGGGAACCACGGGGGTGATGAGCAGTGCGCATGTGTGTTTGGCCGGCCGTCTCGGACGGCTTGAGAGAGCCTGCACAGGCTCACAGTTTGCCTGGGAGCGCCCTGGTTTGGTGCTCCCAGCCAAACCTATTGCTGCTGTAAGCAGCATCAGGATTGCGCAGGGCAAGCTGGGAGCCTGTGCATGCCTGCAGCGAGGAGACGGAGGAGCGGAGCGGCGCACGGCGATAAGGTAAGTGTTTTTAAAAAAAATGTTTATTATTTTAAATTTAATTTAATCCCCCCCGCGCCACCCCGCCCCTTCTGCTACGCGCGAGCTGCGACTGCCAAACATACTACTCTGGTCAGGCAGGCCATACTAAGCTGTAAGTACAGTGTGATTATTAGAAGTGGAGATGGGGGTTTTGAAGAGCATTTGTAGTCCTGTTGACACATAGGGCCTGATTACAACTTTGGAGGAGGTGTTAATCCGTCCCAAAAGTGACGGTAAAGTGACGGATATACCACCAGCCGTATTACGAGTTCCATAGGATATAATGGACTCGTAATATGGCTGGTGGTATATCCGTCACTTTTGGGACTGATTAACACCTCCCCCAAAGTTTGAATCAGGCCCCAAGTCCCAAGCTTGGACATAAATGAAAAAACAGGCTAGTGATGGCCCATTACAGAGCGGATTACTGCTGCTCATTTTTTCATCTTAAAACAAAGCCCTGTTATTGACATAAAGCTTCTTTTGGCCAGAGCCCGGCGCCCCGGGGATCATTTGAGGCCGACCCCACAGTTCGAAGACCCTTCACTTAGAGAGTGGAGGGTGTAAATGCACAAAGGATGTTACTAGGGTTCACATTTACTTCATCAATGGAAGTGCTCCCGCTGCTGCTTCCTAGAGTCTGAAGGTTGCAGGTTGGTTCAGTAATGACTGGTGCGCCTCCAGTGTGTGTCGCGCTGGTACTTACCGGCTTTACTGGCAGTGTAGGTAGGTCACCTGGTGTCCTTGGGGTGCAGTACAGTAGGTTGGTATTATTAGGATGCAGTAAAGCGAGGAAGTCAATTGTTTAAGGGCAACTGCGGTGTCCTGGAAGTCAGCCACTGCCCCCCCCGCACACTTGAAAAATGGTTGCACTTGGTGCAGAGATTGGTGGAGGCAGAAAGCATGACATCACATAGAGAAGAGAACACAGGAGAGTGTAAAAAGATGATAGAAGCAGCATGGGACTCAGTGCTTCTTTCAGTCGCAGTAGCTGCTGGAGGTGGGGTAGTGAATGGGTAGCCGCAGTGCTTCATTTGTAACTAAAAACATGTCGGTGCCCAAAGCTCTCCTCTGAAACACGCGGCTGCTGCAATTAAATGTGCGAGCACAGAATACTGAGGCAGCGTAATCCTGAAGCCTTCTCGGACCTCTTCAATCCATTTAAAGGCACTCCTTGCCCCTTCAGCTCACTCTTGCAGCTTTCTGAGTTTCTGACAGTTTTCTGTTTTTCTCTTTCTTCGCAGGTTATGCCTAATGCCAAAAAATAAGTGCCGACCCTCAAAAATAATTGCCGGTGCCCAGCACCGGAAACCACTGGCTCAAATTAAGCACTAGCCGCACCCGCGATACATAGTCTTAGAGGCCGGATCCATGGTACATAACTGTGGTCGGAGCTGGTGCATCTTGTGCCATGTGATGCACCAACGCCATTGGAGTTCATTGCAAAGTTAGATTATTGCATTTTATTTCCACTCCTTGCCCCTCACTATTGCACTGAAAGTCTCATTGAACTGCACCCTCTTAATAAAATATGTATGTTTTAATTCATGGATGTTCTCCAGGACTCTTTATATAAATAGAAAATGGCCCTCTGTTCAGCTGTTTAAGGTTAATTTATGTTTGGGGTTTTTGCAAATTGTTCAGCCTTGGTTGTGTAAATATAGCACTGTGTAAATGACAGGGAAGTACTGTTGAGAGAAATATAGTGATATTGTCCTCCTAGCGCCTCGTGATCCGTAAACACTTCCCAGCACTAGAAGCCTATCTCAAAGTGATGGGTCGGCAACAAAATATTGTGAGGAAATAAAGGTCACAGTTGTTGGCATTCTTTTTTTGTTTCAAAATAGTTTTATTCGCTTTCATAGGAAGAAATATAAATAGTTAGGAGCTGGTAACAGAGAGGAAAGCAGGTTTGGCCAAATTGTTAATAAAACTGATTCCAGCAAGAAGAAATTGGTGTTTAATTCTTGCAGAGAGAACCCTCAAGAGTTAGTAAAGAGTCACAAGAGAGGGTAAACTGTGGAGGGCGTGTAGTTGATAGAGCGTAGACCATGAGATGTAAGAGACATCGAGTGCCAAGAAAACTGGGGGGAAAGTGGGATGCAGTGCAGGGTGACCTCTCTAGCGACCCTGGGGTGAAAGGCAGTATGGTAGGATGGGGTTCATGGGATGCAGTGCAATATGGCGGGATAGGATTCCTTTGATGCAGTGCAGTGTGACGGGTTAGAGTTCATGGGATGCAGTGCAGTATGGCGGGATAGGATTCCTTTGATGCAGTGCAGTGTGACGGGTTAGAGTTCATCGGATGCAGTGCAGTATGGAGGGATAGGGTTCCTTTGATGCAGTGCAGTATAGTGGGACAGGGTTCATTGAATGCAGTGCAGTATGGAGGGATAGGGTTCCTTTGATGCAGTGCAGTATAGTGGGATAGAGTTCATTGAATGCAGTGCAGTATAGTGGGACAGGGTTCATTGAATGCAGTGCAGTATGGCTGGATAGGGTTCCTTTGATGCACTGCAGTATAGTGGGATCGAGTTAATTGAATGCAGTGCAGTATAGAGGGATAGAGTTCATTGAATGCAGTGCAGTATAGTGGGATAGAGTTAATTGAATGCAGTGCAGTACGTTGGTATAGTGTTCTTTTGATGCAGTGCAGTATAGTGGGATCGAGTTCATTGAATACAGTGCAGTATAGAGGGATAGAGTTCATTGAATGCAGTGCAGTATGGCTGGATAGGGTTCCTTTGATGCACTGCAGTATGGTGTGGTAGAAATTCTTGATGCCGTGCAGTAGGGTGGGACAGAGTTCATTGGATGCCGTGCAGTATGGTGGGATAGCGTTCCTTTGATGCAGGACAGTATCATTGGATAGAGTTCATTGGATGCAGTGAGGTATGGCGGGATAGGATTTCTTTGATGCAGTGCAGTGTGACGGATTAGAGTTCATTGGATGCTATGCAGTATGGAGGGATAGCGTTTCTTTGATTAAGTGCAGTGTGATGGGGTGGAGTTCATTGGATGCTGTGCAGTATGGAGGGATAGCGTTTCTTTGATGCAGGGAAGAATCGTGGAATAGAGTTCATTGGATGCAGTGCAGTTGTATAGTGTTCTCTGATGCAGTGCCCGATGGCGGGATAGAGCTCCTTTGATGCAGTGCAGTATGGTTGTATAGTGTTCTCTGATGCAGTGCCATATGGCGGGATAGAGATCCTTTGATGCAGATCAGAATGGTAGGATGGGGTTCATGGGGTGCAAGGCAGTATGGTTGTATAGTGTTCTCTGATGCAGTGCCATATGGCGGGATAGAGTTCCTTTGATGCAGTGCCATATGGTAGGATAGAGTTCCTTTGATGCAGTGCCATATGGTAGGATAGGGTTCATTGGATGCAGTGCAGTATGGTTGTATAGTGTTCTCTGATGCAGTGCCCTATGGCGGGATAGAGTTCCTTTGATGCAGTGCAGTATAGCAGGTTAGAGTCAGGGGCGGCTCCTCCATTAGGGCGGAGGAGCGTCGCCCCCCCCACCAGCAGCAGGAGCTGCAAACCTTTAAAAATAAAACTATAATCAACCTACGTTATTATATTTTTCTTTTTATAGGGGTGGGGCCATGGGATGACGAGCACCGAGGGGAGTGCACAGAGCGCTCCCCTCAGTGCGCATGTGTGTTTGGCCAGACGTCGACGGCCGGCCAAACACACATACGCACAAGGGCTCTCTCCAACCCAGCACAGTGTAGTCGCGCTGGAGAGAGCCGTCCCAGCCTGCCTTTCTGCATTTGATCGCCCAGCCAATCATAATGCTGCTATGAGCAGCGTAATATTGGCCGCAGGGCAGGCTGGGAGCCTGCAGCGCAGCGGAGAGAGGCAGCGACGTCCAGCTAAGTTTTATTTTTATTTGATTTTTGTTTTATCCCCCCACCCACCACTTTTCCAAGTCACCAGCCGCGACTGGTTAGAGTGCATCGGATGCAGTGCAGTATTCTTGGACAGCGTTCCTTTAATGCAGTGCAGCATGCCGGGGTAGTGTTTCTTTTTATGGGATGTGGTACGGTTGGGTACTGTTTCTTTGAAGCAATGCAGTATGGTAGGATAGTTTTTCTTTGATGGAGTGCATGGCACTGTCGCGTTTCTTCAACGCAGTGCATTGTGGTAGGACAGAGTCCATTGGATGCAGTGACCTTGATCAATGTCCCTACGGTGCAGTCCCTTTTTTGAGTTACTGGCCTAGAATAATGCCTGGTTTGGTGGGTCAGTGTCCTTGGGATCAAACAGAGGACAATGTTTTTACCCCCTCTAGAACGCAGTGTGATGGCTAGGCTTAGGAACCGAGGGTGCAGGGCAGTCTGGTAGGGTGCAGTGTGTGAAGGAATTAATAAATGTGATTATTTGAGATCAAGCCTCTTAAACGATAAATTTAAAAATAAACATCATCTAATCACTTTCAGGAAGTCCTTTAAAAAAAGATAAGCTAAAAGCACACATTAGTTAAACAATCAATTCAACTACAAGTAATATGGCACAGAGTCGTTTATAAACATTAAAAAGCTGGCTGAAGCACATGCTACATCTAAAAAATGCATTCTAATTAAAAATTAAAGGGCAACCAAACCTGATCTAATGTTAGATTTTAAGAAAATAGCCTTTAAAATTCCCTGTTGCAAAGTTAAGGATTATCAGCAGTCGAAAAGTACATGGACCTTCGTACAATGTCTCTGGAGCCCGCACACTCATAAACCATCTTTACTCTTAAAAGAACACATCCTGATAGCATACGGTGTGTCCCACTCTAAATATAAAGCTGGTACGGTGCATTTTAGAATTTGGAAGACTATTAGGATAGGGGGAGGCCGCCCAGGTCTGAAATTTTTCTTCAGCTGAAGGCCTTTCTCATAGAGAACAAAGATCCCTTCTCTTGAGTCGAACCCACCCATCTTGGATAATTCTTTCTTGGAGTATGTAAGTTGAGATGCACAATATAATTCTTGATCTATAGTATATCAGCTTCCACCTTCAGCTGTTTCTGTGTCTTCTGAGGCCACTTAAGACCACTTTAAATGATCTTATCCAGACATAGGGACATATTGGGTTACTTGGATACTAATAATTTGCTTCAAAACCTTAATGTTCGTATAGGCATAAATATGGACCAGGATTGGACCTCAACCTCCACCCTAATTGCCGATACTTTGGAATATATTCGAAGGGATAACAGTTTTTTTTAAACAACAACCCTCTACCTTATCCCAACCTAGAATTTTATCTAAGAATTTAGAATTAGAATTTTGAATTTTGAATTTTATCTAAGCTCAGCATTTCTACTTCATGTAGAATTTTAGGAGGAATTAGTGCTTCATCAAATGAAAGGATGGCCCACCAGATTCTTTTTTGAATTTCTGTAAACCTTTGAGAGTTGATAATGATTTTGCCTTTAACATACCTATATGGAAAGACCAACTCAGGGATTTAGTAAAAAGCATCCCTAAATGCTTATATTCTGAGGTGTCTTCACTACCCAATGGACCATTTGAAGCAGTGCTTTCTCTTACCCAAGGTCATAATTTTGGTTTTATCTGAATTAATTATTAACTTATTTTTCATGCAGCACTTTTCAAGCTCCACCAATTTCCTTTGTAAGCCAACTGGTGGACAATCCACACGAATTAGATCAACTGCATAGAGCAGGCGTGATATGTCGTAACCCTTTGTTTTAAGAGAAAAGGAGTGAATACCTAATAGTGTTTTTGAAAGGTCAGCTAGGTGTAGGAAAAAACAATTGGGGACCCTGACACAACCTTATCGCAGCGCATTATCAATGCATCCAACTGTGTAACCCCAGTAACACCTGGAATTTCCATGCCTTCCAAATTGTCCCACAAGATCTTTTATTCCACCAGATCAAAGGCGGCTTGGAAGTCTACCAATCAGGTACAGAAAGAACCCCAATTTCTAAGCATGTTGGTGCAATAGCCCATAGGCTAGGGCAGTGATTTATAATAGGATGCCCAGGCTTGAAGCCGCCCTGATCCACTGAGATCATATTCTGCTCTTCGCACTATTGTCAGAGCGCCTGGAGCAATACATTGCTAAACTGTTTGCACCAGCTTCATTAAACATATCAACTGGTAGTTTGTGGGGTCTGCCGGGTCACCCTTTTTAAAAAATGGTTTTATTATTGCACCTTTCCATATGTAAGGATAGGCCAAAGCAAATATAAATTGTTTAAACACATCTGCATAGTATTTCACGCAACAGTTTATATTCGTCTTTGTTATGACTGCTGGCAGATCATCCAGTCCTGAGAATCTGATTCATTTTCTTTGCATAATAATATCTCTAATTGCAGAGCCAGCAAAAAAGGAGAGCAATTTGGGGTAGGTTCTAAAAGCCTTCTTAGTTCCCAGATTATCTTTAGTGTTCTACCCAACCCCCTTCAGATACCACACCTCCTGCTCCCACCTCCCTGCCAGGCACCCCTAAGCACATCAATTTCCAAACCTTTGTCACATCATTGGTTGATATTTTCGCCATCATTTCACCCCAATTCCTTTTGTATGCTATCAGGGCTCAGTGTTGTGTGACATCAATTTCCAAAACTTTGTTACATCATTGGTTGATATTTTCGCCATCATTTCACCCCAATTCCTTTTGTATGCTATCAGGGCTCAGTGTTGTGTGTCATTGTCACCAGGATGAACTAAGCGGGGATGAATCCCATGATGATGTGTTATTGTCCTCACGGTGCGCTGAGGTAGGTTAGCTTTCCCAGGAGTCCGCGCGCAGTCCTTATCAGGGGCCACAATGACGGAGACACTGACCACAAGAAACCTGCACACAGCACCACCACCCCAGAAGACTCCACGATAAACAATGCCACACAAGGAGGCATAGTCATAGAATGCCATGATATTTACAAGTCAACAGGCCCGTGAAGAAAGGGTGAGGTGCTGTAAGTAACTGAACCAGTGGAGAGAATTCCATCATTGGCATCACCTCCCACCTGTGAGGCTGCTGCAGGAGTGAGCCAACCACATGTCATGTGAGCTGGACACTACTGCAATGGCGCAAACCATTGATGTCATGGGCATGTCCCTATGCAGGGTCCTTTCTTGACGTAGATGCACTCCACTGATAATGAGAGCTACAGCTTTCTGGAGCCAGGCCTAGTAACAAAAGGCACCGCTGAGCACCGCGTTGTATTTGGTGGTCAGATCACAATCAAACATACAAACACAGACACAAACACACAATTTCACTCCGAAACTGCAAGCTCAAAGGCCTGATGACACTCCTCCACTCACTGCCCAACTCGAGGTTGTAAAGAACTTTGGCGTTATCACTGACAAGCAGCTGACCTTTAAATCCAAATCAATACGGTTGTTGCCACTTGTTTTGGCTCGATGAGCCTGGCCAAATAAATCTTACAATTTCTTTCCTTCCCAGATGGGGCTACCGTTCTTCTTGCCCTGGTAGTGTCTAGGTTGGACTACCCCATGCCCTTTACGCAGGACTTCCTCAATGTCCTCTGCAGAGGCTTCAAATTGATCAGAGCGCAGCAGCTCGCTTGGTACTTCATGAGTACGGATGATGCCCCATTTTAAGAACCTACACTCTTTACCGCTCATGTTTAAAACGTTAACCCTCATGCACAGGGCCCATCACCAGTCTGGACGGAGAACTTGTCCTCTCGGACACAACTCTGCTCGCCACGCAGAAGTCTGCGGTCATCCTCTGGTCGCTTTGCCAAAGTTCCCAGGTTTAAGCGAGCAAATGGGGGAGGCAGATGCTTTTGCCCCCTGGGCCCGCAGGCCTGGAATAGTCTGGCAGCCGAATTCTGAATTACGTAAGGTAGTCAACTAATGTTCTTTCAAAAAAACAACTGAAGATGTGGCTTTTTAGTCCACAATTGCAATTCCTGTTGTATTTTCTCTTGCTTTCCCTAGCGCCGGGACAAAGCCGTGTGCTTTGTAAATCCTGCTATTCATTCATTCATTCACACACACGCACCCACTGACACACAGATGCACTCACACATACACACACTCGCGCACCCTCACTCCTCGTCCGATCTGAGATTACTTTAGTCATGACTCCAGGAACAACAGGCGTCAAAAACAGAAATCAACTTTTCTGAATACTTAACAATTTAGGCCCTCGAAGGCAAATTCTAATGGAAGTACGCACACACGCACACATTTCAGTGGAAATACATGCACACGCAAACACACACACGCACATGCACCTTCATAGACATGCAAGTGTGAGTGAGTTCTAGTACCAGGGGTCCCTCACTAGAACTGAGGCGCATTGGCAGAGCTGTATGTGCACCGCAGCACAGCGAGTGTGCTGCAGACGGGAAGTGACGTACATCAGACGAGCACTGTGTGGGGCCCACTACTGAAGTCTCTGTGAGTGCTTCGAGGTACATCTGGAGAACATCTCCAAGGTTTGGAGGCTGAGTGAAAAGTGGCCCTTGTGATGGGAGCTTTGCACAAGTGTATCCGAGCTGGTGATGAAACGCTCTCGGGTGGAGGGGGGGGGGGGGAGGTAAACTTGAGGGCTGTCGCTGTTCTCAAGCACTGGGGTGGGGGCCGATGGGACATCAAGAGAGAGTCCTGTGTGTGTGTGTGTGTGTGGTGGGGGGGGGGGGGGCGGTTTGAGTGGACGAGGAGAGGTTAACCAGAAGAGCTGAGCGCTGAGGTGGAGATGAGAGTGTAGGCTTGTGTCCTGATGTCATGTCTCTCCTTTCTTGCAGGGGGGTGAGAGCGCTACGAGTCACGCCGACATCTGTCCCCAGTTCCTGAGAGGCGACAGACTTCATCCCTGACTGATAAGCTTGCATCCACCGGGGAAGAGCCGGGCACGCCGCCAACTCCGAGACTGGCAGACATTCACCCTAACCGACAGATGGACTGAGAGACACTTCCCCCGGAGACAGGCGCGCATCCTTCTACGACAGCAGCACTCTCTGCACCTGGGTCCTCCCTGGCACTGCGCCCTGAAGTGACAGCTTGGCGCTTCATATCACTCCGTGGGCCAGGGCGGCAACAAGAAGGCGCGTACCTGGAAGAAGGAGGGCGCGGTGAAGTGCGCCTAGAGGCCAGTCAGTGAGGTAGAGAGTGCGCTTGAGTACCTCACGGGCTGGAATATTTAGGCACAGGTCTGCCAGGGGAGAGGACAAGGAACAACCGACCACCCCACCCACCACACCTTGCAACATTGGATGAAAGAGTGGACAAACGGTGAGAAAAAGTGTAAGACCCCCCCCCCCCCCCGCCCCCAGCGGGGGATTTTTGAGGCACCCCTGAGAGAGCATTAACAGTTCAGTACACGATGGGCAACTCGAGCCGCCCCTGGACCTCGGTGACGCCTCTAGTTGCTATAAACGACAGGCCCCTTTGAGAAGAGAATAGCAGGCCTGCATATGATGGAGAAGAGGAAATGCTGCCTTGGGGAGGCGAACTGTTTACTTCTGATTTGGAGGCAGGGCTGGGGTGAGGTCAGCTATTCCGAATGTGAGGTAGATTTGGAGGCGCGGCTGAGAAGAGGCGATTGATTCTGCCCAGAGTGGACATTTCCAACCACAGATGGAACAATGACGAGCACAGTGGAGAATCTGAAACTCCATTGAGATGAAGTTTATAATTTTGTGCACATGGGGAAAGTGGGGGCCATACACGGATAGGTTTAACAGTTCTACAGGTAAGCAGGAGTTGGAGGCACAGATGAGAAGGGGTTAACTAGCTGTTAGAGAACTAGAGTCATCGCTGGACAAAGGTTATCCCCTTCCAAGTGATGGGGAACGAGTGTCACCACTGAAGAAGTTTCCGCCATAAGAGATTGCGCCAAAGGACGCAGACAGGGGGCGCACAAGAAAAAGAAATGAGACAAGGGGCTGAGAGGAGAAATAAAAACATTGAAGGGAATAAACACAAAAAAGAAAGTAAAAAAGAGGAGGAGGAACAGAAAGAACAACACAATTCCCATTTCAAAAAGCTGGACTGCCCTCTTCCACTGACACAGATCAAACGTGGCCTTACCACTGTCCACTCATCCACACTACCCTCTTGGCCACGAAGACACAGATCAGTTGCCTCCTCCCCTGAGCCTCCCGCCTGCCCCGACCCCCTCTGCCCTGCCTGGGTGTAAGATGCATCACAGCCCCGAGGTGGAGACCCTGCACAACAACTCCCTCTCGTGGCTGGCCTGTGGCGTGCTCTCCCTGCTGGCCAACGCCTGGACCATCCTCAGCATCTCGGCCAAGCAGCAGAAGCACAAACCCCTGGAGCTCCTGCTCTGCTTCCTGGCAGGTACCCACATCCTGATGGTCGCCATCCCTCTCACCATGTTCTCGGTCATCCAGCTGCGCAAGGAGGCCTCGGACTACGACTGGAACGAGGGCATCTGCAAGGTCTTCGTCTCCACCTACTACACCCTGGCACTGGCCACCTGCTTCACCGTGGCCTCGCTGTCCTACCACCGCATGTGGATGGTGCGCTGGCCGGTCAACTACCGCCTGAGCAACACCAAGAAGCAGGCGCTGCATGCCATCATGGGCATCTGGATGGTGTCCTTCATCCTCTCCACCCTGCCCAGCATCGGCTGGCACGACAACACTGAGCGCTACTACGCGCGTGGATGCCAGTTCATCGTCAGCAAGATTGGCCTGGGCTTCGGAGTGTGCTTCAGCCTGCTGCTTCTAGGTGGCATCTCCATGGGCTTGGTGTGTGTGGCCATCACATTCTACCATGCCTTGTGCGGCCGAGGACGGGCAGGCCGCCGCGCTGCCCGCAATGCCTTCAACGTGCCCACCATTGTGGTGGAGGATGCCCAGGGCAAGCGTCGCTCCTCTTTAGATGGCTCAGAGTCGGCCAAGACCTCCATGCAAATGACCAACCTGATTGGCGCCATCGTCTTCCTCTACGACACGCTGACGGGGCTGCCCATACTGGTAAGGCTGGCATCACAAGTCTACTCTTGAAGGAATGTGGGCGACTGTCACTGCGTCATCTTCCATAGCAAGTACAGCTTCCGCTGTTGTATCCATTTTCACCTGATGCCACCTGTTGCACCCACTGCCACACCTACAGCTACCACATTATGTCACACCAAGTGTAACCGCCTGCTGACACGCACACTGCCGCACCGTGGCACAGTGCCCACAGCCATGACATGCTGCCACACCCACTGCCATCACCTGCTGCTGCACCCACTGCCACACCCACAGCTACCACATAGAGCCACACCCACTGCCGCCACCTGCTGCTGCACCCACTGCCACACCCACAGCTACCACATGATGTCACACCAAGTGCAACCGCCTGCTGACGCGCACACTGCCGCACCATGGCACAGTGCCCACAGCCATGACATGCTGCCACACCCACAGCTACCATGTGTGCCGCACCAAGTGCCACCACCTGCTGACGCACACACTGCCGCACATGGCACAGTGCCCACAGCCATGACATTCTGCCACACCACTGCCACCACCTGCTGCTGCACCCACTGCCACACCCACAGCTACCACATAGAGCTACACCAAGTGCCACCACCTGCTGACGCACACACTGCCGCACGACGCCACAGCGCCCACAGCCATGGCATGCTGCCAAACCCACTGACACCACCTACTGCTGCACCCACTGCCACACCCACAGCTACCACATAGAGCCACACCCACTGCCACCACCTGCTGCTGCACCCACTGCCACACCCACAGCTACCACATGATGTCACACCAAGTGCCACCGCCTGCTGACGCACACACTGCCACACCCACAGCTACCACATGGTGTCACACCAAGTGCCACCGCCTACTGACGCACACACTGCCGCACCCACAGCTACCATGTGGTGCCACACCAAGTGCCACCGCATGCTGACACACACTGCCGCACCACAGTGCCCATAGCCATGACATGCTGCTGCACCCACTGACATCACCTGCTGCTGCACCCACTGCCACACCCACAGCTACCATATGTGCTGCACCAAGTGCCACCGCCTGCTGACATGCACACTGCCGCACCATGCCACAGTGCCCACAGCCGAAATACTGCCACATCCACTGTCACCACCTGCTGTATCACCTGCTGCCAGGCCCTCTGCCACCACCTACTGCCACACCTGCTGCCACCACTTTCTGCCTCACACACAGCCAACACCTGCTGCCACACCGATGCTGCTACCTGGTGCTGCACCCACTTCTTTGTCGAACCTATAGGACCTGAAGAAGAAAGAGGGTCCCTGGACTTAATATAGTAGCTCAACCAGGGAAGTAGAAGCTGCACAAAAAATAATGAGCTATCTTAGAATCATATTTCATACATAGATACAAGACAAGAAAAAGGATATGTAACAATATTCATCTTATAATGTATGTCAACACTCACAAAAAACTATTATGGGCCTGATTACAACTTTGGAGGAGGTGTTAATCCGTCCCAAATGTGACAGATATACCACCAGCCGTATTACGAGTTCCATAGGATATAATGGACTCGTAATACGGCTGGTGGTATATCCGTCACTTTTGGGACGTATTAACACCTTCCCCAAAGTTGTAATCAGGCCCTATATGTCCAATCTGAGGCTACATCACATATCATTCATTGTCTACATGGTCAAGGATATCATTACACAAAGATACAGTATTGTTATATCAATAATTTATCAATCATTATTAAATACATCATAAAACAGACAGTACCTACATCATTCACACCACATTCATTCTACACTAATATATACAACAGCATACCACTAACTAATCAAATATTAACACATAATCAAATATTAACATATATATGCTGTAATACCAATATACATTTGCTTCAACCTATAAAGTCCAGTATCTTAATTTTTTCATATGATTCTCCCAGAACATAGTAGGAACCAAGGGCCGACGCGTGTTTCGGGGATCCTCTCATAGGGAAGCCACCTTCATCAGGGCCGTTCCCAAATCTATATTCAAAGATGGATATAGACTTTATAGGTTTAAGCAAATGTATATTTGTATTAAAGCATATATATGCTAATATTTGATTATGTGTTAATATTTGATTATTTAGTGGTATACTGTTGTATATATTATAGTAGAATGAATGTGGTGTGAATGATGTACGTACTGTCTGTTTTATGATATATTTAATAATGATTAATAAAATATTGCTATAACAATACTGTATCTTTGTGATGAATATGAATATTGTTACATATCCTTTTTAATGTCTTGTATCTATGTAGGAAATATGATTCTAAGGTAGCTCATTATTTTCTGTGCAGCTTTCACTGCACCCACTTCTGCCACTTACTGCCTCACGCACTTCTGCACCCGCTGCCACCACCTTATACCACCAGATGCCAAATACAGCCACTACCTACTGCCACACCCAGTGCCACCACCTGCTGTATCACCCACTGCCACAACCTGCTACCAGTCTCTCTGCCACCACTTACTGCCTTGCCTTCTGCCAACACTCACTGCCTCACACACAGCCACCACCTGCTGCCACACCCCATGCCTCTACCTCCTGCTGCACACACTTCTTCCAGTTATTGCCTCACCAATTGCAACACTTCAGCTCCTGCATGCTGCCACACCAGCTGGTGCACGCTGTTAGTGTGTCACTGCCACCCTCACAGCCACCAACTGCTGATGCACCCACTGCTGCCCATGCAGCAGTGCCCACTGCTATCACATGCTGCCACACCCATTACAGTACCCGTAATTAGCACATGCTGCCACACCAGGTGCCACCACCTGTTAGCTCGCCCGCTGCTGCTCCCTGCTGCAGTGCCCAACAGCACCACATGCTGCCACACCCACTGCCACCACCAGCTGCATCACCTGCTGCCACAGTGTGCTGCCACCCACCCTGCGGCTGCCTGCAGTAGTACCAGCTGTCACACATGCTGCCACTCCCTCTGCCACCACCTACTGGCTCAGCTGCTGCCACCCCTGCTGCCTCATACACAGCCAACAATTGCTGCCACTCCCGTTGCCACCACCTGCTGCCTTACCTGCTACCACCCACGCCACACTCGCTGCCACAACCTTCTGCCTCCCACATGGCTTCCACCTGCCACCACACCTGAAGCCACAACCACTGCCTACTGCATCACCTTCTGCCATACTTTCTGCCACACCCACTGCCTCCACTTGCTGCCTTACTTGCATGTTGTTCCACCTGCTGCCACATCCACCATCACTCCCTCTGCCACCACCCATGGGCTCAGCTGCTGCCACACCTGCTGCCTCATACACAGCCAATAATTGCTGTCACACCAGCTGGTGCTCGCTGTTAGTGTGCCCACTGCCACCCTCACAGCCACCAACTGCTGATGCACCCACTGCCGCACCATGCAGCAGTGCCCACTTCTATCACATGCTGCCACATCCACTACCGCACCCATAATTAGCACATGCTGCCATACCAGGTGCCACCACCTGTGCCCGCTGCTGCTCCATGCTGCAGTGCCCACCAGCACCACATGTTGCCACACCCACTGCCACCACCAGCTGTATCACCTGCTGCCACAATGTGCTGCCACTCACCCTGCGGCCACCTGCAGTACTACCAGCTGTCACACATGCTGCCAATCCCTCTGCCACCACCTACTGGCTCAGCTGCTGCCACGCCTGCTCCCTCATACACAGCCAATAATTGCTGCCACACCAGTTGCCACCACTGCTTCCTGCTGCCGCACACACTTCCACCACTTGCTGCCTAACCCACTGCCTCCACCTGCTGCTGCACCCGCTGCCACATCCACTGCCACCCCCTGCTGCCTCTCCCACTGCCACACCTGCTCAACACCCACTGCCATATCCACTGGCACAACCAGCTGTCACACTCACTGCCACGAACTACTGCCACCCCTGCTGCCTCCCCTGCTGCCTTACCTGCTGCCACACCCGCCACACTCGCTGCCACAACCTGCTGCCTCCCACATGGCTACCACCTGCCACCACAACTGAGGCCACAATCACTGCCTACTGCATCACCTTCTGCCATACTTTTTGCCACACCCACTGCCACCACTTGCTGCCCTAATTGCATGCTGTCCCACCTGCTGCCACATCCCCCATCACTACCTGCTGCCACACTAGCTCCTACCATCTGCTATCACAATCACTGTTGCTCTGACTGGAACCACCTGCTTCCACACCCACTGCCACGCCTGCTGCTACACCCAGTGTCACCATGTGTGCTTCACTTGCGTCCAGCTCCTGCAACCACACCACCGGCTGCCGACTCCTGCCACCATCTGCTGCCACACTCCTTGCCACGACAGCTGAAACACCTACTGCCACTACCTGCTGATGTGCTCGCTGCCACACCATGTTGTCACTCCTGCTGCCCCATCCACTGCCACCATCTGCTGCCGATGCCCTGTCACCATCTGCTGCCACTCTCTTCGCAACACCGAATGCCACCACCTGCTTCCACACTCACTGTCAAACAGTTGCCATCTCCTGCCTGCTGCCTCACTCACTGCCACCATCTGCTGCTCACCCCTGGCACCCTCTGCTGCCACATTTACTGCCATTACCAGCTGCCACACCAACTTCCACACTTTGTTGCCACCAACTGCTGTACCACGCACTGCCACCACCAGATGCCTGATCCACTGCCTCACCTGCTGCCCCACTAAAAGCCACCACCAGCTGCCTGATCTAATGCCACACCTGCTGCCCCACCCAATGCCACCACCAGCTGCCTGATCTACTGCCACACCTGCTGCACCCACTGCCAAGACTTGCTGCTTCTCTCGCTGAAATACCAGCTTCCTCATCCGCTGCCACCACCAGATGCCATGCACATTGCCCCCACTTACTGCCACGCCTACTGCCACCTCATGGAGCCATGCCCACTGCCACCGCCGTTCCAATGCTCCCCCCACTCACTGCCACCACCTGCTTTTGTGTTCAGTGTCACACTCAGAGCCCCCCCCCCCAGCTGAAATACCCTCTGCTCCACCCATGGCCACATCTGCTGCCACACTTACCACAGTGGTCTCCTGCAATGCGCAATGTACCACCCACTGATGCCACTTCTAATGCACCCACTGCTCAACTCACTGAAACACAGTGCCAGATCCTTGCCTTGTGGGTGCCTCACCAGACTCCACTCCTCCCTGCTTTAGTCTTCTCGCCGACAGTATATCACTCTTTGGTTTGCTCTTTTCCCGACCCTATCAGTCTTGTGTGCCCAGTGGTTAATTTGTAAATAAAAACGTGCCTGTGCGAGCACGGAATACTGAGGCTGCGTAATCCTGAAGCGGTCTTTGACCTCTTTAATCCATTTACAGCCACTCCCTGCCCCTTAAACTCCCTCTTGCAGCTTTCTGCTTTCTCCCTTTGTGACGCTTTTCCCTCTTTCTTTGCTCGACCTTTCCCATATTTGTCTTTTGCTCGCAGTAATTGACATGCAGAAAGACAGGTGCCGGCCCTCAAAAACAGGTGCCGGTGCCCCCCTACGGGCAACCATCGGCTTAAATTAAGCACTGAATGTGCCTCTTTTACTCTTCACTTCCTTCTCTGCTCCGCTTTTCACTGTGTCCATCATACACCAACTCTACCTCTCCCCCTCTTCTGATATGTCTTTTCACTTCTCGCTTCCCCTTTCATCTCTCCCTGTTTCTGCTCTCATTTCTCCTTAGTTCCTCCTGTCTTTCACTTAGCTTCTCTTTATCTCTCTAGTCTCTCTTTTCATACACTCTTCCTTCCCTGTACTCTCTCTTCCCCATTCTTTACTTCTCCCAATAGGAATTATTTTCGCTTTCTCCCTTCCTTTGTCCCTCTTACTTCCCTCGCACCTTCCTTTTTTTCTTTTTGTCATTCATTCACTCCCTCTCTTTTATACTCTCTCTCCCTCGCTCTCTCTTCTTTCTCTGTCCACTCTCTCTCGATTTCTCCCCCGCACCCCTTTCTCTTCCTCCATCTCCTTCTCTCAAGTTTTATGTTCTTTCTGTGCCCCCTCACCCTTTGTCTCCTTCTTACTCTCCCCTCCTTCTCTTCCCTCACTCCCTGACCCCACACCCTCTTCCCCCGCCCCTCTCTGCCTCACTCTAACTCTCGGTTCATCTCCGTCGGACTCTGTTTATTGGGTATTTTTACTCTTCTCATCAATTCCTCTGTCTGCTCCCTGACATATACCTTTCCCAGAAAGGGGGAAAAGTTAATTGATTCATTAATTAAATTGGGATAATTACATTAACAAGTTCATTACTTTAATTGCACAACTTAATCACCGCAGGAGCGCCCAATCGGCGGTTCTTGGGCAGATCATTCGGGAGATTAGAAAATGCAGTGAGCCCATTGGCAGGCGTCAGGGACAACCCCCCCCCCCCGTCCCCTCTAGCACGTGATTGGCTCAGGGGGGTCCCCTCTAACACGTGATTGGCTCAGGGGGCACCAGAGGAATACAGAGCCTGGCCACTCCGGGGCTGAAGGTAGTCTCAGGATGGTCCCTGGCAGAGCCTGTGGGATGGAGAGGACAGCCCAGGGTTGCACCTTTATCGGTGGGGATGGCAGGAAAAACAGAGAACTACAGAACCTGTTACCTAGAAGTTAGGGGAGAAAACAGTCCAAATTTACAAAGCCTGTCACCTTTATAGGTTGGGGTGGGAAGAGCAGTAGAGATTTACAGAATCTGTCACTTATAGGTAAAGGGCTGAGAGAACAGCCCACGATTACAGAGGATGACACCTTTTATAGATTATTGGGTGAGAACATCCAATGATTAAAGAGCCTTCACCTTTATAGGGTGGGACGGAGAGGACATTTTAGGACTACAGAACTTTCACCTTTATAGGGTGGGGTAGAAAGAAGAGCCCGGGATTACAGAGATTTCATCTTTATAGGATGGGATGGAGAGAACAGCCCAAGCTTGTAGAGGTTTTAACTTTATAGGTTGGGGAGGAGAGAAACGTTCAGGATTAGAGAGCTTTCACGTTTATAGGGTCAGGAGGAGACAAGAACCCAATATTACACAGCGTTCACCTTTATAGGGTGGGGACGAGGGAGGAACCCAGGATTACTGACCTTTCACCTCTATAGGATGGTGAGGAGAACAGCCCAGGATTAAAGCGCTTTCACCTTTATAGGTTGGAGAGGAGGGAATAGTCAGGATTACAGAATTTTTACCTTAATAGATTAGGGGCGGAAGGAACAGCCCAGGATCAAGGGGCTTTCACCTTTATAGGATGGTGAAGAGAGAACAGCACAGGATTAGAATCATCACCTTTATGTGTGTGTGTGTGGGGGGGGGGGGGGGGGGCGGGGGGAGAGAACAGCCAGGATTACAGAGTTTTCACCTTTATAGGTTGGAGAGGAGGGAATAGTCAGGATTACAGAATTTTTACCTTAATAGATTAGGGGCGGAAGGAACAGCCCAGGATCAAGGGGCTTTCACCTTTATAGGATGGTGAAGAGAGAACAGCACAGGATTAGAATCATCACCTTTATGTGTGTGTGGGGGGGGGGGGGGGGCGGGGGGAGAGAACAGCCAGGATTACAGAGTTTTCACCTTTATAGGGTGGGGCGGAGAGAACATTTTAGGATTACTTAACTTTCACTTTTATAGGGCCAGGAGGAGAGAATAACCCAGGATTACTGAGCTCTCACCTTTGTAGGTTGGAGCGGAGGGAACATGCAAGGAGTACGGAGCTCTCACCTTTATGGGGGGTTGGGGAGGAGGAGAACAGCCGGGATTACAGTGTGTTCACCTTTATAGGGCCAGGAGGAGAGAATAACCCAGGATTACTGAGCTCTCACCTTTGTACGGTGGGGACGCGGGAGGAACCCAGGATTAAGGAGCTTTCACCTTTATAGAATGGTGAGGAGAGAACAGCCCAGGATTCGAGTTTTCACTTTTAGGGGAGGTGGGGTGGAGTACAGCCAGGATTACAGTGTGTTCTCCTTTATAGGGCCAGGAGGAGAGAATAACCCAGGATTACAGAGCTCTCACCTTTGTAGGTTGGAGGAGAGAGCAGCCCTGGATTAGAGTTTTCACTTTTACAGGCGGAGTGGAGGGAACAGCATTGGATTACAGAGCTCTCACCTTTGTAGGTTGGGAGGAGAGAGCAGCCCTGGATTAGAGTTTTCACTTTTAGGGGAGGTGGGGTGGAGTACAGCCAGGATTACAGTGTGTTCTCCTTTATAGGGCCAGGAGGAGAGAATAACCCAGGATTACAGAGCTCTCACCTTTGTAGGTTGGAGGAGAGAGCAGCCCTGGATTAGAGTTTTCACTTTTACAGGCGGAGTGGAGGGAACAGCATTGGATTACAGAGCTCTCACCTTTGTAGGTTGGGAGGAGAGAGCAGCCCTGGATTAGAGTTTTCACTTTTACAGGCGGAGTGGAGGGAACAGCATTGGATTACAGAGCTCTCACCTTTGTAGGTTGGGAGGAGAGAGCAGCCCTGGATTAGAGTTTTCACTTTTAGGGGAGGTGGGGTGGAGTACAGCCAGGATTACAGTGTGTTCTCCTTTATAGGGCCAGGAGGAGAGAATAACCCAGGATTACAGAGCTCTCACCTTTGTAGGTTGGGAGGAGAGAACAGACCTGGATTAGAGTTTTCACTTTTAGGGGAGGTGGGGTGGAGTACAGCCAGGATTACAGTGTGTTCTCCTTTATAGGGCCAGGAGGAGAGAATAACCCAGGATTACAGAGCTCTCACCTTTGTAGGTTGGAGGAGAGAGCAGCCCTGGATTAGAGTTTTCACTTTTACAGGCGGAGTGGAGGGAACAGCATTGGATTACAGAGCTCTCACCTTTGTAGGTTGGGAGGAGAGAGCAGCCCTGGATTAGAGTTTTCACTTTTACAGGCGGAGTGGAGGGAACAGCATTGGATTACAGAGCTCTCACCTTTGTAGGTTGGGAGGAGAGAGCAGCCCTGGATTAGAGTTTTCACTTTTAGGGGAGGTGGGGTGGAGTACAGCCAGGATTACAGTGTGTTCTCCTTTATAGGGCCAGGAGGAGAGAATAACCCAGGATTACAGAGCTCTCACCTTTGTAGGTTGGAGGAGAGAACAGACCTGGATTAGAGTTTTCACTTTTACAGGCGGAGTGGAGGGAACAGCATTGGATTACAGAGCTCTCACCTTTGTAGGTTGGAGGAGAGAGCAGCCCTGGATTAGAGTTTTCACTTTTACAGGCGGAGTGGAGGGAACAGCATTGGATTACAGAGCTCTCACCTTTGTAGGTTGGAGGAGAGGGCAGCCCTGGATTAGAGTTTTCACTTTTACAGGCGGAGTGGAGGGAACAGCATTGGATTACAGAGCTCTCACCTTTGTAGGTTGGAGGAGAGAGCAGCCCTGGATTACCGAGCCTGACACCCTTTTAAACTGAGAGAACGGCTGGGGTGGAGAGATGGGCTCCTGAGTACAGAGCCCCTCACCCTCCTAGAGGGCGTTGAGAGAACTGCTCTTACAGGACCTGTCACTTCAAGGTGGGGGAGGGGAGTCCAAGGGACTGTCAAAGGTGTAAGTGGCATGCCACATATATGCTTGTTAGGCTCCAGGGTTTGGCGCAATGAACGGACTCAAGGGACTGGCACCAAGGGTAGAGAGTCCGAACATTCCCTGTGCTTCCCAGTGAAACACATATAGAATATATATGAATATATCCATGCTGCATAGTTTGGTTTTACATCACATAATTCCAGTTTATATGCCCATATTATCACCGACCACCAAGGATAGCCATCATACGCAAACAATTCCACTGCCATTATGCCAGGAAATGCCCCCTTCTTGTCTAGAATGTCAGTTATTTATCAGTGATTGGCACCATCATTCCAGCTCCACCGTTATGCCATGGATGGGTTCCGTTATGGCGCAAATGCCTACAGTATGCCAAAATGGCTAACCTTAGGCAAGTGGGTGTCTTATTATGTCAGGTATACCCTCAATATGCAGAGAATCCCCACGGAACGCCAGGGCCCACATTATGCCGGAGATGGACACCATGATGGCCACTATTGTTCCAGAGCAACCTTTATGCCAAGTGTGCCCTCCGTCACCCCAAGTAAGGCCTCAGCATACCAAGAATGGTACCATTATACCCTGGGCCTCATTTACACTGCACCAACGGAGTGGCGCAGTGTGCCGGCCCATATTTATAAGGCCACACAAAGTCACCTTGTGCAGCTTTTCATGGCCTTGAAAATATGGACCCCTTTCATGCATTACACTGTGAGAAAAGGGCGGGTTTTAGGTGTTTCCATGCAACTTCCATGGAATCCAAAAGAATCCCACGCATTCCCAGATTTACAACTCTGGGAATGCGTTAGATTCCTACACCACCTCAGGGGTGGCGTTAAAGTGCAGCAGTGGGGGTAAATAACATTATTTCTCCCCATTTTTACCTCTTTCTATGCAAGCTGCATTCTACAGCACACATAGAAAGAGGAAAACGCCATGAAGGACTGTTTATGTGCATGAAGTTGTCCCTTCCTGCACATAAACAATCATCCCTGCAACGCAGGTACTCTTGCATCATGGTGCAAGGGTGCCTGCATTGGTGCTAGGCAGCAATTTGTGCGCCAGTGCAGGGGTCCCTTTGTTTCGATGAAGGGCGGTACAGCAGAAAGGCTTTCGGCGCTGCCCTGAGCCAAAACGTAGTAAATGAGGCCCTTGGTGAGGACCCAGTCATGCCAGAAATGCCAACGATAGGAACCAAATACCACAATTATGACAGTGGCACACCCATTTTTTTTTTACCATAGAAGAAACCCCTTATCCTATGAAGACCAGATGATAATGTTGAAGAGGGGTACCACCCCTGGAGCATTCATTCTGTATCATACACATACACAAAGACACATGTATGCTCTCTTTGTCCCATACACACATATGCATATATTGTCATGCATATATGTGCCTACTCTCACACGCACACACAGCCAGATAGTGTCATAAACACACATACATATACATGCAGACACATGCACTCTCTGTCTCTCTCTCTCTCTCACACACACACACACAGATACACACACACACATACACATATTGTCATACACACATGCACTCACACACACACAGCCACATACTGTTATAAACACACACACATATACATTCAGACACATGCACCCTCTGTCTCTCTCTCTCACACACACACACATAGACAGATACACACACATACACACACACATTCACATAGTCATACACACGCACACTCACCCACACAGCCACATACTTTCATAAGCACACACACACGCACACATACACACACACACAGACACATAATCTCTCTCTCTCTATATATATATATATATACACACACACACACACACACACACACATATATATATATCTCACAGACACACACAAACACACACACATATTGTCAAACACATGTGGCTCACTCTCACACACACACACACACGTCATGCACACATGCGCTCACTCTCACACACCAAGACGCACACACGTCATGCACACATGTGCTCACTCTCACACACCAAGACGCACACACCCGGACAGACAGACACACACACACGTGCACTAACTCACTTCTCACAGCCCTGAGACAAAGAAGCATGTCTGGCCATGTGTCCCAGTCCCCCCACCTCTTCCAGTGCTACCAGCATCTCAGCTTTTGCACCCTGATTAAAAATCAGATTTTCTAGCTTGGCTCAGCACACCCTTTACCTTGGCTGCTACTGTCACTCACAGGGTCTGAATCGGTGCATTGTAGCCTCTGCAGTGTACACAAAGTGGAATTTGGTAGTTCAAAACTATCTGGCTTACACTAGGGCCTCCTAGTGGCTATTCCTGCACACCGACATTCTGAATGATAAGCCACCACTGGTGACCTCCAGGGCCAGGTGAACGAAGCAGGGAGCTGTAGTCTGTTCCCTCTCAGAATTGGTGGGAGAGGAGATGGGGCAGGGGTATAAAGTACAGCACTGCTCGCTTTGGATGTGCCCAGGCAACAGTGACTTGGTGTAATAGTGACTGAGAGATTCCTGTCTTCTGATCCTGCAGTGACCCCCTCTGGTCTTTCTTCTTTCCTGCAGGTGGTTAGCTTTGTGAGTCTGAAGTACAACAGTGCCCCCATCTGGATGGTGCTGTGTGTGCTCTGGTGCTCCATGGTGCAGACACTGCTGCTTCCCTCGTTCATCTGGTCCTGCGAGCGGTACCGGGCGGATGTCAAGACCGTGTGGGAGCAGTGTGTGGCCATCATGTCCGAGGAGGATGGGGATGAAGGTAAGCACGTCCTAATCCAAGACCACTCCAAGGAAGCACCATAATAAGTTTCTTCTGGTCCCAGCCCTGTCTCTCGGTCACCACTTATGGACATATTTGATACAGCAACCTCACTTGATCGGTTCCACAGGTGGATGCATTGCTACCTCGAGAGTCACTGAACTGTACACATCAATCAGTACACTTTTCCCTTACAGGGACCATTCTTATGGTTCTGTGGTGAACAAGGGACTGAGTACTGATGAGGGGGGTGTAAAATTTGCATAGTTTGCTTTTGCATAATTATGTGAAATTTCTGAAAAATTATGTGAATTTTAAATCTGTGATTTTGCATTATATTTTAACACAAAATGCGTCCTCACGTCAATTTTTGCTGCAAGGACCCATTCAACTAAAACACCACAAACAACATCTGCTTGTGTTTTCTTGTTCCCTTGCAATCGTGGTAAATCTTTACCATTAATGGGCACGTTCGTGCTCCATTTTGTTTTTACTGTAAATGGCACGTAATTACGTGAAGTGGTATAATGGCATCATTTTAGAAATTTCACTTAACAAGCGCAACTCGAAATTCCCCGTATTACGTGAATTGCATCAGCGTAATCTTTCGCGGAAGCCTAGTTAGTATCACACAATGCTGATATTAAAATATATTAAATGAAAAAAACACGGCAAAAAAGTTATGGTTCTGACACAAACTGCAAAATCACTGAAACGCGTCAGTTTTGGATTCCAAGGTACACAACATATGTCATAACTTGCAGAGCACACCATGTTGCTTTCTTTTCAACTATACTTTTTTCATGCCGTTGGCAAATTGGTGTTTTGACGATGGTGCGCTGCACGAGTCCTAGTGTGTGTTGGGAGTCATAACTAGCAAACTTCAGTGATTTTGCATATTTGATCCAGAATCATAATTCAGGGGCATATTTACAAAAATTGGCATAGGGCAGCTCCGCAAGTCGTTTTGCTGCAATGCCCTACAATATGGGTACTTGCAAAGATTTTCGCTGGGGCCAAAATTTTGGTCTGTGTTGTGACCGAGGGCCACATTGATGTGAAAAGGGCGACGGTCATGGTTGGGGGGTGGTTCGGGGGGATGTTGGAGGTAAGGTGGATTTAGGGGAGCAAAGCATAAACACCTAGTGGCTGAACTGCACAAAGTGAGATCAGAAAATTTGGGATTAATCATGGTTCCCTACTTTACCAAATTGTGTGATCCCATGCAATTGTTTTATTACACTTTCCCTTAATTCTCACATATAAAAGGACTCAAAATACAGGACTTCAGGATGCATTATGTACGAAACTTTCTCATGTGTTTGATTTAATAAACAATATTGTTGTTCATGTATAATACAAACCCAGGCCACTCAAAGGGTCACATAACAACTGGCTTGCCTCTTAGTTCACTATTGGCACTGTTGCCAGGGTGGGGAAGAATGAATGTTTCCAGATTCATGTTTAAAAAAAAAAAAGATCACTTTAAAAAAAAAAAAAAACTCTTCAATATTCAATGTACTGATATATTCCAATTTAATAAGGTGAAATGGTTCTGCATTTTAATAAAGTATACTTTTTGAATTCTGAAAAAACATATTTTTACACTTTTGCTGCACAATGTCTTTAAAAATGAAAATGTTCTTATAGTTAAGTGCTGCAGGAGCACCTAAATATAGTCTCTTTTTAACTTCAATTAAAATAAATACACAATAGCCTGTTTAGTGCTGAGTTGGATAAACAGCAGCCCAGTGCTGCTGGTGACCCGGGGGCCACATGTAAAGATCGGGGGGGGGGGGCGCATGCAGCCCCCGGGCCATACTTTGAGTCTCGCTGCTTGGAATGATCCCCTTCATTTGACTTTTATCAGTCCACTGGTCACATTTAGGGAGCTGATTTTTTATTTTTTATTCAGCACTCCAGGCGAGTGCATGTGTTTTCTAGCTCTCTCCTTCCTGTGATGATTCTTCCCCCTTTTCCCCAAATACCCCATTGCACTGTGTTGCTCCCACCACACCCAGCTTGTCTGTAAAAGCAAAGCAACAGTGATAATTCTGGCTCGGGTATAGCTGAAGAGCAGACTTTGAGGGTTGCTTTTGTTTTATCTCCTGCATTCCACACATTGCATGACAGCCAGTGATGCTGGAAAAATGTTTAGAGTGGCAATGCTGGCCAACAACATCACCTCACAAAAGCCACTGGGTTACAGGACACTCTGCCTGTGAAAACACAACAAATGCTGACAACCCAAAGAAAAAAAACATTTGACAGGCTCCTTTATTGTTCATCCTCTTTTTCAGCTCTTTCAAGTTTTCTGCAGCGCACCTCACAACCCTCTAATTCCAGCCCCACGGGCATTGGCACACAAAGGTCTTTATGGCACTGGGGAAGTGCCATCTGTTGCACTCAGCTTGCCTCTGAATCAGAAGGTGTACTTAGAATGACACTTCTCCTGGAGGCACAGGCATCTGCTTCCTTGGCCAACATACAGACATTTCCATATTTGTTTTAAACTCTGTACAGAGTTTTCAGAGTGAAAAATATTTGAAAAATAAACAACACCATTTATAAAGAATGAAAAGATTGAATTCAATGAGCAGTTTTAAGACACTTTAAGATATATGTTTGCTTTTTATCCCTTAGTTTTTTACTTTTGTTAAACAATATCCACAAACATTGGCAAAGCCAGTTGTTTGCCACTCTCATTATGAAGAGTAATCTTTTGACTTTGCCAGTGCTTGTTTCCTGTTACCCTATCCCCCGCTTCTTTACTCATTTGCTACCCACCAGTCTTCACTCACCACATAGGCTGCCCTTGCCCCTTCCTGCACCAATGGCCACCAGGTTGTCACAGTGGTTTTTTTCCGGTCACAGTCAGTTTTTCCAGGAGGTGTCTTTACTCAACTGGTGTTCCCAGACAGTCTCGTCATTCTCCTCGGGTTTAATTAAAAGGGTTGGATGAACATTTTCCAAATTTGTGAGGCTTGATCTCATTTACTGTTTTTTCGAGGATCGGTGACTTTTGGTTCAGGCATTTTTTTGGCAATTTCAAACACATAACTGCATTGTGAGTGTGCGAAGTATGCATATATCTGTGGCCCTGCCTGTGTCGAGCAAGAATATTAAAGAAAGGGAATCAAGGCAAACAATTGGCTGAATATTCCTCATTTCGTTTATAGGAATAATGAGGATTTGCTATGAATGGTATGTTCTCGATTGGCTGGAATCCTATGAAAAATGCCATTTTCTTACCCACATATCAGAACAATCAAAGGAGGGAAAATGTAAAATGGTCTTTTTTGACTCAAGAAAACATACGGGGCAGATTTACAAGAAGTTGGTGCAGCGGCCCGATGTGCTGCTTTTCTTTCTTCCCCCTACCACCACTTAACGAAACCATGGTTGCGCCGTATTTATAATATGGCGCACCATGGCAGTCGTTAGCATATTAGCGTCAAAGATTTTTATGCTATTGTGGTGCTTTACTGCACTAGAGTAAAAAATGTTGACGGTAGTGGAGCAAAGCAGCGGGAGGCCCGTGGGTTATTATGGGAGCATCATTTTAACGCCTGCTCTCAGCAGGCGTTAAAAAATAACGGGAAAAATGGTGCAGTGAAAAGTTGTAAATTTCTCTGTGCCATTTTTTGGGCCCTCCCTGCGTCGGCACGCCCCCTGTTGCATACATTATGCCTGACGGAAGCGTAACGTGGCTTAAGGGTTTAGAAAGTGGAGCAATGCAAGCAATGTGACACTTTGTAAATCTGGGGGGGGCACCTTAGCACCGCCATAGCATAAAAAAATGACGCTTGGGCGACGCGGATGACCATGGGGCTTGCAAATATGCCTGTACATTTTTAAACATTGTGTATAGCAATTAGTATAGCATTTTATGGTTTGAGGAACGGCTTCATTCTGTAGAAGTCCTCTCCACATTTGTGGTTATCAGGAGTTCCAAAAAAGTTGGTCAGCTTTTGACAAAGTTCCTAATCTAAAATGGCTGCCTGGCAGTGCACTGGTGACAGAAGGACTTTAGCCCCAGATGCTGCTCATGAGCGATAGGGGTTGAATTTGAGGTGCTACCCATGCTGCCTTTCCATTTGTGAACAAGACACCTGGGCCTATATTTATACTTTTTCTGCGCCTCATTTGCGTCACTTTTTGACGCAAAAGCGGCACAAACTTACAAAATACAATTATATTTTGTAAGTTTGCGCCGCTTTTGCATCAAAAAGTGACGCAAATGCGGTGCAATAAAAGTATAAATATGGGCCCTGGGCGGATATCAGCTGCCTCAATCCTCGGCGACTGGCAAAATGCTTTGGGCAACATTGGACCAGGGCAGCTGTCCCAGGGCCCTGTTTTTAAACGCTACCACAGCGCCAGGGCATCTTTAAGGTGACAAGCTCCACCATGGCTCACACCGAGTCATGAGTGAGAGGACCGGGACGTGTCCCAACCACACCTGATCTCTGGGCACAAGAGCAGCTGCGGCCGGCCTTGGAAAAGCGATGCAAATGTGAGAGCAACACCAGAACAGCTCAATAGATGGAGTTTCAGACTATATTTGAATTCAGAAACAGAGGCATAGGCTTTGAGTTGGTATGGGGGGGGGGGTTAAAGTAGTTCAACCAAACAGAACCTTTATGTGGTGGAAGTGTTGTCTGAGTACAGCAACAAAATGAAAGTTGGCCGACAGTAGGGATTGTGATGGGTGTGAGGTAAGATCTAATGGAAGACGTATGCGGTGCAGGTGCCATGCAAAGCTTTGAAGACCAGCATGAGTAATTTGTCCTGTGCCCTGTTTTGGGCTGACAGCCAGCCTGCAGCCAGTGAAGTGAGTTAGATGGGATTGTGGGTAAGATAAATGGCATCTGATTGCAACATTAATGATCTTGTACGCGGAAAAAGCTTAGACGGACAAGCCTGCCCATAAGCTGTTGCAGTAATCTAACTTGCTCATGACCAGTGTATTTAATAGGGATTTAGCCATCTGGGAGGGGAGATGCTGCCTGATCTTCTAATATTTATCAGTGGGAGCCTAGGACCAGTAATAGTGCAGGAGATGAATGATTTGAGTCGCGTAGGGGAGGCAAAAGAGATGCTTAAGTCCCTGGCTGAAGGAGGTGGTGCCAGGCTATAGGGTGGGAATAAGATTGGGCAGCAGAGAAACATCTGAGAAGCAGAAAGTTGGAGAAACGATTTCCATCTTGAAGAAATTTAGCGATAGTGGGCCTACGGTCATCGAGTTTCATAAAGCCGCTGGTCTGAAAATGTGGTCTTGATATGTGATGTAATTGAAGACAATGAAAGAAAAAATGGAAGTTGTCTGTACACAGGTGTTACAAGAAGCCAAAGTAGGGAATTTAATCCAATCAAACAGTACTTATAAAGCATGGCTTATCACCAGCAAGGGTATGCCTTCATTGGCAATATATATGGTAGAGATTCAGAACAGTAAAGGTTGGAGGGCAAAACCTTGGGGGACACCCACTGGTGAAGAGTCGGAATTTGAGAAGGGATGGTTTTATGTGTAGGAGAACCTCTTTGGTGTATTTTAAGTGACTCCCAGTGAGGGAAGGGGTCTTATTATGGCAGCTTGATTGACTCTGTCGAATGCTGTAGAACAGTCCCCGCAACAAGAATAGAGGCAAGATGGTTGTGGGGGTTATGGGTAAGAATGTTTGAGCTGTAGATAAGTCTTGTTTCAGAGGACTGCCTGATGTCAGTGTGTTTTGACTGTGTCACTGGGATCCTGCTAGCCAGGACCCCAGTGCTTATGGTTTTTCGCCTCCTTGTCAGTATGTTTCACTGTTTTTGAAAGTATGCTAGACTTTAACTCTGGAATCCTGCTAACTAAGACCCCAGTGCTTATGTTCTCTCTGTTTCTAAATGTATCACTACATACTGGTAACCCAGTATTCCACTCCAAATTGGCATACTGGTCCCCCCTTAGAAGCTCCTAGTATATGGTACCTAGGTACCCAGGGCACTGGGGTTCCAGGGGATCCCTATGGGCTGCAGCATTACTTAGGCCACCCATAGGAGCCCATGCAAAGGCTTCTTTAGAACTGCCATTGCAGCCTGTGTGAAATGGTGCATGCACCATTTCACAGCCATTTACACTGCACCAGGTCACTTATAAGTCACCTATATGTCATACCTTCCAACCATAAAGGCTGGGTGCAAAGTACCCATGTGTGAGGGCACCTCTGCACTACCAGAAGTGCTCCCACGTTGTCCAGGACCATTTTCCCAGACTTCGTGAGTGCGGGGACGCCATTTTACGCGTGCCTATGTCCAGCTTCACAATGGTAACCCCGAATATGGTCATGTAAGGTGTCTAACAACTGGGAATTGTACCCCAATACTGATTCCAGTATTGGTTCCACAATCCCATGCACTCTGGGGGCTCCTCAGTGGACCCCCAGTACTGCCATACCAGCCTTCTGAGGTTTTCCAGGCAACCCCAGCAGCTGCCACCTCACAGACAGGTTTCTTCCCTCTTGTTGCTTGAGCTGCTCAAGCCCAGGAAGGCAGAACACAGGATTTCCTTTGGGAGAGGGGTGTTACACCCTCTCCCTTTGGAAATAGGGGTTTCAGGCTTTGGAGGGGTAGCCTCCCAGAGCCTCTGGAAATGCTTTAAAAGGCACAGATGGTGGCCTCTTTGCATAATCCAGTCTACACTGGTTCAGGGACCTCCAGCCCCTGCTCTGGTGTGAAACTGAACAAAGGAAAGGGGAGTGACCACTCCCCTGTCCATCACCACCCCTTGGATTCCAAGGTGGTGAGGCACTCTGGGAGCATCTGAGTGGCCAGTGCCAGCAGGTGATGTCAGGGTCCTCCCCTGATAGGTGCTTACCTGGTTAGGTGACTGATCCCCCTTTCAGGGCTATTTAGGAGCTCTCTTTTGGGTGGTTCTTCAGATTCAGATTGCAAGCCTCCAGCAGGAATCCTCTGCATCCTTTACTTCATCTTCTACCGGCGGAACCGCAGCTGATCCCTCCAGGAACACTACAAACTGCAACAAAGAAGCAAAGACGACTTCTGCAACATTGGAACTTCAGCTCCTGCCAGCAACTGCAACAGTTTCCAGGTTGTGCACCCTCCGAGGACTGCCTGTCTTCAGCCTGCGTCAGAAGAACCGAAGGAATCTCTCGTGGAGTGATGGAATCACTTCCCTGCTTCAGCAGGCACCTCTCTGCAGTGACGACCAGTGGCGTGGGTCCCCTCTCCAGGTAACAAGCGTGGATCCAGCAACACAGATGGTGGACTAAAGTAACCCCGACAGTCCCAACGCCCAGCTGTCCAACTTTGGTGGAGGAAAGAGCTTGCATCATCACGCAAGACAGTACCCCCGTGCACCAAGTGACTTGCAGGTGCCAAGGCTTGTGTGTGACCTTCCAAGAAGTTCTTTGTGCACAGCACAGCTTAGGCCCCCAGCACTCCATTCTGCGACACACAGCTTCCTGAGTTGTTCTCCGGCAGCGTGGGGTCCCTTTGTGTCGTGCTGTGTGGGCTTCCATTTGCAACTCCTTTGTCCCCATGCTGTGGGACTCCTGTGCATGCAGCCTGGTCTTCTGAGGGCTCTCTGAGTTGTTGAGGGTCCCCTCTGTCTCTCCCCCAGGTAGAGGCCACCAGGTCCCTCTTGGTCCCGGGCAAAGCCATTTTCCACTAACCGTGAGCTTTGCATGTGCCAAGGCTTGTTGGCGGAATCCAGCAACGCAAACCAGACTGCAATCATCCATCTGGCGTGGGAAATCTTCTGCACCAACCAGGAACCTGCATCTGTCTTCTTGGGTGCATAACTGACTTTGTCTTCTCACCAGTGGTTCTTCCTTTGCACCTTCATCTGGGTTATCAGGGGCTCCTGTTCTCTCTGGACTCTTCAGTGCTTCTTGGACTTGGTCCCCTTCTTCCACAGGTCTTCAGGTCCAGGAATCCATCATTGGAGTCTTGCAGTCTTTCCTGGTTCTTGCATAATCTTCTATCACAGCTTCTTGTGTGTTTCAGGAAACATACTGTGATTTACTCCTGTTTTTCTGGGCTCTGGGGTGGGGTCTATTACTTACCTTTGGTGTTTTCTTACACTCCCAGCGCCCCTCTACACACTACACTTGCCTAGGTTGGAAGCCGACTTTCGCATTTCACTATTTTAGTATATGGTTTGTGTTCCCCCTAGGCCCATTGCAACCTATTGTGATTTTCACTATTTGCACTGTTTCCTAACTGTTTACTTAGCTGTTTTTGGATTTTAGTGTATATACTGTGTATATTATTTACCTCCTAAGGGAGTATAGTCTCTAAGGTATTTTTTGCATTTGTGTCACCCCAAAAAAAAAGTACCTTTATTTTTGTAACACTGAGTATTTTCTTCCATGTGTGTGCGTACTGTGTGACCTCAGTGGTATTGCAAGAGCTTTGCATGTCTCCTAGTTCAGCCTTGGCTGCTCAGCTACAGCTACCTTTAGACTGCCTAGCTGCTAGACACTGACTGCATTTCACTAATAAGGGATAACTGGACCTGGTATAAGGTGTAAGTACCTTTAGTACCCACTACAAACCAGGCCAGCCTCCTACAGAGTGTAATTTGTAAAAGCCAAATAGATTGTAATGAATTATGTGAATTGGAGGAGGAAAGGTAAGGATCTAATTGACGGAGAAGACAGTAAAGAGTTTTAAGGAAGACAGGAAGTTGGGTGGTGGGTGATGGTTTGAGGTGGAGGTCGGATCATTAGTCAGGATACCCACATCCTTAATCACTCTGGGGCATATTTACAAGCCCCTTCAGCCACCTTAGCAGCGCCATATCGTCAGTTTTTTACGCTAAGGTGGATTTTCTGCCGCTTTCATTGTGCCACTTTGTAAGCCCTTGCCCCACATTATGCCTGTGTCATGCATAATGTCATGCATAATGTACGCAAGGGGGGGCGTTCCGGTGCAGGGAGGCTCAGAGCAGGCGTTAAAATTACGCACCAATTATCTTCAATGGGCCTACCTGTGGTTTACTGCACTAGTGTCAACATTTTTGACAATATTGTAAATATGGCACAACCATGGAGCAGTTAGGTTCCAATGGGGGGGTGGAGGGCATCTATGATGTGCTACTTTCTTGTAAATATGCCCCTCTGGGTTCATTCCAAAGAGTAGAGGATGGTTAAAAAGTGTGGGAGGCGATGTAGGAACTTGATGAAAGGGTTATCGATGGTGGACAGGAGGGGTTGGCATCCCCTCTGTGATCTCACCAATCATGTCAATGATAGTACCGTTTGTGATATCATCTCTGCAAACAATGTTTTTTAGGTTGTGGATTGAAACTGTAACACACCTTGCACTAAACTTTTTACGGGATGTTAGTATCGAAAAAGATAGGCGAGTAAAAGTTGACTTTTTACCTTAACAGCTGCACGCCATTTAAATTTAAATATTATCTGACCTTTTACAAATTATTGATATTTGAAATAATAACGAACACATTTGCATATTAATGTCAGTATTTGACAACATTTGAGACATGTTCAGACTTACTTGAAAAGATTTAGGGGCACATATAAGAGCCCCTAGTGCTACCTTAGCGCCGCCATAGTGTTATTTTTTTACGCTATGGTGGTGCTAATGTGGCATTTTCCCCGCGCCATATTACAAAATGGTACAATGCATGCATTGCACCACTTTGTAACCCCTTGTGCCACATTATGCCCACTCCAGGCATAGTGTATGCAAGGGGAACGTTCAGCATTAGGACACCTGCAAAAATGGCATAGTGAAATTTAAAAGACTTCAGTGCGCCATTTTTGGCTTCATTTTTAACGCTTACTCAGAGCAAGAGTTAAAATGATGCATCCATAGTAACCTATGAGCCTCCTTGCACTTTGCTCCACTAGCGTCAACATTTTTGATGCATTATAAATACGGCACAACCACGGTGTCGTTAGGTGCCGGTGGGGGGGGCACAAGAAAAGCAGCGCCTCATCCCTGATGCGCCACTTTTTCTTAAATATGGGCCTTCGAATTACAATTTTTTTTCACGAGATGGAGAGTCTGAGAAGAAGTAGTTATTGATTTTAGTCCTTCAAACGGATTTTATTTAAATTCATTTGTACCTTTTATGTGTTTTACATGTTTGTCTTGTGTGTACGAGTGTCCATTTTAATACAGTCTCTGTGTTTGTTGATCTGTCGGTGACTGTCTGTCTTTAGCTACTGCTTTGTCAATTTATTAAAATTGATGCCTGACAGGACTGCATGGTGTATGTCTCAATAAAAAACAGAATTTATACGGTAATTTTTGCTTTGAAAAAGTGATTTCTAGGTTCAATTTCTATTTTAAAAATGTTTGGTGATATTTCTGTTTTTTATGAAACTATTTCAGATTCTGGCAAACAGGTCCATCATATGATTGCACTTTCTTAAAACTTTAACATCCATTACCCCCAAAACTGCTGCACCAACGTGCACAGTTTCTGGAGGGTACAAGAGCTCGAAATGTTAAATCTGGTGGAATTTGGTGCAACTCTTTTAGAGGTATTTGTCTTGAAAAGCCTCATCTGCGAGACCTCGCTTGTCCCCCGCACTTGTTTTGCGCTGCACCAATGCTTGATGAAAGTTCTTTGCAGTACTCTGGGTGACCAGTCTTCAGCTCTGTAAACCTTAGTGAAGATAGGTCAAGGATTGGAAATGTACAGGGGAAATTGCTTTTTAGATTTCCAATCTGAAAGGCTTAGTTAACTAATCCTAAGACTTTTTACCCTCAACCTAATGGCAATTATTTGCCCCCCTCCGGTGCTAGCCAGCTAGGTTCGCTCTTTAGTAATACTAACACATCCATACAAACACATACAGCAGTTCCTGCGAGATCTGGCGGGGCTTCCCAGTGATCATGTGTAATCCAATAAAATCTACCCTGCCTTGTCTCTTTAAAGCCTGTGTACAGATATAAGAGGGCAGGAGCCCACCTGCACCGGTCTTGCGTGTAAGAGATGCACATTTTGGTGTCTCCGGGCTGGAAGAGAAGGTCAGTGAACCTCCCCATTAGCCATTGAACATGGAATTCCACTTGCCCACTTCCAGATGCTTAAGCCAGACAATGGATGTCAGGAGTAACTGCAGTGGTTTAGCAAGGGTGCCAGGCACTTCAATGCAAGCTAGGAAAATGGACATCCTTTGTCCCTGGATGGGAGAAAAATACAGCATTATTGGGGTTCACTGGGTCTCTAACGTCCCTGGGCCACGGTCCCACTGCACCTGCTACACGGAACAAACAGTTTTCTGTCTCTATTTATGTGTAAAAATCAGTAAAATCAGAAAACAAGGTACTTTAATCCTGATGCTGTTATCTGTGAGTAGAGCACCAAGCTCCTCCCTGTAGGCGCTGAAGATGACAAGCGACAGGCTAGAACCCTGGGGTACTCCGTACCTGAGAGGGATCTTTTGGGACTTGGCAGTGCCTATGTCAACGAACATGTTTTGGTTGAAAAGACAGGAGGGGAACCCATGAAGGACATTCCTGGTGAATCCCATTCGAGGCACCTGGGTATGTATGAGGGAGGGATGGTTGGCTGTGTCAAAGGCAGCTGAGAGGTCCAGCAATATCAGAAGACAGAGTATCATCTTCATCTGTGGTCGAGAGGGTATTGTCTACACTGTGCAAGGTAGCTGTCTCTCTGCTTCCTGTGTTCTGATGCCAGAATTGTAGTCGTGCAGGAGATGTTTAGTATTGATATGATCTAGGAGTTGATGAGAGACTTTATTTTCAATGATCTTGTCCATGAAGGGTAGATCAGTGATGGGACATCAGTTGACGAGGTCATAATGATCTAGTTTAGGTTTCATTAAGAGTGGGAGCTTCTGTCCTGTCTTGACACCTAGTGGGAAGATGCCTGGAGTAAGGGAGGCATTGACACTCGTGAGTAGGGGTGAGTGAGCGTCCTCAAAGAGACCATTGAGGAAGGGTAAGACATCATCTTCATAAGAAGTGGATTTGAGGGAGTTGAGAATGTCATTGAAATCTGGCAGAGATAGGTCTCTGAAGCCTTACCATTGCAAGATTCTGCGGGAAGGGGTTGGCATAAGAGATGAAGCTGTCTAGGTGTTGTTGATGTGCTGTCCTATCTTCTGTATTTTTGACTGAAGAAGAGGTTTATGGCATTGAACTTTTATGTGGAATGAGGAACAGGTGAGTCTGGAAGGAGGTTTATGCAGAGCTTGATTGTCTTGAAAGGCATCAGTCTTCGATTGGTGTCTTCATTGGTGGTGCTGGTACAGTACTTTGCTTTGGCTGATGAGATGATATATCTGCATGATGTCCCCAGGGACTTCAGTATTGTGAGGTAATCAGCAGTTCTGTTTTTTTCTCCCATTTTCTTTCCTGTATGTGGAAAAATTGTTACTGTCAGCAAGGTCTTTAGAGTACCAGGATGCTGAAGGCTTTGGGTTGCAAATGCATGTTTTAATTGGAGTGTGGAGGTTCACATAATTTTTCCCACAAAAGCATTGAAATAATTTGGAAGAGTTCTGGCATCGGATGTGCATTTGGCAGGGTAAGAGATGAATTCATGCTTTAAGTTGTCTATGGAGAAGTCTTTGCATGATCTGAAGGTTTCGTCTTCTCTTTTTTTGCTGACCTTGATTTGTAGGTAGGCCACTAAGCAGAGAGATAGGTGTGGCTAACAGGTGATTCCAGTATAGGGATATGGTCGGTTTGCATTGGATTGTTGGTGATGTTGGGACATCAAGGTAGAGAAAGTGGCCTTTGGAGTTTGTTGGTTGGGCGACATGCCATACCATGTTGAGTGTGCCCATGGTGTTGAAGATGCTGTCTCTTGTGAGTTTTTTGAGCCTGTGATGTCTGGTAGGTTGACATGCCCCCAGATGGCGGTATGGGCTTGTTGGATTAACAAGGTGGTGAGGAGATCTGAAAATTCATCAATGAAGTCCTAGTTCCACCCAGAAGACCTGGAGCTGAGATGGAATGTGGTGGTGTGATTTGCAGAGTAAGGAATGGCATGTCAGCAGCTCTATGGAGTTGAGAGTTACTTGCATACCTAGGGTGCAGAACCATGAGGACCTATGGATTACAGGGAGGCCACCTCCCATATTTTGTGCGCGGTCCACACGATGATGCTGTAGCCTGGGAAAGAAGGACATCTAGAATATGCGGGTGTGTGGTGGAACCAAGATAAGGGCACCAGTCAAGCTTGGGATAGGTGACAAGTTCTGTGATGACTGGTTCATGGAGTACTGCAGAGCAAACATTAATGAGCATTAGCTGCAATGTGTTTTCTTTAGTTTGACAGTGCGTGATATTTAGTGGGATTTATATGCAATTGGATGTATGTGTTGTGCAAATGCTATGTGAGTGTCTGGATTGTCCAGACCTGGTGTGATTGTGGGAATTGACAGCATGAGGTAAGTTTCAGTGAAGCAGGCATTTTTGTCCAATGCCGTCGTTGGCCCCACAGGCCCAAACAAGCAATATCCTTTTCTGTGTCTGCTCTTTGCTGGGGACACCCAAGTGGTGAGATGCCCTGAAGGGTTGAATGAAGTAGGGAGAAGACAGGAAGTGATGCCATTTTCTACATAATTGAATGATGGGGAAGTGCAATGATTTCACTTCTTGCGCATATGGATGAAAATAAATTCAGTGATCTCACTTCCTTTGCTGAAGGATGATGGGAAAGGCGTGGGTTGGGCTGGTCTGAACAAGTTTTTCTCTCTACTGAAAGGAGGACCACACTCTCTGTCACCTGTGGCTATGTATTATGAAGCTTGGATGAACTGGGTCTGGACTGAACCACCTTAGAACATGGCAAGCTATTTGGCACCAAAAGACAAGCCAAACAATACACGTGACTCATAGGGAAGATGAGGCATGAGGCACATCTGTGCATACCTTCAGTAGAAAAAATATTCATGGTTCATGGAGTGCAAGGAAAGCCCTGAGGATATAAACTAGGAGGGACGTCTGAGATGAATGCATGCAACATGATCTAGAGTAGAAGAAGGCATGTGATTGATTTGGATTATATACACTATTTGTGCCTGAAATGGCATATTCATCTTTGAGATGAGATGTGTATCATACATCCCTGAGGTGGTTTGCAGGAACTATATCAAAAGACAGTGGAGTTACCCACTAACCTGGTGTCTTTTTCTCCTCTCTAGACAACGCACGTGATGACTACCTGGATGGGCGCTTATGTGAGGTGCGCTTTGATGCCAATGGCACGGCCTCCATGAAGCGAGTTCCTCAGTTCATTGGAGCCGAGACAAAGGAGGGCAAGTTCCTGCCTCTAAGACCCAGCGAGAGGGTCCACTACCTGCAGGTGCAACGTCATCAGGTGAGCCAGTGAACTCTGACAACTTTAAGAGACTAATGTACTATGTAGTCTATAGACAGTGGGTGCAGTAGAGGCATTCCATGGCCCACTGTATGAACTGAGGTGCTTCTGGCACACAGTCTTTAGACAAAGTAGGTATGTAAGTGTACAATATGCAGTGTTGGGCCAATGAATGAAGAACACAAAGTCATTGAACCAGTACATGCAGTGGAGGGGCATTGGATCAAGGTTTTTCAGTAGCGGGTTACAAGGACGCGGTCCAAGGGTTCCCAAGTCGGACATGCAAGATGAGAAAAATTGTTGGGTTTTGTCATAAGGGTGCCTCTGAGGGCATATTTTGTATTCATGCATTTGCGATGCATTCCTGGACCCAGTGCATGCTGCTAGGTGTATGGGTGTTTAGGAGACGTCCAGAACACAGTCTAGGTCATTGAGGACCCTGGCGACACTTGCGTGTATTCACAAACGTAAATTACGTATGTGAGAAATCTACATGTGTAATTTACTCTTACACTGTTGAGTATGTTTACTACTTTTGGGTATGCACAAAATCAGAGCTAAAGTTGCTCGAACGTGTACGCTTACAGGCCTCCACCACCTAAAAAAGGGGGGTTAGCAACGTTTACAAGTATGAGTTACTACTGAAAAAACAGTAGTAATGATAGTATTAGTATATTTCTGAAAAGTGAAGTATAGAATTAATTAAAAGTAACTTTATTATTTTTTAACAAAAATAATTGTTATATTACATTCAAAATAGGTTAAAAAAATATTTTATGCTTAATATGTACTATTTTAATATTTGTAAGCATTAAATTAATTATATTTATACTTTTTTATATTTTGAATTGTTTAATTTAATTTAACATTATTTCCTATGAGGTTTTATTTTAAGTCCCTAACTGTGTTCTTTTTTATGGGAGGGTGTTGCTGTACGAGTGGTTGGCTGTGTGTAGTGCTTGACTCTCCTTTGCTGAGTAATTTACTGCGGTTTAGAGTAACTTTAGAAGCACAGTTTTTGAAAAGCAATGGGTTTACTCTTTTGTGGGTGGGTGGAAGTCCCTTACTATTGCCCTCCTCGGCTCTTCCTACACCCCTTCTTACTCCTCCCTAATCCCTCCCATTTAGTCGTATGTATTCCCCATTTTCCAGCCACCCCCTCTGATCTTCCACATTTACTACTAAAAGGTATACCTACGTGTTTGGAGACTCTGAACTCAGTGCGGAGAGCCTGACACAGAAAGAAAGACAGGCGAGAAGGAAACTCTGTATTTAGGGTTCTGAATAGCTTTTTGTATCATGTTTGTGGCACTACTGCAGTACTAAATAACATACCACAAAATCCAGTTTGCCCAGTCGCTATGCGGCCTGCAGGTCCAGTATAGGTAGTATACCCATGCGGCGGTCCAAGATGCATTGTACTCAGAGAAAAGCATCTAGGACCTGGTGCATGCCATGGAGGGTCATGAGAAATTAGTGAACGCAGTACGGCGGCTGCACTCTTGCAGTGCGTGCCACGCAGCTTGTGCAGTGGATATTGCCTGTTTATAATATATGAAGTATATTCACCAATATAGACCAATATTCACATGGAATTGCTTTTTGGGACAAAAATGTTGTAGTGTGCCCAGTACCTAGCGTGTGCAGTGCATGGCCCCCAAGGAGCCCTTTTCATGCAATTACTGTGAAGACCCACTGTTTCCAGGAGGGTTATCTGAAGCAAGGGCTGCACCTGAGATTGACACAGAACACAGAGTTGTGCTGTAGCTGCCTTCCAGTAACATGGATAGTTAACGAGGGTCTCCAGCCACAGCGAACACTGCTGGGGATTCAAAGTAATAGTGCTGTACCCATGTACGCTTGCTGAGGGTCACAGGATGCAGCACTATGCACTGGTAACCTCCATCTTCACCCACTCCGGCATGCAATGGACTAGGCTTTCCAGATGCCAGTGTGAGCAGGGACTTAGCTTAGAGTGTATGTGGGGGCTGACACTAGAAGAGTATATGCCAAGACCTCCAGGAAGAAGGCATGCAGTGGAGAGGGTTGTACCATACTGTGCATGCAGTGCCAGAGGTTCATAGACCAATCTAAGGGTGGTGACAGGGTATGGCTGGATATGCTGCTGAGGAGGTTATAGGGCCCAGTATATGAAATATAGGTTGTGCTTGGAATATGCTTGGACTGGTCTATGGAGTGGAAGGGTTTCTAGGACCCAGTGAATGCAGCAGAGGAAGGTCCAATGAACTGTTCCAATGGGAGGAGTTTTAGAACCCGTAAGGGCTAGCAAGGGCTCTAGGACCTTCGTGTACAGAATGCAATGTACTCTAGCCATATATATATGCAGCAGTGATTTCCAGGAACTGCATACTGCAGAAGTTCTAGAGCCCAGGGCATGCAGTGGAGGCGGTAATACAGTGGAAAGGGTTCTAGCTCAAGGGCCAAGTGCATGAACTGGAGTCAGTTTACGGTCCAAGTGTATGCAGTGTAGAGGCTTCTGAGGTGGAGGAAACACAGGTGTTACTCATTGCGAGTGGGACTCCCACATTTGGAGGTCGGTTACTGAACTCACATATAACAAACAAAGGCCCTGATTTCCCGTCCGCCAACATCTAAATCCCATTATGTACTATGGGATTTAAATTTCAGCGGACGGGATATCCGTCATCGTTGTGAAAGAGTGAACCGTCCGCCGAGTTCTAAATCAGGCCCTAAATGCCAGATCTTGTAAGAAAGTGAATATTAGATGCAAGTCTCTACTGTGTACAGAACATTCCACCAAAATGGAATCGTTTCCCCAGCATGAGTTAATGTACAACACATGAGTACTGCTCGCCTACTGTTCAAGGCCATGAGTCTACTTTAGTGGTTGTTTTTTTTATGTTTCAGTTAGTTCTCTTATTTTTATTACTTTTCGTTTCATCATTGATGCCAAAGTCTATGTGACTTCACTTCCTGTGATGTCATCAAATATGCTAATGTGTTCTCAGTCCTATGAATTCTCACAACGTGAATTCTCTGAGGAAGTGGTGATCTCCAGGTGAAAATCTTCCAACAGAATTTCGTCCGTTGACTGCCCCTCTGGCGGTGGAAATCAATCCAGTGGACTCTCCTCAGGATTCTGCCTCTCCCTCCACAAATCAGATGACCACCGAGCCCTCTACACGCCCAATGCTTACTGTACTACCAGTGACGTCAACTAGAAGCCCGCGTCTGCTGAATGTATTTTGTATGCTTGTTCTGCTCTCTAGTGGTCATTTGAGGGAGTTGCAGGCTGTCTGGAAACTTGCTTCCGAAAATTCACAAACATTAATTACATGCTTTCAAGTTTATGGTTGGATTGAAGGGCGTAAAATTAAACACAGGGAGGGCAGAAGGACTCTGTTTATGTAAAAAAGTCAATTAAGACTAGCCCACGGACCAATGATAGTGACAGGCGTGACATGGGCGTGGTTAAAAGGCCAAAGAGAGATTACAACAGGGACAGAGCACTTGTGCGCTCGACCCTAAAAAACGAGTATACAGATGTTGTGCTGACAGACAGGCGAAAGTTAAAAGCAATACATCGAAACAGAAATTCATGAAAAGGTGCACAGAGGGGTGTGTGTGCTTGAATTACCATTCTTCAAAGTCGTAGAACATATTTTATTCTATAACTTCAAGTCTTTCTTTTCTTTCTCTTCATAGGTGCCGCTTTCCCGCCGCATGTCACATGACGAGAGTGAAATGTTCTCGCACCGCACGACTCCATTCATCCAGAAATGGTCGTCATCCGATGATATCCGGGGCGGGAGCCCACGCCGTGGGCCTATCCACCAGCCCCCTGACCTTCTCGAGTACCACCGCAGGCGGCAGAAGTCTGACGATGGACTCTCTACCCTGCGTCAGTTCCTGGAAGCAGGCATGCGTGATGGCAATGGTGCAGACGATGCCTTCTTCTGCCGAGAGGAAATAACCACTTTTATTGATGAGACACCAATGGCCTCCCCATCTGGCAGCCCATACAGAGCTCGTCCACAGGCAGCCAGCCCTCGTCGTGACCGCCGGATGTCACTCAGCACACCTGAGCCAGACGCCACGCGAACCCGCCGCTGCTCTCTTACAGAGCCCGGTTTAGGCCTCCCGCCATACAACTCCAGGAAGCCCCATATCTACAGGGACCAAGGGCGCTCGCCTGACCGGTCCAGGGCAGACCGCCTCCCATCCAGAGGGCCACCATACAGGGGCAGGGCAGATCCCCGTGATTTTTCCTTTAAGAGGACTTGCCGGCCAACTGAGATCCAAGCACCCTCTCTGAAAAACTTTCAAGAGCTGAAATTATAACTTTACAAAGAGGAGGGGGGGCTAAGGTCCTTTCTTTTACCCGATGATTAGAAATCTGGTGGTACTGCCCAATGGGGAGTGCCAGACGGCGGTGCCAAAGATGCCTCAATGGCAGAATAGGACACCCATGCGACACCAAATTAACATATCAGCAACTGCAAGACACTGTGGGACCATACAGGTGACAGTTCTCAGGCAAACCTGGTGGGGAGTCAAGTGGTGGGAGTATGAATGGGAGTATTGACCGGATGGGGGACCCCACTCTCTGCTTTACCTCTTAGTAACCTCCTCACACATAGGCTGCCAAATGCCATAGCGAATAAAGGTAGTGTTGAGAAAGCACTGGAGTGTGACCCGAAATGGAATAAAATATGAATTGGATTGGATGCTTCCGGGTCATGAGTCTTTCCCGCCTTTTTAAGATGGAACTGTGTATTTTTTCTGCGATGGTCTATGCAAGATGTTCGGCACAAGACATGACTATTCATTCACCCTAGGTTTCATTCCGTAGCTCAGCATAGACGGTCTGCAGTTAGTAGTAGTGTGTGAAACTTACAACTATGGATCCTCTTAAAGGTTTACTTTTATTGTTTAGACGAACAAAGACAGTTTTCAACATCTATCTGAAGCACAACTTGAAAATAATCTGATTCTTTGCAACAAAAACCCACCCACTTCTGTGGTTTCTCCCATTCTGATAGATGGTTGGTGCGCTTCCCCCTCTGAGAGCTACCCTGGGGCAGCTACTTCGCAATGGCAAAGGAGCGTCGCCCCCCTGGCTAAGCCAGGAGCTGAAAAATAAAATTATATTTCTTTATTGTTTTACCTTTTAGCTGCTGGCCCAACCAGCAGCCATTTGAAGGGAGGGGAGGGCTGGGTTGCAGGAGGTCGGAGAGGGGAGGACGAGAGAGTGCATCCAAATCCGCATGTGTGTTTGGCCACATGTCTTAGGCCGGCAAAAACACACATGCCCAATCAGGTTTCTCCAGCCCGGCTGTGTTGAACAGCCGGGCTGGAGAAACTGCACAGGCTCCAGGGTTGTGTCTGAGCGGCAGTCCGAGCCACTCAGATCAATCCTGACGCTGCTTTCAAGCTAGGTTTAGCATGAAAGCAGTGCCAGGATTGCTGGGGAGCCTGTGCTGGTGTCCCAGTGAATGCTGGGATACCAGAAAAAGAGGAGTGAGGTAGCAAGAGGTGGCAGCGACGGGAAGAGGTACCTTTTTTACCCCAACAAAAACAGAGCTTCTAGCAGGTCAAGAAGAGAACAGATCCTCTGAGGAACCCATGGGTCACACCCCGAAGAGAACAGAACCTTTGGCGGAGTTAAATTGCCTTTGAATAGGAGGTGCCACATCAGTTACCTCAAGAGTAGCGTAGACTCTGCTGTGGAGAAAGATCCTTAAACTGGAGGTGCCCATGGGTGGTGATACCCGAGGAGAGAACAGATCCTCTGCCAGAGCGAAAGGACTTGTGAATAGGTGGTGCTACATGGGTCGTGGTAACCCAGGACTAGAAGAGGAAAGCATGTCTGATGCAGAGAAGGTTCCCTGCGCTAAGTGGTGTCCTGGCATTCTGCTACTCCTAGGCATAAGCAGATGTTTTGCCATAGAGAAGGTGCCCCCCAATACCAGGTGCTTCTTGAGTTTTGGTACCCAGAGGAGAGCATAATCTCTCTGGTGAGGAGGAAGAATCTTTCAGTAGAAGAGTGCCACACTGGTTTTGATGCCCGCAAGGACAGAACAGACCCTCAGTCCTGAAGAGGGGGCCCTCGGATTCTGTAACACTTTAATGATCCCTTGGAAGACAATTGGGCTTACTCCCGTTTCAGAAGTGTAGACTTTTTTACAGCATCATTTTTTCTTTATTTCCTCTCTCATTCCCTTTTCCGGGTCCCAGAATTTAGCTTATTTGCATTCAACTCAGGGCATGTTTTAAATTACCTACTAGCACTTTTTGCACTGAGATTTGGGTCAGATTTATTAAGGCTTTGCCCTGAGTCAAAGCAGTGCAACATGGTGCATGGTGCTTATTATCCAGCACCAAAGGTTTTTGTGCTGGAAAGGTGCACTTTTCTAGCTGCTTTTCCTTGCTTTCTCTCATCTGGGCTTTACTGAGGCAGATCAGCACAAACACCCATAGGTTTTGAAGTAAAGCCACTGAAATAACCAGTCATGACTTTCCATCAAAAGCTAGCACGTAATTGAAGCACATGTAAAAAATGGGAAAAGTGCTCATTTATTTTAGAATAAAATGATGCATTGCATGTGTGCTGAGCTCACAGCTCGTGCGTGGGATTAATCTGAGTTCGTCAAAGGCATAAGAATTTGTTGAAGTTCATGCTTCCAGTACAAATCCTATGAAAGACAGCGCACATTTACCTCTGTATCGTGGTATGAGGCTGTGTGTCACGCAAGGCAGCCTTAGTAGAGCACCAGCGGAAGGATGAAAGCAGCAGGCCAACCTTAATGGATGTGGCTCTGAGCTCTCTTTCCCCCTTACCCATCTCAGCACAACAAATGTAGTTGTTCTGTTGTGTGGCATGGAGAATGAGTAAATCTGGGCCTTTCTCTCAATGCACAAAATGAAATCTGCTGAAGCTCTACTATTAAAAACCATTTAACAGCAAAGTGCATAGAACATTGGGCCTGATTTAAGAAAAGTGAAGCTGCACTCAGGGCACCACCACTTTTCTTGCACGCCTTGGTGCCCCCACCTAACGCCATTATGTGTGCGCTGTATCCAGGATACAGCGCACCATGGCGGTAGTTAGGGGGACCTGGCATCAGCGTTTCTGACGATGGTTCGGAGCTTTGCAGGATTACAAATTTTGGTGCTAATCCCGCAAAGCCCATTGATGCCCATTGTAAACAATGGTGTAGCTCCTTTTAACGCCTGCTCTGAGCAGGAGTTAAAAGTGCCGAAAAAATGACGCAAAGAAATCTCTGAGATTTCTTTGTGCCATTTTTTCAGCCCCCCTAACAGGGGACGTCTCCTTTGCATACATTATGCGTGGGGCAGACTTAATGTAGCGCAAAGCATTACAAAGTGGTGCAATATGTGCATTGCGCCACTTTGTAAATTTGACACAGCGATTTTGACCTCATTGGGCCACATTAGTGTAAAACAAATGACACCAATGTTGCGCAAAGAGGCGCTAGGGGCTCTTAAATCTGCCCCACTGTTTCTTAAATTAAGCACCGATCCAGGTATTCACAGGGAGCTTAAAATATTCAAGTACAATACATACTTTTAGGGAACTTACTTTGCACAAATACCTTTGCTTTAATCCAAAGAGTTTTGGGAGAAAGAACAATATTGCAAAACAGAGACAGAGTATTCATTGAGGAAGACGTTATATTGCTATGTTACACAGTTTTATACAGCGCATGTCTTCCAATTACACGGCCCCTTAGTGCTTTTATTGGATGAATTGTGTGTCTGCCCATGTGGATTCCCACAGAGGATCACTGATGGGGTGGGTCATCGACAGACCACATCAAATTTGGAAAGAATGGTACTGGGCTGGATGCTGGGTAGTCCCTGCATTTGCAGTCATCGTGAACTATGATCGAAACCGGATAAAGTTGAGATGTTTTCAAGGTTGTCTGTAAAGGGTGTATTTGTGGTCAGTGAACCCTTGTCGGCTGTGTCTGTCTGCTTTAAGTCTTTGTAGAACTTTTGCTGTATAGGTTACGGCTATACTTTCCTTGGTCCTGGTGGTGTGTGTGTTAGAGCAGTGGTTTCCAACCTGTGGTCCAGGGACCCCTGGGGGTCCGTGAAGCCTCCTTAGGGGGTCCGCGACTGCTTAGAAAATTGAATAATATTAACAGTTTAGGTCCCCAGCTTTCAGTAAGGACTCAGTAGGGAGTCCCCGGTTTCTAATTATTATTCAGTGGGGGTCACTGAGTACCAGTAATGATAAAGTGGGGGTCCACAGAAGTCAAAAGGTTGGAACCACTGTGTTAGAGGGTGTGTGCGGGGTATGTGCTGACTGCATTGCTCTGGCGATGTAAGTTAATTCTAATGATAGGCTGCAGGGTAGGTCATTTGTTTAATCCTACAATAAGGTTTTAACGTGTTTTCTAGATTGGTTAAAGTTATTCAGTCTTTATGCTGTTGTGACTGTACAGAGCAGCACTCTTCTGGTAATTTAGAAGATGTAATTTGTCAGACCCAGAGGACATTAAATTACTCCAATCAAATTTCCCAGAAGGGAAGTACACGTTGGAACTACAAATAGTTGTAAACTATCATTTGGCTCATCGCTTCAACCTAGTATCGTCTCTGACTTCCACAGCTCAAGGGCCACCTCAAGTATTTTCGAAGCTGGATCCACTTACCCTCTTTTTCACAACATTGTGTTTGCCACACCCAAAGTGCTGGAAGATTCCATAAATGATGAAGTGTTGGAGTTAGCTTTACTCAATTGAAAAGGAATTAAGGAGGACAGCACAACTTCAGAAGCAAGAAATTTGTAGGAAATGCTTCCAATTGCTTTTAACAAAACAAAATTCAGGGATCATGCAAAGCTGCACCTACTGTGGCATGGCAGTTCTTTTAGTATCCTTTGGGATGCTTTTCTGACTTTTCACCGCATTCTTTATTGTTATTAGCCGTGCGACTTTCCATGAGATAATATGGAAATAGCAGATTTGGCAGGATATTGGTAGGTTTTATTATCTTCTGTGTGACACTGAACAGGTCTTTCAGTAGAGGATTATGAAGAACAACTTCTCAATTCTTGACCAGAGCTTCTGAGATGAGTGGAACTCAAGAGACAATCTTTTGTTATACAAGAATGTTGGTGCTTTCCACTGAGTGTGGAAAAGAGAAAATGGCGCTGGCAGCAAAGCAAGGCATTGGGCATGACTCCATTTCTTCTGATCATTTCAAACCTATTTGTATAGTCCTGTCTTTACTCAAGCTAGCATTGTAACCCTTTACAGAATATTAGTGATGCCAAATTTGAAGATCTAGAAAATATCAAGAACTGATAGAGTTCATTCCTCCCTCTGAAGAAAAGCCCCTGTGCTGCACTCTTTTACTAAACTCCTTACAAAATGTACACACATTTTTTCATGGTTATTGCACTGGAAATTCACTGATCGGCACTGATCTCTGTTGAACAATTGGCTGGCGCAAGGCAAGCACATATATTTAATACTTATTAAATGGCGTCAAATATTTTTAAAGAGATTTAACATTCAGTTAATGATCATATAACATGATAACATTCAGACTGATTGATCGGTCATTAGAGTTATTAAGGGTTAATTCAAGTACCAAATAGTGTAATAGTCAATGCCTTCTAAAAAATCGAACTTTCTTGGTTTCTTATGACTTTCATGCTTTTTTAAGTACAATCATTCTTTCAGTAACATTATTTCAAACAAGTGTAATATTAAAGGATTCCTTTTCCATTGTAGTATTTTTTAAAAGGTTTCTTTCCCTTTTCAGTTAATTGAAATTTGTACAGCTGCTATCACCCGTGCAAAAGTCAATCTCTGGCAAGGTGCAGAATATCTTGGATTAATTGTTGTCAGACAAACATAATGTGTCCTCAATATCATTTACAAAAATAGCTCTCCAATGGAGTTAATAATAGAAAAGCTATGCCTAAAAGAGCAAACGTTTGGTAAATGTTGTGTGAGCAAAGATATTTAACTCAAATGATATTGTGTTATCAGTTTACTGACATACAACACGATCATCGCCCGTACTAGGGCTGAGTTAGAATACTTCATGGCGTCAAGACCTGAGGAAGAATATCGACATGCTTTTTTCCCCTAAACCCAGTTTTGAAAGCTTCCTTCATAGGGAGGTTGATTTGACAAGCACGACATGTTTCACACCACAACTCTTGACCCAGTAATACATTTTATTTTGTTTACCCTGTTCCACACAGAAAGCATCACTGAGGACAAAAAGTGTTACAATGCATGTAGATCAAGGCACAATTTGCATCCTTGTGCATCATTGAGGTCAGATTTAGAGTGGCTTGATCTGGTTTTCAGCCAGCTCTCTTTACCTTCTAACAAATCCAAAACATTCCTTATTTCAAATCTGCAAAGATATTTTCAGGCGAATCACAAAGTAGCAATTAAACACAATTAGAGCCCAGTAAAAATAAATTATGGAATATTTAGGTTGATACCTTGAAAATGAAAATTAATATATTGAACAAAAGCAAGAATCTGCAATGTAGGGAAAAGTAGACTAGTCTTTCAGTGGGGTATCAAAGAAAACAAGGCAAACCCGCAATGAGTTAAGAGTCTGAACTGCAGCCCTTGATCCGAAAATACAGCAATGTCCTTTCTTTGGAGATCTTCTAGGTCAAGTTACGAGGCCACTGTCAGCTATGGGTATTTGACTTTCGGGACAATTACTGGTGGATCACAAAATAGCGAGAGGAGGAGAAAGAAGAGTTGAAAGTGCGCATAGTATTTTGAGATTTTGCCCACAGTTTGGACATCTTTTGATGTCCGGCAGTGATAGGCTAGATGCCTCCAGAAGCCTTGCACCAATGAAACCTGGAATGATATTGTGACCTGGTGCACTGGTGCTGCTGCCGTGCTCACATGTGCTGCTCTCCGTCTGCCAACGATAAGCCAAGAAGTCTCTTCTGCTGAGGTCTTCGATGGTCAGCTCTGAAAATAATGACTTCTGGGTAATTACTTCAGTGAGTAAACATGGATTTATTTTGCCTGAAAATTGAGGCGATCCAACTTTGTTAGAAAGATTGTCAGACTTTTTTCGGTAGGGCTGATGTGGAGGGCGACTGACAGTGCAAGTGGGCTAATTCCAAAGGGGCCAGACTGAATGAAAATCTTTGTTTCCCTCCACATTCTGAATTGGGTCTCTTCCATTGTTCTAATGTAGATATTATTCCAAGGGCTTTTAGAAAACTTTACGGTGATTTAAGAAAGTAGACATATTTATTCAGTTCAATTAACATACAATAATATGACATATAACACTAATAATGCTACGCCTGGAAGAGAAATGACTGTCTTGGACAAGTGAGTTAATATGGACCATCGTACATAAGGTTACCATAAAAGTATCAATTCTGGGAAGGTGGTCCACTTTGAGTTATCCTGATAAGTAGAGAGCGTTGAAAAGTCAGATGTAGGGTAATAACAATTCCATATAAAAGGCCATACCTAGAAAGAGTGAGAAGAGGAAGGGGAGGATACTGGTAAACAAGACGTCAGCAATGCGCCTGATATCAGTGTATTTCAAACTTTACAAAAAATTCATAAAATCATGAATACAAAACCTAATTTGAAATCATATTACAAATTTAATTAATCACAGAAATCATATTACCTTAATTAAAACAATAAACAACTGTGTTATTCTATACCCACTGAGAGCTCCACTAAAAATAGTTTATAAGTTCTTTCCTTAGCTTAACAATTAGTGTGATACAAACTTAGGCCCATATTTATACTTTTTTTTGCGCTGCATTTGCGTAATTTTTTGACGCAAAAGCGGCGCAAACTTGCAAAATACAATTGTATTTTGCAAGTTTGCGCCGTTTTTGTGTAAATTAGCGGCGCAAATGCGGTGCTAAAAAAGTATAAATATGGGCCTTAGAACGCACAAGCCATGACACTCAAATGAAATTGGAAAGAGCCAGTAATTACTTTCATGCATTTAATCATGCAAAGAGCCAAAATCAATAGATCAACATGGTTTATTGTCATTTCGCTCAAGATACTTAAAGGTGGAAGGAAAACTACATTTTCAGAAGCCCACTGGAGTCTAAAATATGTGAAATGTAAAAACATAGGATGGAGCAAAAACAAAAAGTGTGAATTCTTTGGAGTAGGTCAAGTAGGGCTCCATGGTACTCTTTTGCGTACTCTTAGATGCCTTTGTGAATTGGCCCCAAACATCTAAAATGGGAATAGTTAGGGAATGTTGATAGCCAATTAATACACATAGAAAGATCTGTGGCCTCTTTCCACTTTTACCAATAGGAGGTTGGATGTTTTTGGCCCATTTCACAAAGGAATGTTAGAGTACATAAAAGAGTAAAGCGGCAGTACTAAGGGCCTGATTTAGAACTCGGTGGATGGGTTACTCCGACACAACAGTGACAGATATACCATCCGCCAAAATCAAAATCCCATTCTATCCCATGAAATCCTATCCTACGGGATCTAGATTTTGGCGGATGAGCTAAATGTCATCGTTGTGACGGAGTAACCGGACGGAGTAACCCGCCCACTGAGTTCTAAATCAGGCCCTAAGTCTGATACTCATAAATGCTTTCTTAAATTGATCCATATGATCTTTGTGTCTCCATTTCAGTGTTATCAATGGCACTTAAAAATACTTATGTTGAATTTTAATGAAAGATTCCTCAATAGCAGAGCCATTGTCATACCCCGATGGGGTCACGACAATCAAATACTTTTATTTCCAAATTGCTAATGGCCATCATGCTACCTGAAGTTATATAATTTAGTCTTAGGACACTCATACTAAGGCCCATATTTATACTTTTTTGTGATGCAAAAGCAGCGCAAACGTACAAAATACAATTGTAATTGTGCCGATTTTGCATCAGAAAACGACGCAAATGCGGCGCTATAAAAGTATAAATATGGGCCTAAGTTGGCACTCAAAGATCACCCTACAGCTAGAAACAATATTTATTAAATTCCCGGATGATGCAGTGTGCTGCAGGTAAGGTTCCATGATGTATTACAGGTGATTCAGAAGTAGGTGGGTCTTTCACTGAACATTGAAAGAATACAAAGCATGGCCTGCCTCATCTCCGCAGGTTTGGTATCCCATATTCTGGGTGCAAATCTTGAGAAGGAAGCAGATAGTGTGAAAGTCTTGATATATCGCTGGGCTTCAGGTGGAGTTAGCGCTACGAAGATCTCGCCATCTCCCTGAGGTTGTAATATTCATTTTCAGGCAGTGGGGGGTGTTAAACTGCAGGGCCTTAAAACTGATGCAAACTGATCTGACAGTGCAGCAGGCTTGTAAAGAGAGATATTTGAGCTTGATTAGTACAGGCGTAATAAGCTCACATTTCTTCCTCTCTCTAATCATTCTGGCAGCTGCGTTAAGGATCAGTTTCAGTGTGGCTGTCCAAATAACAGGAAGGCCAGTGAGAAGGACTATCCTGTATTCTACCCGGAGAGAGATGCCAACACCAAACAAATATTGTGTGAGAGGAGGAGGAGGGGCCAGGTGAGGCGGCTGACCTTGAGCGTAGTGTATGACCAGTTAATGGGGCGGGGATATGGGTAGGGGGTGTGGCTCTGTTCTAGCACAGGCCAAGAGTCACACGTACCCACCCTAAGCTAAAAAGAAAACAACTGCTTCTGAGGCTCCAAACCCCCCAGTGGACATCGGCTGTGCACAGCCTCCTAGCATGAGTTTGAAAGCTACTCTCAGTATGGGTTTCCAACTCACTTTTTCTCCCTCTGTGTGATAACAAATCCTAACTATGTGACCGTGTGAAGGGAGCCAATATTGTGTGACACACAGCAGGGCAGTGTGAATTGGAAGGTCTGTGAGAGACACTCAGGCTCTAATTACAAGTTTAGGTGCTATTGGTCACACCTGGTACATAAAGATACCAAGAAGTATGTTATTTATCAGGTGCAATAAATACCACCTATTAGGAACTGTTGGGGAATAACATGTGCATTTCAGTGTTTAATGCACCAAAATCCACATTACAAGGCAAATATTGTATGTTTGGCCTACTGAATTTTTACTGAAGTTGAGTTATTTAACACATCTGATAATACATTTTTAATCAAATTGTCTGAACCCTTTGTATCCTGAGTCCACAGCCTTTAATTTAGGCACTTTGACAACTTCAGTCACATTTGCCATCACTCGTTGTTTGTCTCAAAAGTACAAAAACCAACAAGAAGCATTATAAGACTACGGACTGCCACTGAGTGCAATGTTTGCAGTGCTCCGAAAGTCGTGACCGTGAAAACTGGGAAGGAAAACTCAGCCTTCCATTCTTCCAGTGTGGTTAGATGGACCCTACGTACTATAGAAGTGCAGTATTTATCACCAATTCAGAAAAAAACACTAACATTTTTAAATAGCACAGTGACAGCTACATCTTGTCACATGTACGACAAGTCCCACTATGTCATCGCGATGCAGTGGCTTCGACACGCTTTCCATAGCTAATGGTATCACCTGGGGTTCCGAGGACTGACTGCAGGGATCTGTTGCAAAGGGATATCTGTAAAATTTATGAAACTATTAATTTATTCCTGATTTTTTTTTTGCATTTGAGGCCCCTCTACAGTGTAGTTGAGTACCTGATTTGGCTACATGGATGGGGTGTGATGGACAGAGCTCTTGTATCACAAATCCAAAGGCACTCCAATGTCAACAGACATTGTAACAAGCATTGGCATATCCAATAGGTCTCTCCTTTTGGACCTTATAAGTGTTTAGACGTGCAGCATATAATCATAGTTCTCTTGCTTCCCTCAATGCTGATGTGGTCGGTGACATGACGAATGTACTGAATAGTGGTCCCAAATTATTTGGCACACTAGTCACTGGAAAAGCTTTGTCTATTATTACTGAGTGATCTTTCCTTTCCACCTCATGGGTGAGCATGTTTAACTTTTTTAGTATGCTACCACTCTACTAGGAACTTGTTCTTCATGAGCTGTTGGTGTGGCACATTTCACAGAGTCGGTAACAAACGTGTGCGCTCCATTGGTGCCGACTGCACTCAGCTTCACCCTGCACCCCACACAGCCCGCAAGCAGTCCTATATATTATATAACTGGACTCCTCTCTTTGGGGGGGACAGTGAAAGAACTAGATGTGCGCGTTCTGAGAGGCGAGGCCATTCTTAACAATTCAACGTGGGAAATCAGTGGTTTTTATGCAAGAAAGACCATTTAGAAAGCATGACCAGGAATCAAAGTCTTGGCTACTTTTTATTTTATATTATTTAACTCTAAAAAAAACACACTTTGCAAACATAATGTCTAATTTAACCCCATACTTTATTCCTGGAACAGCACTCTAAGGGACATAATTACAAGCCCCTAGTGCCTCCTTGCTCCACATTAGCGTCATTTTTTTTACGCTAATGTGGCGTTAAGGAGGCATTTTTGCGGCGCTGTATTTACAAAGTGGTGTAATGCATGCATTGTGCCACTTTGCACCCCCTTGCGCCACATTAGGTCTGCATCAGGCATAATGTATTTACTGGGGTGTTCGGGCGCTAGGAGACCTGGAAAAATGGTGCAGTGAAATTTTCAACATTTCACTGTGCCATTTTTGGCATCATTTTTAATGCCTGCTCAAAGCAGGCGTTAAAGTGATGCACCTATAGTAACCCATGGGAATCCTTGCACTTTGCAGGACTAGCGTCAAATTTTTTTACCCTAATGCAGCAAAGTGCCACAATAGCGTCAAATATTCTGACGCTATTGTTCTAAGGACCGCCGTGGTGTGCCGTATTGTAAATACAGCGCACCCATGGTTTCGTTAGGGGGGGCAGGGGTGATGCAAGTTTCTTGTAAATATGCCTGTAAGTTTTTGTTGAATAAGACGCAGTTATGTGAATTGCACTATTGTTACACACCTGGGAACAAGATAAGCGCTGTTTGTATCGGACACTCTTTACACATTACCAGGCAGACACATATTTAATGGCACATTAGTAGCTAAATTATTTGCTTTGAACAAGCGAATAGAAGAATGTTAATCGACCTTTTGTCCTTCCCTGCATCGCGCTCAGATCTGGGCTGTAGTTGCACCATCAGAGCTTGGGAAGCAGTGACATATACGATGGCAGGATACAGGCGGGGTGGCCCAATACCTTTGAAAGCACCAAGCACTGTAAAATTGCACAGGCGGCCAGGTTTGAATCTTGGCATTGGCTCAAAAAACCTATGAATCTGAGCAGATCAGTTAATCGCCCTGTGAAAACATGAATGTAAGGTAACTGGAGTTCATGTTAAGCACTCCAATATCTTCGGGTCGAGTTCACACAAGAAAGGAAAGAAGAACAGCATTAAAGAGAAAATTAAAATAAACAAACAGCGACATGGGGGTAGGTGGGGGCGAACATGCAGTGATATGGGAGGAGGTGGGAGGGATGAATGCTGCAATAAAGTGCAAGCAGCTACTGTTGCCGAAGCTGAACACAGGCAAACAGTAACACGAGCAGGAAGCAAAGAAAAAAATACTCTCACAAAACAACCAGATAAACACCTACAGTGTAAAGATACAGTACTTGGACAGTGCTCCATGGGAGGAAACAAAAGACAAAAAGGAGGGGCAAAGATGAAGGATTCAACAATAGCAGGTAAACATTTTAGAAGGACATTCCAAATTACAAATAAAAAGCAATTGGTGGGATGTAACCCACAAAATGTATACAACAGGTCTCGAAGGCTCCACCTAAAAAAACAGGACATGAGGCACAGAGGGACATGTGTCCCCCACCTACAGGAATGGGTGCTGGTTTCACGTCCCCAAGCATGGAGGAGGCAAGATGCATCTGGGGAGCTGTAAGAGATGAACATAAAAAGTCATAAGACTGGACACCTACATTCACCTAGATCCCGGTATGTCGTTGGGTTGCCCTGATATTTCAATACACATCTCAAGGGGGTCAGGATCAAGTGGCACAACTGACACCAAGATGACTGCTGCTGCCCTCCCTGATTGAAATGGCTGACTTCCAATTGAGCGCCGGGGGCCACGTAAGGCAGCACGACTCACTCACTCATGATCCAGCGCCATCATTTCAAACAATTAGTGGACATACTACCAGTGCATGCTGGGTAAGGACATTTAACTAATTTACACGAGGTGCCATTTTGTGCCTACCCATCTGTTGCCTCCTACTATCCTCCCTGCCTTATTGGTCCATAGATCTCAACTATTATGCTTCTTGGATCATGTTCAATAATACCATGTTTGCCATATCGCACTCAGCAGGGTTCCATGATGATAAATACTTTCAGGGATGACAATGAACAGGTTTCCATCCCACATAGTCTTACAACCCATGCATATACCTTACCTCACATGTCCTATCATTCCTGACAAACCCTGTAGGACCCCTGTGCTGATGGTGACCCTCAAATTCAGTACCTAAGGGTTGAAACATGTCAACTGTAGGAATGGAGACCTGAAATTAACCATTCCGTAGAATTGATCCACTTACTAATCATAAGATAACAGCTACACTAAGCCCAAACTGGATACACATTGCCCCCTTCATAAACCAACCACAAGACCTTCCAGACATTCAGGCCTGCAACAGAGGACAAGCACCATTATTATTGGCCCCCATGGTAGTAACCCACTGTTAGGTACTTATAGTATCTAAGATTCTTTAACGGATGACGTTAGTGTTTCCCAATGTTAAGACCCACTGAAGTACTAGCTCACAGGTATTCAAAAAGGGTTTTGATGAAAGAGTGTAAATTTATGACCGCTTAGTTCATTACACCTGATATGTTCCCCAACATTCACCTGTGTTTTTTTAATTGCCTACCTCAATGTAAATGCCTATTTTAATAGATGTTGTCTATATGCAAAGAAATATGCATAAACTTTTTTTTAAATATAAGCTTAATTCTGCAATAAGAAAGTTTTATTGTTTATCTAGGGTGGGGATATTATCTGTTTTAGCAAAACAATAAATAATGGAGCACTCGTTGTACCTATAAGCAAATCAGTTTGTAAAATAGCCCCCTCCTGAATATGAGTAAAACAATTATATAACATTGTTATTCCTTAATTATTCCTTTTGAAATCAAAGTCCAAAATACATGTACAGTGTAAGTTGCTTTTACTTTGTCTTGACACAATCAAACATTCAATACATTTGGGCCAGTAATGGCAAGTTACAGTCAGTCAGTCAGTTTGTGTGTATATGGTGAGGTGCTAAGAGCCATCTGGGCAGTTTGAAGGACCAGTTGAAGGTGCCTGGTGGCAAGCTGTGCCATCTGAGGGGGCAGTGAAGGTGTATGCGGAACATCTGTGGCTGTCTGAGGGGGCCTGGGGGCCTCTAAGGGCCAGCTAGCTGTTTGATGGTAAGCTGAGTCTTGCTGATAGTCAGCAGAGGGAGTCTGAAAACAGTGAAAGGGCTCTGAGAAGAGATTTGAGGGATTGCTAGAGGTGGTTAAGCTCAGTAAAAGGAGTATAGAGCCAGCTGGGGTGACAGGGCAAGGCTGAGAGTTTCTGAGGCCATGTTTGTGCATTCTGAAGACACACCAACAAGAGCCACTGTGAGTAGGCCAATGGCATCCAAGTAACATCTGTGGGTAACTGTGGACAAAGTGGATATTTCAAATAGGGGTGAGCAAAATGTTTGTATTTACATAAAATAAGACAAAGGTTATCTATATTACACATAACTACACAAAAAGCAAATATTACTTTTGTGCTATATTTTAGAGCGAAATGCATCCTTGTGCCAATTTTTGGTGCAAGGACGCATTTAGAAATTGAAACAAAAAGGACCACTTACGTTCTGTTGTTCCAGTGTGTTCATTGTGAATGTTTACCACACACGTTCGCAGCAAATCTGTACTGAGAATGGTTCATAATTACGTGAAGTGGCATAGTGGCAGAATTTCAAGGATTTTTTCTAGAACGCATAATGCTAAATTACTGAAATTACGCAAATTACACCAGTGTAATAAACATTTCGCCCTGGCCTAGTCCTAATAATGTGCTGATGGTCGAAGAGGGCTTGCTGGGTGTCTCTAAAGACAGAAGAAAAGTTTCTGAGTGATGTTTAAGCACACTTTTGAGTAACTTGAAGGCCTCTCTGGTTTATGACTGCCTTATACTGCCTATCAGTGGTTCCCAACCTTTTGAGTTCTGTGGACCCCCACTTTATCATTACTGGAACCTGGGGACCACCAGTGAATCATTATTGGAATCCAGGGACGCCCCCACTAGGTCATTACTGAAAGCTGGGGACCTAATATGTTAATATTATCAAATTTTCTGAGCAGTCGCGGACCCCGTGAAGAGGCTTCGTGAACCCCCAGAGGTCCCCGGACCACAGGTTGGAAACCACCGGACTATATGAATGGATACCAGTCCCATTTTACTTATTTGCATTAGGGCCCATGGCACTCTTTCTAGACCGCTGCTGGTGGGGTCCGAAGCCGGCCATTACAAGGATGGGCAGAATGCCAACCCATTTTTCTCCAGGCCCAGTGCCTCTGATAGCTCAGATCTGTGATTAATTTACAAACTCAGAAGGGCAGGAAGAAGATAAAAATAAAAACCTGCTGCTCTCCAGGCCTAGGCTGTGCTTCCAAGAAATATGTCATAAAAGGACAAGTGTTGCTGACAGTTCATGTCTTTGGTGCGCTTTGCTTTCCATTTCGCTTTTCGCCACAGTAGTGCGTGGAAGCCCTGCCCTCTGAAATGTCCACAGCCACTCTTCAGAGGTACATTGGTGATTTGACAGCAGTGTGCCCAGTTCCCTGGGTGAGCTTGATAACAGGGCATTTCAAATTTAGAAAAATATTTCATGGAGGTTACAGGAGTGCATGAGTTATGCATTTTAGGTTGATTTTTTTAATGCAGTTTCCGAGATTGCAATACGCCTGATTTCATGTTTTCTTCTGTTTTTGATTGGCTTTTCTGGTGTCAGTTTGACACGGCTCATTACACATGGCAACACCAAAAATTCAGTGAGTGACTCTCTTCTTTCAGCTAAAAACTATGGCCCAGATTTAAGAGGGCCTAGCGCCATTCTAACGGCACATTAGCGTCATTTTTTTTTTTACGCTAATGTGGCGTTGGAAGAGCAAAAACGCAGCGCCATATTTACAAAGTGGTGCAATGCTTTCATTGTGCCACTTAATAACCCCTAAGACCAAATTATGGCTACGCCAGGCATAATGTATGCAAGGGGGCGTTCCGGTGCTAGGGGGCGTAAGAAATGGCACAAACAAATCTCTGAGATTTCTTTGTGTTAATTTTATTGGCATTATTGGCTAAAAGCAGGCGTTAAAAAGAGGCTCCCATTGTGTTCAATGCGCCTCTGGGTGCTTTGCAGGATTGGCGTCATAATTGTTTACACTAAACCTGCAAAGCGAAAGACTAACGTCAAAAATGATGACGCTAGTCCACCTGACTACCGCCTAGGTGCGCCGTATCTTAGATATGACGCACACATGGTGGCGTTAGGGAGGTGCTAAGGGGCACAAGAAAAGTGGCGCTGCACCTAGTTACATAGATCTGCCCCTATGTTATTTTAGCTTTCTCGTTCTTAGAACTTTCCTTACTGTTATACAAGTTAATGGAGAATGAGATCTCTAAATCTTCCTCGTAGATGTTGCAAGCATGCACGAGAGCTTTACCTGTGTGGTAAAAATCTGACATGCAACTGCTGAGCTATTTGAAAAACCAAATAAGAGAGAAACCTTGGTCCCTGTAAAAACAATATGTTCAGTTATACAAAGAATACTAGTTCACGCATGACATTCAGCTGCTTTTTTCATCTGCCCCTGGCATGGATCCATCAGTGTCCCCCTTGGGACCTTGTCTGGAGCAAGTAGCCAGCTGGATGAATAAATCCTGCCTCAAGTTGAACGGAGCTGAAACAGGACTCATGATCCATGGGAACAACCCCCCTCCCTTCAGGGCCCTGGTTTGGTTGGTCTGTCTTGGTTCCCCGCGGGCTCCCAAACCAGCTACAAAAACTCTGGGAGTGTAGTCAGAAAACGCTCCATCTATAGAAACCCAGGCTACTAAACTTTCAGCCATTTGTTTTGGAATCCAGCGAATGTTGTGCAGGATTCTGCCTTTGCTCCCTCGGCCCTCAAGGAGGCTGGTAGTCCAGGCTCTGATTTTCCTGCACCTGTATTATGGCAACTCACTCTACCTGGGGGCTCCCAAGGCAGTTATTCGAAAACTACAAGTCGTGCAAAATACCCCTTCACGCATGTTGCTAGGGATCCGTAGGCATGAGTCAGCCAGACAGGGGTTGATGGAGCTTCACTGGCTACCGGTTGCCCAAAGAATTGAATTCAAGTCTCTTTGCAAGGTTTACAGAGCTCTACATGCATGCTTACCCAGTGCTTAACTGTGTAAATAAAAATGTGCTGGTGCCCAAAGCCCTCCTCTTTAACACGCAGATACTGCAATTAAATGTGCAAACACGGAATACTGAGGCAGCGCACACCTGAAGCCATCTCGGGCCTCCTCAATCCATATAAAGCCACTCCCTGCCCCTTCAGCTCACTCTTGCAGCTTTCTGCTTTCTCCCATTGTGACGCTTTTTCGTTTTTCTCTTCCTCCATCTTTCCCATGTGCTTGAGGCAGAAGAATAAGCGCCGGCTTTCAAAAATAAGTGCCGCTGCTCCACCCTGGAAACAACAAGCACAAATTAAGCACTGACCTTACTCCCCCAAAAGACTTCTTGGATCCACCAACTCACACGTGGCCACCATCCCCACTATTAGAAGAGCTAAAAGTGGAGGGCGGTCTTTTCACCTCAGTGCAGCCAAGCTTTGGAGTGCCCTCCCACTGGATCTCCGATCCATTAACAATGAGCTGTGTTTTCGAGAATCCCTTAAGACCTTGTTTTTCAAGAACTGATGTCGCAGGAGACTCCTCTGCTCTCCATGGAGCGGTTCTCTCTCTCCGTTAGCGCTGGGATGCCTGCGGGTCGTCATGTGCTTTAGAGATACCCAGCACAGCTCGCTCCCCAGAGATACCAGTGCACAGAAGTAAGGCTTATAATGAGAAGTACACCGTGCCGAGCACCAGGAAATGTACAACTAGTACAACAAGATAAATTGGCAACAACTGGATCCTGTCAACAATCCTATTTGCTGCTGTAAGTGAATTACATAAAGTATTTGAGAATTGGCGATTGTGAAAAAAACAAAAAGGGAAACCATACTATCCAACATCAAGTGGTGTGATTTGTTTGCAAATGTTCTGTGATTTCAAAACAGATCTAATGATAAATGCTGGTTCACATGTGGCAAGTTGATGACTTGTTGACCCATTACAATAAGCATCCTCAGGACTTAGAATTGGGAAGAAAGAGAGCGGGCTATAACTCCTTAATCAGAGAGGATTAGTGTTGGGCGTAAGTGGTGGTGTAAGTCATTGTGGCCTGCATTTCTGCAGGTGCTCTGGGCACAACAGGTAAGTTCTCCTTAATAATTTAGGTGATCCTTGCCAGAATGTCAAAGGAGAAGTGCTGGAATTCAAGTGACTTTTTTTTTGTTTAAAAAAGTATTGATTTTAAAAACAAAATAACATTACAATTCATTACCTTGTCCCATCCCCCTTCCCCCATTCCTTAAACAAGGAGAGAGATGTGAGTCACACAGTGTGCAAATAAATATAAATCCATCTGTAACATTGGACCACTTAAACCGCATAATTGGTACTATTTCGTCCAGTTACAGCTGATCAGCATCACAGACATATCTAAAGTGAAGTTTTAATGCATGGAAAAGTTGGCAATTGCCCAGGGCACCCACCTTCCAAGCACTCCCCCGAAAGTAAACTAGCTCACCTTTGTCTATTTCTACTCTCTTTCCACCTCTACCTCTGCCAATTTTTGCCATTGTCAACTTAAGGATTTTTTGACTCTCAGAAACACATATTTTAACTGTATTTGTGTGAAACCCGTTTCTGAAAGTTTGTTTGGCATCTTGTAGGCCACAATTAGTACACAAGCATTGGCAAAGCCAATAGGTCTCAGCAATGGAAGAGCTATTGGCTTTGTCAATGTCTTTTAGCCACGTTGTGTAGTAGCATGGCTTCCGTTCAACATGGCTGAAAGTCAGGGAATAAAGCGCTATGATGCTGTTATACAACATGGCTAAAAGACATTGACAAAGCCAACAGTGCTCATATTGCAGAGGCCTATTGGCTTTGCCAATGCTTTTTCTTTATTGCTGGCAGTAGGGAGGGTGTGTGGGTGGGGGCAAGACAGAAAAACAATCTTGGCAGTGCCGTGAGAAGCAGTGTTGTTGCTGTTATACGCCTAGCCCTTCAATCCAGCCATGCCACAAGGAGGCTGACTTTGCAGAGGTGTACTAAGCAAATTAGTTCAATCATTTAATGCAACAAGCAATTATCTCATAAATACTGCCAAAGTTTCATTCATTCATTCAAGAAGTAATCCATGAATTTGTTTATCCATGCATTCAATCATTCACTCGCATGTATGTCGATTCGTCAATCCATTTATGAAGTCAATAATTCATTGGCTCTTCAAAGCATGCATTCATTCAAGTATGTGTTTGTTTATGCTCTCAATGACTCATTCAATCACCTATGCATTTGTTTATCCATGTTATCCATGCATTCAATAATTTCCTAGTTCAGTCATGAATGCAACCATCCATTCATGCATGCATTCAACCATTCTTCCAAGCATTTGTTTAATTGATCATTCAAATATCAATGAATGCTTTCATTTACACATTAAATCATTTGCTTATTCGTTCATGAATTCAATCATTCATCCATGCATCAATCTTCAATGAATTTGTTTATTCATGCGTTAAATCCATCATTCAGTAATTTATACTCAGTTTCATTTATCCATGCATTTATTTAATGCATTCCTGAGTAGATGAATTGCGTTCATTTCTGTTAGCGGTGCCATGTGGCAGGAAAGTGCCTTAGTATTCCTGGAAAGCCCTCACCCTCCTCCCCTCAGACATCTTTAGATACTGCAGCTTACATCTGGATGGCACAGTTCTGTTTATGTAACAATGGGATGTGCAGCACACCCCACCCAGCTGCCAACTGGAAAGCACAGCCAGCTCGGGGTGCCTGGAGCAAGAACCTGACAGATAGTAACATCCGGCTGTCACGCCCTCCAACAGCAGCAGGTTCTACAGCATGTTTAATGCAGCTGAACGTGCAGGTCACATACTCCCTGGGAGCTTCAGCCAATCTACACACACTGCAAATCAAAGGCTCTACTCTCAGTAGGCCAGTTCATGCACTTACACCTGGCATCTGACTGATTCTGCCCCAGCCATACCGGCGTGAGGCAACAGCTTCTATCTAAATGTTTAGTTTTCTGGCTTTGTCTAGAACCTAACACAGCTTTTGAATGAGTGCTTAGAAATTTCACTTTTGGATGGTCAGAGGCCTGAGGCAAATGGGAACTCAGGGACAGGTGCTGACCTGAAATGGGGGTGCTGACTTCAGGGGTGCTGTGTTTAGCAATAACTTATGAAACTTGCGATTTAAAAGCACCTGCTGAAAAGTTCCTTGTGCTCCAGCCTTCTGGAAGCAATTAAGATGTCAAGATACCTCTTGTGATTAATGTTCCTGCTAGGGAGAGAGGTGGGAGTATTGTCTAATGGCAGCTTTGACTCAACATAAAGTAGCGCAGAGGGTTAACATGCCTGCTGCAAAGAACAGAACTATGGCCCTCATATTGACACTGGCGGTAAGTGCCGCTTACCGCCATGCTGACTGCCGCCAACATACCACGACCGGGGTGGTATACCGCTACCTGTATTATGACCCACACATAGAAATCCGCCACTATACAGACACCCACACAAGTCTTCCAGTCCAAAGGTCAGTGATAAAATGGCGGTACCAAAACCCACACCTTTACGCCAACAGAAATACACCCACAGCATCATGACCCACGAATAACGGTGGCGGTCATTCAACCATGGTAAACCATTGGCGGTACATACCGAATGGTCAAAATAAACACACACACACACATACAAAACTACACCACATTGGACAATTCAAAATACACACACCTGACACACATACACACACCACAACCACACACCCACACCAATATAAAACACACACCCACACTACGCACAACCCTTTACGACCCAAAGATTTTGGCAAGTGAGAGAGAGACAAGCCAGGAGCACCCACTGAAACTGAGCCACAAAACTCCATCACCCATACACCATCCACGCACCTCCCAGCACACACCCCAACACATCACCCCACACACCCTCACACACACCACTCACACTACACCCATGGCACCACAAAGACACCCCAGGTTCTCTGAGGAGGAGCTAAGGGTCATGGTGGAGGAAATCATCCGGGTAGAGCCACAGCTATTCGGATCACAGGTGCCGCAGACATCAATTGCAAGGAAGATGGAGCTATGGCGGAGAATCGTGGGCAGGGTCAACGCCGTGGGACAGCACCCCAGAATGAGGGATGACATCAGGAAGAGGTGGAACGACCTACGGGGAAAGGTACATTCCGTGGTTGCAAGACACCAGATTGCTGTACAGAGGACTGGCGGTGGACCCCCACCTCCTCCTCCACAACTAACAACATGGGAGGAGCAAGTCTTGGCGATCATGCATCCTGAGGGCCTGGCTGGAGTAGCAGGAGGACTGGACTCTGGTAAGTCAAATCTTTACTACTTTATCCCCCCCTACCTGCATGCCATCACATACACCTACCCCTACCCTCACCCCCATCACTCTACCACCTCACATATACCCCACCATCACAACCCACCCATCCCAATACCAAGCCCTGCATGCAACACTAATGCACGGAGCCCCATCACAGACCTGCATGGACACCCATCACCACAGCATGCACACTAGTGACAATCACTTAGCCAACCGAATCACAACTCACACAAGCCAAAGCTCCTTGGTGATAACAACCATAGAGGGAAACATACCCATGTACAAGATGGCACTCACAGAAAAATAACACTGCATTTACATCCCGCAGGACCCCCACTCAACGTCACCAGAGAGGAGGAGCCGGCAACACCCAGTCCCCCCACAGAACAGGCCCACAGTGATGACAGCAGCTCTGCTCACCTGGATCACGTTGACCAACCTGGCCCATCAGGGACCTCTGGACAGTCGGTGACCCAGGCACATTCCCAACCCACTACAGAGCCCCCCCCTCAGGAAACACCACCACAGCACCCACCCAGCGGGCCCATGCCACTGTCCCCAGGACACGTCAATCAGCAGTGTGTCGACCACTACAGGGAACCCAGGCAACCCCACAAACACAGGACAATCAGGGACCTAGGGTCAGTGGCAATGAGCAGGGGACAGAGGCACAGGACAACAGGGAAGCTGGGAGGACTGCTGTGCGACAGGGGGAGGACAGGCCCAGGGAACCAACTCTCCACGAGGTACTCACCAACATCCTGCGAGCATACCACCATTCCCATGATACCATGGGCCAGATACTGGCCAAGTTGTAGGAGACCCAGTGGCTGCAGGAGGGACAATACCTGGGGATCAGAGAAGACCTGAGGGACATCCACAGCACCCTGGTCACCACTGCAGGGGTGCTGGCAGACATGGCCAACACCATGAGGGAGGCAGTGGCACACCAACGGGCCCCTGACACTAGCACACCGAAGAACAGCCCTCCACCTCCGCCGACGCTAGTGGACAGGAGGCCCCACCACAGAAACAACAGGGCACAGGCACCCCACCCCCTGCAGATGGAGAACCACCCCGCAAACGGTCCCTGCGATCCAGGTAGAAGCCAGAGAACATTGCCAAGACCCCCTGCCAGGAAATAGGACTCTCCTGATTGTCACCCTTGAGTCCCACTCTGTCACCCTGTTCACCTTGAACTGCCATTGTCCACTTCCTATGGCCCCTTGGACAACGCACCTGTGATACAAATAGACTGAACTCTATCCTGGACTTTCCTCCATCATCAACCCAACCCATTGCACATCCCCATTTACTTTTCAGCACTGAAATAAACACCCTTGCAACTATTACAAGTATAGAGTCTGTCAATTATTTGAAATATGTATTATTCCAACAAATTGTAAACAGTGCAATTCAAATGTACCGTAATATTTACATAGGTATGACCTGTAGTGGGCATCAGTAAACACACCAGGAGCCAGAGTGGGGCACAGAGATCTGAAAATAGAGAAGCCAAAGGGTACAGTAAGTGGCCATAGAAATATGGAAATCAGGCTGCCATGTTTAATGTCCAACCCAAAACTGCAATGGAAGGTGAAGTTACAATGTCTCCTGTGTGTCACTGGAAGTACTGTTGAATTAGTGTAGTTCTGTTGTCCACATCCTCTTCCTCTGCCTCCTCTTCGTCACTGTCCACAGGCATCACCGCTGCCACATGACCATCTCCAGGCTCATCCTCGTGCAGAAAAGGCACCTGGCGTCTCAAGGTCTGGTTGTGTAACATGCAACATGCAACGATGATCTGGCACACCTTCTTGGGTGAGTAGTACAGGGATCCCCCTGTTAGATGGAGGCACCGGAATCTGGCCTTCAGGAGGCCAAAGGTTCACTCAATGATCCTCCTTGTTCGCCCATGTGCCTCATTGTAACGTTCCTCTGCTCTTGTCCTGGCATTCCTCACTGGGGTCAGTAGCCATGAGAGGTTGGGGTAACCAGAGTCAACTGTAAATATCGAGGGATACCTGTTAGCCACACACTCACCCTTAGGGCCAACCCCACACCCATATACCTACATAAACTGGGTGGGACTATGGGCTCACCTATTAGCCACACTCTGTGCCTCTGGAGTTGAGACATCACATATGGGATGCTGCTATTCCTCAAGATAAAGGCATCATGCACAGAGCCAGGATACTTTGCATTGACATGGGAGATGTACTGGTCCGCCAAACACACCCTCTGCACATTCAGAGAGTGAAAGCTTTTTCTATTTCTGAACACCTGTTCATTTCTCTGGGGGGGACAAAGGCAATATGGGTACCATCAATGGCACCAATGATGTTGGGGATATGTCCCAGTGCATAGAAGTCAACCTTCACTGTGGCCAAATCCTCCACCTGGGGGAAAACGATGTAGCTGCGCATGCATCAGGGCAGACAACACTCGGGTCAGCACGTTTGAGAACATAGGCTGTTACATCCCTGATGCCAGGACCACTGTCGCATGGAAGGAACCACTTGCCAGGAAATGGAGCACTGACAGGACCTGCACTAGAGGGGGGATACCTGTGGGGTGGCAGATGGCTGAAATCAGGTCTGGCTCCAATTGGGCACACAGTTCTTGGAGTGTGGCCCTATGAAGTCTGTAGGTTAGGATAATGTGCCTGTCCTCCATTGTCGCCAGGTCCATAAGAGGTCTGTACATGGGGTATGTCTCCACCTCCTATTCGTCCTCAGTGGTTGAACTCTAGGGTGAAAAACGGTGAGCAGAAGGTAATATTTAAACATTTTCTCAGATTAATTAGCAATTTTTGCTTTACAGAAACAGTATGTGAACTCGTAAGTCAGTTGATGTGCCAATGTCTGCTGTGACGCAGTTAGGTGCCATGGCCTGTGCCCCCTGAAATGGCGGCTGCCTGACCTGTGAGTAGGGACAAGCGGAAATGAGGTAATTCCGCTGGCGTGCGCCGTTGCGGTAGACGCTTGACAACCGCCGTGCAACACCGCATTGGTTATTATTGGGGCCTATGCGTTCCAGGAGCCAATGGCATTGCACGCCGGCGGTGACGGTACAGACCGCCGCGGACGTGACTGCAATTTTCTATCTGTTCACTCACTTGCTACCTGACCATCAACAGGAGAGGACCTACACTGCAAGTGCTGCTGTGACCTGTGTCTGGAAGCGACAGTGTCTGGGGAAAGGGCCCCTGCCTTCACTTCGGAGGAGTTGGAGAGACTGGTAGATGGGGTTCTACCCTAGTACCCTTTACTCTATGGTCCTCCAGACAAACAGGTGAGTACACTGTGAGCATGATGCATGGGGCATGAATGTATGGATTGTTGTGTGTGTAAGCCTCGTGTGGGGGGGGGTCTGAGGGGTCCTGTGCAGAGTGTTGCATGTGTGGTGGTCAATGTATGTGCGTAAGGAGATGGGGGGATATGGTGGGCCATGAGTATAACACTCAGGACGGTATGACTAATGCCTTTTCTGCTGTATTTGTTCTGCAGGTCAGCGCCCATCAGAAAAAGGGTATTTGGCGTCAAGGATGTGCGGACCCTGGAGGTCTTTGACAGGTGGTGCACCCACTGCCGCAAATGGTGGGAGGACCTGCACCGCTGGGCATGGAAGACGGCGGAGGCCCAGCTGGGGCTGGCCTCCCAATGAGGAAGGGGTGCCCGTCGTACCCTGACCCCCGATGTTCTGCATCCTGGTGGTGGCCTATCCGGAGTTGGATGGGCGCTTGAAGGCATCACAGCAGCCACAAGGGGGTGAGTACAGATTCAGATTCATGACTTTGCAGGAGTTAAGGTGTTCCCTGGGTGGGGGATGTGGGCTGTGGGTGCCCCTAGGCCAGGGCAGACATGGCAGGGTAGGTTCAATGATAGGCAAGCTCAGATGCACTCCAACCCCAATGATGTTAGAGGGCATCTACTCCTGGGCAGGGTCCTGTGGGTTTCAGGTGTGCTGCTAATGACGTTAGGAATTGTACCCCATGGCCTGGTGACTAGCATTGTAACTGGTAGTGCATGGCCTAGTGCATAGTGCTGTTCTTTGTGAGTTGTGTACGCCAACAGTAGTTTTGTTGCTTGCATTGACCAAGTGTATCCTCTGTCTCTCCCCCCTTTTTTGTTTTGTCACCCTGTCCTTGTGTGCATTAGCATCATCTGGCGGAGGAGCAGAGGCACCGGCAAGAGAGGGAGCTGCATCCCACATCGGCCTGGAGGCCAAATCCACTGACGGTGAGGGCACCAGTGGGACGGAGGGCGAGGGGAGCACCACGACAGAGACCGGAGGGGACAGTACCGACAGCGACACCTCCTCCGATCGAAGCTCCCTGGCAGTGGCGGACACCTCTGTGCCCACTCCAACTACAGGTATAGCCGCCACCCCCCGTACCAGCACCACCCTCCCAGTCCCAATCCCCTCAACCCCAACCTATCCCAAGCACACCTTCAGATCAGCATTCACCCAAATCAACACACAGAAGTGGCTCAGGCAAACACAAGCATCACACTTCATCTCACAGGCACTCACACAAGCACCATCCACATGCAGACACACCAACATCCACTGCCTCCACTGCGTCCCCCTCCTCCTCCTTGTCCACCACCCTCCCAGTAGCGTCTCCACTCACACCTGCATGCACTACATCCTCATCCACTACCTCCATCACCAGCACGCCTATCACTACACACCCCTCACTGGCAGTCACCACCCCACATTCATGCACACATCCCCTGTGTCCTCTCCCACTGTGTCTGTGACCCCTCCTCCCAAAGTACACAAACGCAAGCACTCAGACACCCAACAGCCATCCACCTCACAACAGCATCTAGCCCATGCACCTGCACCCAAACACAACAGACTGACACCTCCTACAATCACTTCACCCTCTTCCCGCCCCAGTGTCCCTAAGAAGCTTTTCCTCGCCAACATTGACCTATTCCCAACCCCCCCCCCCCCCCCCTTCCTTCACTTCGGGCCAGGGCGGCTGGAACCCAGCCCAGCACCTCAGCCACCCAGTCCACGGCCACTGTGGTTTCTGCAGCTACTGCAGGTGTGAGAGGCTCCAGGAGGCACCCGTCTTCCCAGCCAGTGTGCCAGCACCACCTGCCAAGGCCAAGAAGGGTCCGCCACCAGCAAGGGCAAGAAGGGGACACCAGCCAGCAAGAGGAAGGAGGCACCAACAGCCAGCAAGGGGAAGGAGGCACCACCAGCCAGCAAGGGCAAGAAAAAGACACCAGCTGTCAGAAGCAAGGAGGTACCAACATCTGCCAACGGCAGGAAGGGGCACACAACACCAGCCATGGCACTTCAGCCGTCCAAGGCTGCAGGTGAAGGCCTGGAGACTACCACCACCGCTGCCAGCACCGCTACCACCACTGCGGCCAGCAGCGCTACCACCATCGCAGCCAGCACTACCACCTGCCCCGCCACCAGCAGCACCACTGCCAGCAGCAGCCCCAGTGGGCAACAGTCCGAGGCTGCAGGTGAAGGCCTGGAAGCTACCACCACCACCACTGACAGCACCACCACCTGCACCGCGGCCAGCACCGCCACCTGCCCCGCCGCCAGCAACACCACTGCCAGCAGCCCCAGTGGGCAGCCGTCCAAGGCAGCAGGTGAAGGCCTGGAAGCTACCACCACCACCACTGACAGCACCGCCACCTGCACTGCGGCCAGCACCGCCACCTGCCCCGCCGCCAGCAGCACCACTGCCAGCAGCAGAAGCCCCAGTGAGCAGCCGTCCGAGGCTGCAGGTGAAGGCCTAGAGGCTACCACCACCACTGACAGCACCACCACCTGCAGGGCAACTGACATCCACTGAGCAGCCGTCACCGCCGGCGAGCAGTGTGTAGTAGTGACTACATGGGCTGCAATGCGTCCTGGCCCCTGCAACACCTGTCAACCTGTGAGACTGTGACCTTGCCCCATCCAGGATGAAGCACAGTGGGTGCAAAGCCCCCTTCAGAACCAGTGGAGAAGCCCCCACTTGAGAGACTGTGGCTTTGCACTCCCCAGGACCAAGCAGTGGGCAAACCACCCAGTTGAGAGACTGTGGCTTTGCACGCCCCAGGATCAAGCAGTGGGCATGGAGCCCCTTTGAGGCCGGTGGCGTTGTACCATCTTCCGGCTGATGTGCCCCCCCCATTCCCCGCCCCCCCCTGAGGTGCCTGTGTTTTTTCGACCTGATGCCCCTGCAGTGTTCTCTCCGTATTGAGGCAGGAGTCAAGTGTGGCCTTGGCCTATGTGTTATGGCCCTGTGGGCCACGGACATTTTGGAGTGGGCATTGTCCCTCCTTTTGTATATATTGTATATATTGTACATACCGTATATTGTTTAAGGACGTATATATCTAAAACTGTACTATTACATTCATTTTAATCCATTCCTTTGGTCCTTGTGTTATTCCTGAGGGTTACGGGGTGTATATGTAATGTTGTTGCATCTGCTTGTGTGTATGGTGTTGGGGGTGGGGGTGGGGGTGTTGCGTGTGTGTGTCACTCTCTTTTTCCTCCCCCCTCCCTTGTGTGCTAGGTGCAATACTCACCGTGGTCGTCTTCGCCGGCGTTCGTGTTCCAGGTGTAAGAGAAGGTACACCAGCATTGGGAAAAAGTGGAGCTCGAGCTCCATGGCGTTGTAGTGTCGAGAGGTGAGTCATTTCCCTTCAGAGTACTGTTTCCGCCGTGCTTTTGATGGCGTTGGTACCGCCCCGGAAAAGCTGGTGGATAGGCCTGTTGTAATGCTGTGGGCGGTACATTCTCTTACGCCTGGCTGTTGGCAGTTACCGCCGCGGTGTTTGTTGCTACCACCGTGGCGGTCGGTGTGTTAAAGTGGCTGTCTGTGTTGGCAGTTTCCGCCATGGTCCTGATTCCATTTTTTTTACCGCCGGCCTGTTGGCGGTGTTACCGCCGCTTTATCACCGACCGCCAGGGTTGTAATGAGCGCCTATATTTTATGTGAACAGCTGAGTGGATTAGTAAAGCAGCCTTAAACGACCGCTTTAAAACAAATGAATGTATGTGAAAGGCGGTCTATGGAGGGATGAGGGGCGCATTTGCTGGGTGGTAGTGAGTGAATCTGAGGAGGTGGTCAGGGGGTGGGGGTGCCAAAAAAGATTGCTGCATCAGGCACCACCAGTGCTAAAGCAGGCCCCGCATGAGGCAAGCATCTTGCTCAGGATCACACCAGTGGCAAGAGTTGTTAATTATGTGGCAGAAGATGGAACCACAGAAGATATACGCAGGCCTGGGGGAGGGAGGTGGCATACAGTTAAGGTAGAGATATGCAGTGGCTCCATGGCCAGCGGAAGGAGGGCAGGGCAGACCTACACCATGAACAACCACAGGGAATGAGGGCAGGTGTGTGGGAGGTCTACAGACAATGAAGGGAGAGCAGGTGGGGGGAGCTGGGGACGTGCACGAGGGAATTGAGGGAGGCTTTTGTACCTTCTGCATGCTGTGTTTCTGGTAAAATCGGGGAAGTTAGCATTAAAAACCGCACCCCCCCCCCCCAAACCACAGAACAGGCCCTCAAAGATCCAAAAAAGAACAAAAATGCACTGGCCACACATAGACTGGTCAGACCAGCCCTTCTGGCACTGTCTGCAGTGCCCACAGAAGAAGCACTGCAGGAATCGGCAGTGCTTACAGTGGTGGCCCTCTGGGTTTTGCCTCCACTGCCTAATTCGGCTGCAGTGCTGTGATCTGCTGGAGGCGCTGCTGGGATCTGTTCACTATGGAGTAACTGAAGTGAACGGCAGTGCTCACTGCAGAGGCACTGCTGGGATCTTCAGTGCTTACTGTGGTGGCACTGTTAACTATGGAGTAACTGAAGTGAATTGCAGTGCTCGCCGAGGAGGCACTGCTGGGATCCGCAGTGCTTACATTAGAGGCACTGTACACTATAGAGTAACTGAAGTGAATTGCACTGCTCGCCGAGGAGGCACTGCTGGGATCTGCAATGCTTACATTAGAGGCACTGTTCACTATGGAGTAACTGAAGTGAATTGCACTGCTCGCCGAGGAGGCACTGCTAGGATCTGCAATGCTTACATTAGAGGCACTGTTAACTATGGAGTAACTGAAGTGAATTGCAGTGCTCGCCGAGGAGGCACTGCTGGGATCCGCAGTTCTTACATTAGAGGCACTGTACACTATAGAGTAACTGAAGTGAATTGCACTGCTCGCCGAGGAGGCACTGCTGGGATCTGCAATGCTTACATTAGAGGCACTGTTCACTATGGAGTAACTGAAGTGAATTGCACTGCTCGCCGAGGAGGCACTGCTAGGATCTGCAATGCTTACATTAGAGGCACTGTTCACTATGGAGTAACTGAAGTGAATTGCAGTGCTCACCGAGGAGGCACTGCTGGGATCTGCAATGCTTACATTAGAGGCACTGTTCACTATGGAGTAACTGAAGTGAATTGCAGTGCTCACCGAGGAGGCACTGCTGGGATCTGCAATGCTTACATTAGAGGCACTGTTCACTATAGAGTAACTGAAGTGAATTGCACTGCTCGCCGAGGAGGCACTGCTAGGATCTGCAGTGCTTACTGTGGCGGCACTGTTAACTATGCAGTAACTGAAGTGAATTGCACTGCTCGCCGAGGAGGCACTGCTGGGATCTGCAATGCTTACATTAGAGGCACTGTTCACTACAGAGTACCTGAAGTGAATTGCAGTGCTCACTGAGGAGGCACTGCTGGAATCTGCAATGCTTACATTAGAGGCACTGTTCACTATGGAGTAACTGAAGTGAATTGCAATGCTCACTGCAGAGACGCTGCTGGGATCTGCAGTGCTTACTGTGGTGGCACTGTTAACTATGCAGTAACTGAAGTGAACAGCAATTGTAAGGAAATGCCTCCTTGGCATGGTTGCCCCCTGACTTTTTGCCTTTGCTGATGCTATGTTTACAATTGAAAGTGTGCTGAGGCCTGCTAACCAGGCCCCAGCACCAGTGTTCTTTCCCTAACCTGTACTTTTGCATCCACAATTGGCAGACCCTGGCATCCAGATAAGTCCCTTGTAACTGGTACTTCTAGTACCAAGGGCCCTGATGCCAAGGAAGGTCTCTAAGGGCTGCAGCATGTCTTATGCCACCCTGGAGACCTCTCACTCAGCACAGACACACTGCTTACCAGCTTGTATGTGCTAGTGAGGACAAAACGAGTAAGTCGACATGGCACTCCCCTCAGGGTGCCATGCCAGCCTCTCACTGCCTATGCAGTATAGGTAAGACACCCCTCTAGCAGGCCTTACAGCCCTAAGGCAGGGTGCACTATACCATAGGTGAGGGTACGAGTGCATGAGCATGGTACCCCTACAGTGTCTAAACAAAACCTTAGACATTGTAAGTGCAGGGTAGCCATAAGAGTATATGGTCTGGGAGTCTGTCAAACACGAACTCCACAGCACCATAATGGCTACACTGAAAACTGGGAAGTTTGGTATCAAACTTCTCAGCACAATAAATGCACACTGATGCCAGTGTACATTTTATTGTAAAATACACCACAGAGGGCACCTTAGAGGTGCCCCCTGAAACTTAACCGACTATCTGTGTAGGCTGACTAGTTTTAGCAGCCTGCCACAAACCGAGACATGTTGCTGGCCCCATGGGGAGAGTGCCTTTGTCACTCTGAGGCCAGTAACAAAGCCTGCACTGGGTGGAGATGCTAACACCTCCCCCAGGCAGGAATTGTCACACCTGGCGGTGAGCCTCAAAGGCTCACCTCCTTTGTGCCAACCCAGCAGGACACTCCAGCTAGTGGAGTTGCCCGCCCCCTCCGGCCAGGCCCCACTTTTGGCGGCAAGGCCGGAGAAAATAATGAGAAAAACAAGGAGGAGTCACTGGCCAGTCAGGACAGCCCCTAAGGTGTCCTGAGCTGAGGTGACTCTAACTTTTAGAAATCCTCCATCTTGCAGATGGAGGATTCCCCCAATAGGGTTAGGATTGTGACCCCCTCCCCTTGGGAGGAGGCACAAAGAGGGTGTACCCACCCTCAGGGCTAGTAGCCATTGGCTACTAACCCCCCAGACCTAAACACGCCCTTAAATTTAGTATTTAAGGGCTACCCTGAACCCTAGAAAATCAGATTCCTGCAACTACAAGAAGAAGGACTGCCCAGCTGAAAACCCCTGCAGCGGAAGACCAGAAGACGACAACTGCCTTGGCTCCAGAAACTCACCGGCCTGTCTCCTGCCTTCCAAAGATCCTGCTCCAGCGACGCCTTCCAAAGGGACCAGCGACCTCGACATCCTCTGAGGACTGCCCCTGCTTCGAAAAGACAAGAAACTCCCGAGGACAGCGGACCTGCTCCAAGAAAAGCTGCAACTTTGTTTCCAGCAGCTTTAAAGAACCCTGCAAGCTCCCCGCAAGAAGCGTGAGACTTGCAACACTGCACCCGGCGACCCCGACTCGGCTGGTGGCGATCCAACACCTCAGGAGGGACCCCAGGACTACTCTGATACTGTGAGTACCAAAACCTGTCCCCCCTGAGCCCCCACAGCGCCGCCTGCAGAGGGAATCCCGAGGCTTCCCCTGACCGCGACTCTTTGAACCTAAAGTCCCGACGCCTGGGAGAGACCCTGCACCCGCAGCCCCCAGGACCTGAAGGACCGGACTTTCACTGGAGAAGTGACCCCCAGGAGTCCCTCTCCCTTGCCCAAGTGGAGGTTTCCCCGAGGAACCCCCCCCTTGCCTGCCTGCAGCGCTGACGAGAGCCCGAGATCTCTCATAGACTAACATTGCGAACCCGACGCTTGTTTCTACACTGCACCCGGCCGCCCCCGCGCCGCTGAGGGTGAAATTTCTGTGTGGACTTGTGTCCCCCCCGGTGCCCTACAAAACCCCCCTGGTTTGCCCTCCGAAGACGCGGGTACTTACCTGCAAGCAGACCGGAACCGGGGCACCCCCTTCTCTCCATTCTAGCCTATGTGTTTTGGGCACCACTTTGAACTCTGCACCTGACCGGCCCTGAGCTGCTGGTGTGGTGACTTTGGGGTTGCTCTGAACCCCCAACGGTGGGCTACCTTGGACCAAGAACTAAGCCCTGTAAGTGTCTTACTTACCTGGTTAACCTAACAAATACTTACCTCCCCTAGGAACTGTGAAAATTGCACTGTGTCCACTTTTAAAACAGCTATTTGTGAATAACTTGAAAAGTATACATGCAATTTTGATGATTTGAAGTTCCTAAAGTACTTACCTGCAATACCTTTCGAATGAGATATTACATGTAGAATTTGAACCTGTGGTTCTTAAAATAAACTAAGAAAAGATATTTTTCTATATAAAAACCTATTGGCTGGATTTGTCTCTGAGTGTGTGTACCTCATTTATTGTCTATGTGTATGTACAACAAATGCTTAACACTACTCCTTGGATAAGCCTACTGCTCGACCACACTACCACAAAATAGAGCATTAGTATTATCTATTTTTACCACTATTTTACCTCTAAGGGGAACCCTTGGACTCTGTGCATGCTATTCCTTACTTTGAAATAGCACATACAGAGCCAACTTCCTACATTGGTGGATCAGCGGTGGGGTACAAGACTTTGCATTTGCTGGACTACTCAGCCAATACCTGATCACACGACAAATTCCAAAATTGTCATTAGAAATTCATTTTTGCAATTTGAAATTTTTCTAAATTCTTAAAAGTCCTGCTAGGGCCTTGTGTGTTAAGTCCCTGTTTAGCATTGTCTTTTAGAGTTTAAAAAGTTTGTTAAAAGTTTGAAATTAGATTCTAGAAACAGTGTTAGATTCTTTAAAAAGTCTTCCAACTTTTAGCAAAATAATGTCTGATACAGAGATGAATGTGGTGGAACTCGACACCACACCTTACCTCCATCTTAAGATGAGGGAGCTAAGGTCTCTCTGTAATATAAAGAAAATAACCATTGGCTCCAGACCTACCAAAATTCAGCTCCAGGAGCTGTTGGCAGAGTTTGAAAAAGCCAACCCCTCTGATGATGACATCACAGAGGAAGAAATTAGTGACTTGGAGGCCAATGTCCCTCCTCCAGTCCTAAATAGGGAGAACAGGACCCCTCAAGTCCTGTCTCCAACTGTGTTAGTCAGAAATAGTGAGTCCCTCACAGGAGGGTCCCACATTTCTGAAATCACTGAGGATGCTCTCAGTGAAGATGACCTCCTGTTAGCCAGGATGGCCAAAAGATTGGCTTTAGAGAGACAGCTCCTAGCCATAGAAAGGGAAAGACAAGAGATGGGCCTAGGACCCATCAATGGTGGCAGCAATATAAATAGGGTCAGAGATTCTCCTGACATGTTGAAAATCCCTAAAGGGATTGTAACTAAATATGAAGATGGTGATGACATCACCAAATGGTTCACAGCTTTTGAGAGGGCTTGTGTAACCAGAAAAGTGAACAGATCTCACTGGGGTGCTCTCCTTTGGGAAATGTTCACTGGAAAGTGTAGGGATAGACTCCTCACACTCTCTGGAAAAGATGCAGAATCTTATGACCTCATGAAGGGTACCCTGATTGAGGGCTTTGGATTCTCCACTGAGGAGTACAGGATTAGGTTCAGGGGGGCTCAAAAATCCTCGAGCCAGACCTGGGTTGACTTTGTTGACTACTCAGTGAAAACACTAGATGGTTGGATTCAAGGCAGTGGTGTAAGTAATTATGATGGGCTGTACAATTTATTTGTGAAAGAACACCTGTTAAGTAATTGTTTCAATGATAAACTGCATCAGCATCTGGTAGACCTAGGACCAATTTCTCCCCAAGAATTGGGAAAGAAGGCGGACCATTGGGTCAAGACAAGGGTGTCCAAGACTTCAACAGGGGGTGACCAAAAGAAAGGGGTCACAAAGACTCCCCAGGGGAAGGGTGATGAGACAACCAAAACTAAAAATAGTAAAGAGTCTTCTACAGGCCCCCAAAAACCTGCACAGGAGGGTGGGCCCAGAGCCTCTTCACAAAACAATGGGTACAAGGGTAAAAACTTTGATCCCAAAAAGGCCTGGTGTCATAGCTGTAAACAGCATGGACACCAAACTGGAGACAAGGCCTGTCCCAAGAAAGGTTCCACTCCAAACTCCCATCCAGGTAACACTGGTATGGCTAGTCTCCAAGTGGGATCAACAGTGTGCCCAGAGCAAATCAGGGTCCACACTGAAGCTACTCTAGTTTCTGAGGGTGGGGTGGATTTAGCCACACTAGCTGTCTGGCCGCCTAACATGCAAAAATACAGACAGCAACTCTTAATTAATGGGACTAGAATAGAGGGCCTGAGGGATACAGGTGCCAGTGTCACCATGGTGACAGAGAAACTGGTTTCCCCTGGCCAATACCTGACTGGAAAAACTTACACAGTCACCAACGCTGACAATCAGAGAAAAGTACATCCCATGGCAATGGTTACTTTAGAATGGGGAGGGGTCAATGGCCTGAAACAGGTGGTGGTCTCCTCAAATATCCCAGTGGACTGTCTGCTTGGAAATGACCTGGAGTCCTCAGCATGGGCTGAGGTAGAACTAAAAACCCATGCAGCAATGCTGGGTATCCCTGAACTGGTGTGTGTGAAAACAAGAGCACAATGCAAGGCACAGGGTGAAAAAGTAGAGCTGGAGTCTGGAAAAATGGCCCAGCCTACCAAGAGAACAGGAAAGTCAGTTGGGAAACCAACTGCAACACAGCAAAAGAAAGGGAACCTCTCTTCTCAGGAAGAAGTTCTGCCCTCTGAGGGAACTGAGCCTTTGGAGCTTGAACCTTACCAGGTTGAGCTCTTGGGCCCAGGGGGACCCTCAAGGGAGGAGCTGTGTAAGGGACAAGAAACCTGTCCCTCTCTTGAAGGCCTTAGGCAGCAAGCTGCTGAAGAGTCCAAGGGCAAGAAAACTGGAACCCATAGGGTCTATTGGGAAGATGGACTCCTGTACACTGAGGCCAGAGACCCCAAACCTGGTGCCACTAGGAGAGTGGTAGTGCCTCAGCTGTTCAGAGAGTTCATCCTAACATTGGCCCATGACATTCCCCTTGCTGGACATTTGGGACAAACCAAGACGTGGGAGAGGTTAGTCAACCACTTCTACTGGCCCAATATGTCCAACATGGTTAAGGAGTTTTGCCTCTCCTGCCCCACCTGTCAAGCCAGTGGTAAGACAGGTGGGCATCCAAAGGCCCCCCTCATTCCACTTCCAGTGGTGGGGGTTCCCTTTGAAAGAGTGGGTGTGGACATAGTTGGTCCACTGGAACCTCCCACAGCCTCAGGAAATATGTATATCCTGGTAGTAGTGGATCATGCTACCAGGTATCCTGAAGCTATTCCCCTTAGGTCGACTACTGCCCCTGCAGTAGCCAAGGCCCTCATTGGTATCTTTACCAGAGTGGGTTTCCCTAAGGAGGTGGTGTCTGACAGAGGTACCAACTTCATGTCAGCATACCTAAAGCACATGTGGAATGAGTGTGGAGTGACTTATAAATTCACTACACCATACCATCCACAAACTAATGGCTTGGTTGAGAGATTCAACAAGACATTAAAAGGCATGATCATGGGGCTCCCAGAAAAGCTCAAAAGGAGATGGGATGTCCTCTTGCCATGTCTGCTTTTCGCTTACAGAGAGGTGCCACAGAAGGGAGTAGGATTCTCACCCTTTGAACTTCTGTTTGGTCATCCTGTAAGGGGACCACTTGCCCTTGTTAAAGAAGGCTGGGAGAGACCTCTCCATGAGCCTAAACAGGACATAGTGGACTATGTACTTGGCCTTCGCTCTAGAATGGCAGAGTACATGGAAAAGGCAACCAAAAACCTTGAGGCCAGCCAACAGCTCCAGAAGTTTTGGTATGACCAAAAGGCTGCACTGGTTGAGTTCCAACCAGGGCAGAAAGTCTGGGTTCTGGAGCCTGTGGCTCCCAGGGCACTCCAGGACAAATGGAGTGGCCCTTACCCAGTACTAGAAAGGAAGAGTCGGGTCACCTACCTGGTGGACCTGGGCACAAGCAGGAGCCCCAAGAGGGTGATCCATGTAAACCGCCTTAAGCTCTTCCACGACAGGGCTGATGTCAATCTGTTGATGGTAACAGATGAGGATCAGGAGGCAGAGAGTGAACCTCTCCCTGATCTTCTGTCATCAGACCCAAAAGATGGCACAGTAGATGGAGTGATCTACTCAGACACCCTCTCTGGCCAACAGCAAGCTGATTGTAGGAGAGTCCTACAACAGTTTCCTGAACTCTTCTCCTTAACCCCTGGTCAGACACACCTGTGTACCCATGATGTGGACACAGGAGACAGCATGCCTGTCAAGAACAAAATCTTTAGACAATCTGACCATGTTAAGGAAAGCATCAAGGTGGAAGTCCACAAGATGCTGGAATTGGGAGTAATTGAGCGCTCTGACAGCCCCTGGGCTAGCCCAGTGGTCTTAGTCCCCAAACCTCACACCAAAGATGGAAAGAAAGAGATGAGGTTTTGTGTGGACTACAGAGGGCTCAATTCTGTCACCAAGACAGATGCTCATCCAATTCCAAGAGCTGATGAGCTCATAGACAAATTAGGTGCTGCCAAATTCTTAAGTACCTTTGACTTGACAGCAGGGTACTGGCAAATAAAAATGGCACCTGGAGCAAAAGAGAAAACAGCATTCTCCACACCTGATGGGCATTATCAGTTTACTGTTATGCCCTTTGGTTTAAAGAATGCCCCTGCCACCTTCCAAAGGTTGGTGAATCAAGTCCTTGCTGGCTTGGAGTCCTTTAGCACAGCTTATCTTGATGATATTGCTGTCTTTAGCTCCACCTGGCAGGATCACCTGGTCCACCTGAAGAAGGTTTTGAAGGCTCTGCAATCTGCAGGCCTCTCTATCAAGGCATCCAAATGCCAGATAGGGCAGGGAACTGTGGTTTACTTGGGACACCTTGTAGGTGGAGGCCAAGTTCAGCCACTCCAACCCAAGATCCAGACTATTCTGGACTGGGTAGCTCCAAAAACCCAGACTCAAGTCAGGGCATTCCTTGGCTTGACTGGGTATTACAGGAGGTTTGTGAAGGGATATGGATCCATTGTGACAGCCCTCACTGAACTCACCTCCAAGAAAATGCCCAAGAAAGTGAACTGGACTGTGGAATGCCAACAGGCCTTTGACACCCTGAAACAAGCAATGTGCTCAGCACCAGTTCTAAAAGCTCCAGATTATTCTAAGCAGTTCATTGTGAAGACTGATGCCTCTGAACATGGGATAGGGGCAGTTTTGTCCCAAACAAATGATGATGGCCTTGACCAGCCTGTTGCTTTCATTAGCAGGAGGTTACTCCCCAGGGAGCAGCGTTGGAGTGCCATTGAGAGGGAGGCCTTTGCTGTGGTTTGGTCCCTGAAGAAGCTGAGACCATACCTCTTTGGGACTCACTTCCTAGTTCAAACTGACCACAGACCTCTCAAATGGCTGATGCAAATGAAAGGTGAAAATCCTAAACTGTTGAGGTGGTCCATCTCCCTACAGGGAATGGACTTTATAGTGGAACACAGACCTGGGACTGCCCATGCCAATGCAGATGGCCTTTCCAGGTTCTTCCACTTAGAAAATGAAGACTCTCTTGGGAAAGGTTAGTCTCATCCTCTTTCGTTTGGGGGGGGGTTGTGTAAGGAAATGCCTCCTTGGCATGGTTGCCCCCTGACTTTTTGCCTTTGCTGATGCTATGTTTACAATTGAAAGTGTGCTGAGGCCTGCTAACCAGGCCCCAGCACCAGTGTTCTTTCCCTAACCTGTACTTTTGCATCCACAATTGGCAGACCCTGGCATCCAGATAAGTCCCTTGTAACTGGTACTTCTAGTACCAAGGGCCCTGATGCCAAGGAAGGTCTCTAAGGGCTGCAGCATGTCTTATGCCACCCTGGAGACCTCTCACTCAGCACAGACACACTGCTTACCAGCTTGTGTGTGCTAGTGAGGACAAAACGAGTAAGTCGACATGGCACTCCCCTCAGGGTGCCATGCCAGCCTCTCACTGCCTATGCAGTATAGGTAAGACACCCCTCTAGCAGGCCTTACAGCCCTAAGGCAGGGTGCACTATACCATAGGTGAGGGTACCAGTGCATGAGCATGGTACCCCTACAGTGTCTAAACAAAACCTTAGACATTGTAAGTGCAGGGTAGCCATAAGAGTATATGGTCTGGGAGTCTGTCAAACACGAACTCCACAGCACCATAATGGCTACACTGAAAACTGGGAAGTTTGGTATCAAACTTCTCAGCACAATAAATGCACACTGATGCCAGTGTACATTTTATTGTAAAATACACCACAGAGGGCACCTTAGAGGTGCCCCCTGAAACTTAACCGACTATCTGTGTAGGCTGACTAGTTTTAGCAGCCTGCCACAAACCGAGACATGTTGCTGGCCCCATGGGGAGAGTGCCTTTGTCACTCTGAGGCCAGTAACAAAGCCTGCACTGGGTGGAGATGCTAACACCTCCCCCAGGCAGGAATTGTCACACCTGGCGGTGAGCCTCAAAGGCTCACCTCCTTTGTGCCAACCCAGCAGGACACTCCAGCTAGTGGAGTTGCCCGCCCCCTCCGGCCAGGCCCCACTTTTGGCGGCAAGGCCGGAGAAAATAATGAGAAAAACAAGGAGGAGTCACTGGCCAGTCAGGACAGCCCCTAAGGTGTCCTGAGCTGAGGTGACTCTAACTTTTAGAAATCCTCCATCTTGCAGATGGAGGATTCCCCCAATAGGGTTAGGATTGTGACCCCCTCCCCTTGGGAGGAGGCACAAAGAGGGTGTACCCACCCTCAGGGCTAGTAGCCATTGGCTACTAACCCCCCAGACCTAAACACACCCTTAAATTTAGTATTTAAGGGCTACCCTGAACCCTAGAAAATCAGATTCCTGCAACTACAAGAAGAAGGACTGCCCAGCTGAAAACCCCTGCAGCGGAAGACCAGAAGACGACAACTGCCTTGGCTCCAGAAACTCACCGGCCTGTCTCCTGCCTTCCAAAGATCCTGCTCCAGCGACGCCTTCCAAAGGGACCAGCGACCTCGACATCCTCTGAGGACTGCCCCTGCTTCGAAAAGACAAGAAACTCCCGAGGACAGCGGACCTGCTCCAAGAAAAGCTGCAACTTTGTTTCCAGCAGCTTTAAAGAACCCTGCAAGCTCCCCGCAAGAAGCGTGAGACTTGCAACACTGCACCCGGCGACCCCGACTCGGCTGGTGGCGATCCAACACCTCAGGAGGGACCCCAGGACTACTCTGATACTGTGAGTACCAAAACCTGTCCCCCCTGAGCCCCCACAGCGCCGCCTGCAGAGGGAATCCCGAGGCTTCCCCTGACCGCGACTCTTTGAACCTAAAGTCCCGACGCCTGGGAGAGACCCTGCACCCGCAGCCCCCAGGACCTGAAGGACCGGACTTTCACTGGAGAAGTGACCCCCAGGAGTCCCTCTCCCTTGCCCAAGTGGAGGTTTCCCCGAGGAACCCCCCCCTTGCCTGCCTGCAGCGCTGACGAGAGCCCGAGATCTCTCATAGACTAACATTGCGAACCCGACGCTTGTTTCTACACTGCACCCGGCCGCCCCCGCGCCGCTGAGGGTGAAATTTCTGTGTGGACTTGTGTCCCCCCCGGTGCCCTACAAAACCCCCCTGGTCTGCCCTCCGAAGACGCGGGTACTTACCTGCAAGCAGACGGGAACCGGGGCACCCCCTTCTCTCCATTCTAGCCTATGTGTTTTGGGCACCACTTTGAACTCTGCACCTGACCGGCCCTGAGCTGCTGGTGTGGTGACTTTGGGGTTGCTCTGAACCCCCAACGGTGGGCTACCTTGGACCAAGAACTAAGCCCTGTAAGTGTCTTACTTACCTGGTTAACCTAACAAATACTTACCTCCCCTAGGAACTGTGAAAATTGCACTGTGTCCACTTTTAAAACAGCTATTTGTGAATAACTTGAAAAGTATACATGCAATTTTGATGATTTGAAGTTCCTAAAGTACTTACCTGCAATACCTTTCGAATGAGATATTACATGTAGAATTTGAACCTGTGGTTCTTAAAATAAACTAAGAAAATATATTTTTCTATATAAAAACCTATTGGCTGGATTTGTCTCTGAGTGTGTGTACCTCATTTATTGTCTATGTGTATGTACAACAAATGCTTAACACTACTCCTTGGATAAGCCTACTGCTCGACCACACTACCACAAAATAGAGCATTAGTATTATCTATTTTTACCACTATTTTACCTCTAAGGGGAACCCTTGGACTCTGTGCATGCTATTCCTTACTTTGAAATAGCACATACAGAGCCAACTTCCTACAGCAATGTTCACTGCAGAGGCACTGCTGGAATCTGTAGTGCTTACTGTGGTGTCACTGTTCACTATGGGGAGACTAAAGTGAATTGGAGTGCTCACCAAGGAGACACTGCTGGGATCTGCAGTGCTTACATTAGAGGCACTGTTCACTGTGGAGTAACTGAAGTGAACTGCAGCGCTCACTGCAGAGGCACTGCTGGGATCTGCAGTGCTTACATTAGGGGCACTGTTCACTATGGAGTAACTGAAGTGAATTGCAGTGCTCATTGAGGAGGCACTGATGGAATCTGCAATGCTTGCATTAGAGGCTCTGTTCACTATGGAGTAACTGAAGTGAATTCCAAGGCTCACTGCAGAGGCACTGCTGGGATCTGCAGTGCTTACTGTGGTGGCACTGTTAACTATGGAGTAACTGAAGTGAACGGCAATGTTCACTGCAGAAGCACTGCTGGGATCTGCAGTGCTTACTGTGGTGGCACTGTTCACTAAGGAGTTACTGAATTGAACGACAATGCTCACTGCAGAGGCACTGCTGGGATCCGCAGTGTTAACTGTGGTGTCACCGTTCACTATGGAGTAACTGAAGTGAACGGCAATGCTCACTGCGGAGGCACTGCTGTGATCTGCAATGCTTACATTAGAGGCACTGTTCACTATAGAGTAACTGAATTGAATTGCAGTGCTCACTGCGGAGGCACTGCTGGGATCTGCAATGCTTACATTAGAGGCACTGTTCACTATAGAGTAACTGAATTGAATTGCAGTGCTCACGGAGGAGGCACTGCTGGGATCTGCAGTTCTTACTGAAGAGGCGCTGTTCACTATGGAGTAACTGAAGTAAATTGCACTGCTCGCCGAGGAGGCACTGCTGGGATCTGCAGTTCTTACTGAAGAGGCGCTGTTCACTATGGAGTAACTGAAGTGAACTGCAATGCTCACTGCGGAGGCACTGCTGGGATCTGCAGTGCATACTGTGAAGGCACTGTTCACTATAGAGTAACTAAAGTGAATTGCAATGCTCACTGCAGAGGCACTGCTGGGATCCGCAATGCTTACTGTGGAGGCACTGTTCAGTATGGAGTATCTGAAGTTAATTGCAGTGCTCACTCCAGAGACACTGCTGGGACCTGCAATGCTTACATTAGAGGCACTGTTCACTATGGAGTAACTGAAGTGAATTGCAATGCTCACTGCAGAGGCGCTGCTGGGATCTGTAGTGCTTACATTAGAGGCACTGTTCACTATGGAGTAACTGAAGTGAATTGCAATTCTCACTAAGGAAGCACTGCTGGGATCTGCAGTGCTTACTGAGAAGGCACTGTTCACTATGGAGTAATTGAAGTGAATTACAATGCTCACTGCTGGGGTCTGCAGTGCTTACATTAGAGGCACTGTTCACTATGGAGTAAGTGTAGTGAACTGCAATGCTCACTGCGAAGGCACTGCTGGGATCTGCAATGCTTACTGTGTAGGGGCTGTTCACTATGTAGTAACTGAAGTGAACTGCAATGCTCACTTTCGGAGGCACTGCTGGGACCTGCAGTGCTTACTCTGGCAGCACTGTTCACTATGGAGTAAGTGAAGTGAACTGCAATGCTCACTCCGGAGGCACTGCTAGGATCTGCAATGCTTACATTAGAGGCACTGTTCACTATAGAATAACTGAAGTGAATTGCAGTGCTCACCGAGGAGGCACTGCTGGGATCTGCAATGCTTACATTAGAGGCACTGTTCACTATGGAGTAACTGAAGTGAACTGCAATGCTTACTGCAGAGGCACTGCTGGGATCTGCAGTGCTTACATTAGAGGCACTGTTCACTATGGAGTAAATGAAGTGAATTGCACTGCTCGCCGAGGAGGCACTGCTGGGATCTGCAATGCTTACATTAGAGGCACTGTTCACTATGGAGTAACTGAAGTGAACTGCAATGCTTACTGCAGAGGCACTGCTGGGATCTGCAGTGCTTACATTAGAGGCACTGTTCACTATGGAGTAAATGAAGTGAATTGCACTGCTCGCCGAGGAGGCACTGCTGGGGTCTGCAGTGCTTACATTAGAGGCACTGTTCACTATGGAGTAACTGAAGTGAATTGCACTGCTCGCCGAGGAGGCACTGCTGGGATCTTCAGTGCTTACATTAGAGGCACTGTACACTATAGAGTAACTGAAGTGAATTGCAGTGCTCACCGAGGAGGCACTGCTGGGATCTGCAATGCTTACATTAGAGGCACTGTTCACTATGGAGTAACTGAAGTGAACTGCAATGCTTACTGCAGAGGCACTGCTGGGATCTGCAGTGCTTACATTAGAGGCACTGTTCACTATGGAGTAAATGAAGTGAATTGCACTGCTCGCCGAGGAGGCACTGCTGGGATCTGCAATGCTTACATTGGAGGCACTGCTCTCTATGGAGTAACTGAAGTGTATTGCAGTGCTCACTGCAGAGGCGCTGCTGGGATCTGCAATGCTTACATTAGAGGCGCTCTGTTTGGATCACCAGTGCTTACATTGGAGGAACTGAACCGCGACGCCTCCATATTGCGTACAGCGATGGCACTGTTTTTGTTTACATGCTTACATTTAAAGTACTGTTGGAATGTCCAGCGATTGCAAAGGAGGCACTACTAGACATGTCTGCATTATTTACAGTAGAGGCACTGCTAGGATCTCTCTGCAGTGCCTAGAGTGGAGGCGCTGCAGGGATCTTCAATGTTTGCAGCAGACGCACTCTTGCCTACAGCGCCTAAGATAATGAGCAGTGAAGGGACACAAGTAATGCATCCAGGCTCCTGGCGGAGGGATAAACACAATTAGAGGAAGGACCCCTACAGCAGCTAATAAGAAGCAAAGAAATGCGAGTGAGAATTACACCCACCAATGGTGGGCTCTTTGCCCACTCATAGCTAACAATAGGTCTCGAAGAGACAGCACATCCACTGTCTAGCCAAGACCTAAAACGTGGGTGTTAAAATTCAGAGTTCCTAAGAACGGGGCCCCAAAAATCCTTAAGACCACACTGGCTGCTGCAGCCTATCAGCCATAATTAAAAATGTAGTAATTACAGGTCAGAATGTGTATTCTCTGTCCCAATCAAATCTGCCATTGGTGGAAACCTGCAGGGAAGGGTTCCTGCGCGAGCAGGTGGGCATCCTTGAAAAACAGAGGGATCCTGTGTGGCAAAAACTACGTTCATTGTCAGAGCAAGGGTCGCTGTCGATGCGGGGTCCCAGACAGGCAAGGAGGGCAGTTAGACTGAGTGGTATGGCAGAGTGGCCTGTCAAGATTTGTACGAGGACTAGAAATATCACTTTGTAGCAGTGCTTAATTTGTGCTTGTTGTTTCCGGTGCGTAGCACCGGTACTTATTTATGAGGGCCGACACTTATTTTTCTGCATCAGGCATTTACTGAGAGCGAAAGACACATATGGGAAAGACGGAGGAAGTAAAAAAACAAAAAAAGTCACAAAGGGAGAAAGCAGAAAGCTGCAGGAGTGAGCTGAAGGGGCAGGGAGTGGGTGTAAATGGATTAAAGAGGCCCGAGATGGCTTCAGGATTACGCTGCCTCAGTATTCAGTGCACGTGCACTTAAAAGCAGCAGCCCCAGGTTTCAAAGGAGAGCTTTGTTCTCTGGCACGCTTTTATTACAAATTAAGCACTGCTTTATAGTGCAGTGTTTTTCCATGCTGGTTGGACCTTGCCTATCAGCTGCTATGTGTATAACTGCATAGGTCTACCCGTGGAGCAGGTGTGTCAGTGTTTGCGGCAGTAAGAGAGGTCGATTGAGGCTTGTGCATTGTTTTCTCCCTGTCTCTATGGTGCTGCTTTCTACGCAGCTGCTAGTCTGAGCTTCTTTCTCTCAAGAGATAATGTTACCTCATCTGAATCATGAAAGAGAAATTAAATGCGTTGAAAAGCAGCTGCTGGGTGGATAAAACGAAGGCGCATATTTAAAAGCTGCTTGCGCCTCCTTGTGCCACACTAGCATCATTTTTTTTACACTGATGTGGCATTAAGGAGGCAATTCCACCGCGCCATATTTACAGAGTGCCACAATGCATGCCTTGCACCACTTTGTAAATCCTTTTGCCACGTTAAACGTGCGCCAGGCATAATGTATGTTCCCATGCAAGGAGGCCCCAAAAAATGGGGCACTGAAATCTATTAGATTTCACTGTGGCATTTCTGGCGTTATTTTGAATGTCTGCTCTGGGCAGGAGTTACAGTGACGCACCCCCTTAATCTCCGATGGGCCTCCCTGTGCTTTGCTGAACTAGCGTCAAGATTTTTGGCGCTAGTGCAGCAAAGCGCCACAATAGCACCAAAAATGTTGACGATATTGTGGTATTGTGTGACGTATTGTAAATACGACGCATCCATGGTGCTGTTAGGGGGGCTCAAGAAAATGCTCCACTTTCCTGTAAAGATGCCCCTAAATCTGGAAGGGAATACTGTTTGAATTTGCTGGTTATTTGAGATGCCAGATTTAGACCAGGAGCATCCATACACCTTAGCAAGATTGTTGCCTCATGACACCCACTGACACCAAATTACAAGAAATAATGATGTATTTAGGAGTTGTTAGGGAGCGATCCAGCAGCAAAATATTGGGGTAGCAAGGTGACCCGCGTATTATAACCGGATCTCTCTCAAAGCAGACTGCTCATTTGTACTAGATAGAACGGTTATGTTATAAAGTAGGTTGACAGGTCACTGCTATTGATGCGTCAGATTTCACTCTCTCTCAGTTTGTCATGTAGAAGTCTCTCCACATTGAAGGTTTTAAAGTACTGGTAGATGCTAGTGCTTAATTTGTGAAAGAATGAGTGTCGGTGCCCACAGCTCTGCTCAGAAGCCAGTGGCCGGAGCAATTAAATGTTGGTGGGCCAAATAGCAAGACTGGTAGCCCTAAACCACCTCATCGTGCCTCTTTAATCCAAAACCAGGCACTCCCTGCCCCTGTCTCTCACTCCTGCAGGTTTCTGCTTTCTCTCTTTGTGACAGATTCACTATCTCTCTCTTCCTCTTAACGCTTTGTTTGTTTATCCCTCTCTTGCTCTAGGTAAATGTCTGATGCAGAAAAATAAGTACCGGTCCCCAAAAATCGGTGCCAGTGGCCCCCACCAGCAACCACCGCCTCAAATTAAGCACTGGTAGATAAACAGTTTTGTAGCCAGAGAACTTTCTACCCTGCGGCGGTTTTGGTGCAGAGCAGGGGATGTTACAATATATGTCAGTGCTTTCATTCTTTAAACTTTAGGAAAGCCATTTAAGGTACATTTTGTAAACATATATTTGATTATCCTCGTGGTTTTCTTCTTTTCTTGCCTCTTATAGGTAATGTTTGGTTTCTAAATAGCACCGTGTAGGTTCACTGTTGGCCTTTACACTGGTAGGAACTGGAAGGAAGCTGCCATGGCGTAAGTAAAATCTATGAAGTTTGACACAACTTTGGGAAGAGGTAGATTCGGCCACAAACATGCAGCAAAAGAAAGGATGTGAAAAGGAAGGATTGGAAAAGATGTACTTGGAAGAAAAAGGAAAGAGCAAGGAAGGAACCTTTGCAGAATAGCAGATCACATCAATGAAGAGGCTTTAGAACCTGTGCAGCCAAAGTGTGGCCGACGGCTACGGGAATGTGTTCAGCTTACCACAGGAGACCAATAACATAACAAGCATTGGCAAAGCTAATAGGTTTCGCCTATGCAATATCTAATGGCTTTGTAAATGTTTTTAGAGAGGTTGCAAAGAGGGACAAGGTGCATATTGGTAGTGTGGTAATTATGCAGCAATGCGATTTAAACATGTATAGTCATTTTTATAACTTCTTAAGGTATGAAAACAGGTCGCTTATGTTAGTAATCAATATAAAAACAAAGAGAACGTATTAGATCACATAAAGGGCACTTTATTTTTACTCAATTATTACAGTATCCCATTTACTACAATGCAGCTGGCATCAAACTAAGATGGCTGGTGTGTTACCAAAAACAATTACAGAAGCTATTCTATTACATTTCAATGTGGGTGTTTAGTCAAATGTCCATTGTATGTCTAGGGTTTCCAGCCTTTCTCGTTACTAAGACCGTGATGGCTCCTGTCACCTACTATTAAAACCAAATCTGAAAGATCTTTAGTCTGTACCTGTCCGAGTTCCCTAGAAACAGTCGCTGTCAGCACCACCTTCCAGAACCTCATAGTAATCCACCGGAAAACTCTGAAAGGCCTCTTAGTTAACCCCTCCCCCCACGCGTCACTTCCTCCAACTGCTGTTGTGTGGGCATGGGGAGAGCGTAAGAGTGCTGGCCTAACGGGGGCTGTCTTGGAACGAGTGTTTTCAAGGTAGAGTGGCCGAAGAGGAATGCTTCTTATGAATGGTAATTCCCAGTCAGCGGTTGAAGTGCATTAATGAAGCATGTTTTTAAAGAAGTTGCAAAGCAACATACCTTAGGCCATGTTGTAGCCGCCCATGCTGCTGTTAAATATGGCATTGAACAGCTTATTTGGGCCTGGCGGTGACAAGCAACAAGAGGGAGGAGGGTGGGGAACAAGGAATGTGTAGCAGACGGAGGGTGGCGGGTGGGTTAAAGAGAACAGCGGTGTGGGGTATGTTTTAAAAAAATGGATGGGTGGGGGGAGGGTGGGTTAAAAAGATCGGACATGTGGGAGGATTGACACTATGGAGAGCAAGAGAAGGGCGGAGGTGGTTAACATAATGGAGAGCGGGAAAAGGGCGGGGATTACGAAGAGGGGCTGTAGATGCATGCACCCTCTCAGAGTGCATGCTGAAAACAAAAAAAAAGTTACTACTGTACTTGGTTCATGCTCCGCAGCTTGGGCAAAGTCTTGAAGCCTAGGAGGAAGTAGGAGGCTTAGAGGAGGCGGTGACCAGTAGGAAGCAAGGAAACGAGAGTGGCGTGGGAACCAAACAATGGTAAGTAAAGATAAGTAATGGGTGGCACTAGGACCGTTTTTAGATTTTTGTTTCTTTACAAAAGATTTCACAACCAAAGTGCAAGTCCTTTACAGACAAACCTAAAAAGTAAAAACATCGTATTTTGTTCGAAGCAAGTGTCAGATGACTCTTTCATCCCTTTGAAGACTATGAAACAAAACCTCCAGAAATTGATGGAATTGAAATTTACCTACAGAATCATCCTTTTTATTGTACCATGACAGTTATATTTTGCGTGCATGTATTTGTTCAAACTAATTATTTATCTGAAAGATGGCAACAAATCATTATGTTCTACCATGATTTACCAATTTATAGTGCTTACATATATGTCTATAGTTACTGCATTTCAGTCAACCCTTCCTGAATCTGCCCACCAGGTACGCAGACCACCCAAGAGCCCAAGAGCTCCAGGACATATTATCTATTCTCACCGCCCAATCAGTGCAGGCTATACCCCTGCTGCAAACCCCCAGAGATTCCTTTTGAATAGACAGTCTGAATTTGAAGCAGGGGATAGTGCGGAATAAGCAGAAGTCAGGAAGCCAGCAACATCTTTACAAATGGCGTAGACACAAAATAGAACAAGCATTTGCAATGCAACGGGTCTCGCGTTTGCTCATGTTATAGCATATAGCGTTGTAAACTCCTAACCCGACTTTTCACCTATCGGGATAAACGTGCATTTATATACGTAACCCGAAAAACTGCAATTAACTATGTAAAGCACTCGACTTCTGCCAAGCGAGATCGTGTTTGTAAATTAGAGAAAAAGAAGTCCACGAGCCCGATGGAAAACAGCGAGCCTCGCATGTTTTCTGTACTTGGTCGCTGCGCTCGAGGAGGGCTAGCCAGCGGAAAAGGCATGACGTATGCGTGCCTTCGACTAATGAAAGCAAGCAGATTTTATTAGGCAAGCCCACGAACCAATAAAAAACACTGACGTGACGTTGACAGGGCTCCGAGCCCTTTTCTGAACACTAAAGAGGCTCGCTGCGATAAGCATGCACGAGCGCATGCAACGCAGGCTCGACCCTAAAAAGGACTAGAGGTGTACGGCTGTGGGCAAGGGGTACATCGCAAGATAGAAGCATTACATTTATATGGAGGGGTGGGCAAGCTACTGAAGACTTAAGCCTGGTTCGAATCACCAGGGACATACTGGCCTAGAGGGCAATCAACCACTGCCTGACGGCCTGGTCTGAAAGGTCAGTGCTTGAGCCAGTTTTTGGCTGTTTGATGGTCTGTTTTATGGTCTTCTGGGTAGTGTTTTTTACTGTTTATTTCCCTGATATTAAAACAAACATTGCCTGCAGTAGTCTCAAATCCATGCAATCGTCCATACCCTGGGCAACACTTAATGTAGCACATCTTTCAAGTTCAAAATGGCCCTAATTTGCAAACATGGGTCACTTTTTTAGCTGTCCAATTCACTAATGGGAGTCTCTTTTATTTTGGTGCCCGGGACTATTTCCTGTCCCTGTCTGGCCCTGTGAACCAGATGTATGGCTCTGGCTCAGCTCAAGGCCATCTGCTGCTTTCAAGCAAAAAATAAAAATGAGAGGAGCTTGGTGCTTCAGTCTCAGAGCCCATGAGTCTGGGCACTCTGTGCCTATTTCTGGCACGCAGGTCCTGTGGAGACTCCAGCTTTGTCCTCGTGGTCCCCAGTGTGTCACCAGAACTACAGAAAACAAGCACTGGCAAAGCCAATTGGTTTGCAATTTATTGGCTTGTCAATGTATTTTTAGACATGTGGCACAGCAGCACAGACTGCTGTGCAACATGGCTTAAAGCAGAAAAAAGTGCTATGACGCGACCATTGTTGACCCCGTCATAGTGCTTTTTCCCCTTTAGGCCATGTTTCACAGCAGCCTGCACTGCTTTCCAGTGTGTGTAAAAACAGTGCGGGAAGTGGGGGTGTGTAAGCAAAATCAGGGAGGTGCAGTGAAGGAGGGAGGGAGCAGCATCAATGGACAGTGGGACCAGGGTGGGGGAAAGAAATAGAAGGTGTTGGGAAGGAGGAAAGAAACAAGGGACAGCTGCATTGGGGAGATAGTAGGTTGCCATGCACTCTAACAGAGTACATGAAAAGTAAAAAAAGAAGTGCAATGTGGAGAGTGGCCAGTGGAAGGATACTGACCACAAACAGGAAGTTGCGCTAGGTCCATGCTCCAAGATAGGGACAGAAGTCCCGGGAGAAAGCAGGAAGGGGCAAGCAGCCGTCAGGAGGCACGACCAATAAGAAGCAAGGAAACAAGAGTGACATAAAAGGCAACAAATGGTAAGTATTGGTAAGTAATGGCGCGGCTCTAAGCCCGTTTATAAGCTTTTTTTGTTAACAATAGATTTTCCTTACAGCGCATGCGTGCTTTTCAGGTGAAACCTAAAAACAGCATCCCTCGCCTGCGCACATCCTGAAAGGCAGCTTTGTGGACTATAGTTACAGCCAGCTGAGCGCAAAGAAACAGCAAAGAATGCGACCTGCAGATAAGAGGCTGAGTTTAGCAGGTTCAGCTTCCCTAGGAGGCGTCACAATGCTGTTTTGTTAAAGTAAAGCTACTTTGACTTGAGGATGCAAATTTCATGTTAATGAACACGGGTGAAAAGGTGCACTGCATTGTGCTTGGTTCTGAACATTTAAATGCAGTCTTGCATGAAATTTCTGTATGCGAGAAATGGTTGGGACCTGCCGATGACCTGTATGCACTTTTGGTTCATTTCTACTGCCAATGATTATATAAGCACCCATTCATTTTGTTTTCCAGAATTAACTCACTTCCTTTTACACAATTCGCACTTTTATATTTTAATATTAAGAAATAAAGGAAGCTGGCTTAGGGTTGAACCAGGAAAGGTGATGGCGAATGCTTAAATATTTTTCAAATAATATTATTTTCACGGTTTCTCTCTGTGTGTTATGGGGAAGGCAGAGCTTTTTACATTTTTGATGACTCCCTCCATGCCACCAAGGCAGACTGGTCAGAACCTAAGTGATGGGCCTCAGCAGGACAATTTAGTTTTAGCACAGGGAACTTCCAGGCACCGCAGCAGGCAACTCAAAGTAGCCATCACCTTCTTTGGTCAGCACACCATCACCTTCTTTGGTCTCCACACATTCACCTTCTTTGGTCTCCACACCATCACCTTCTTTGGTTCCCACACCATCACCTTCTTTGGTCCCCACACCATCACCTTCTTTGGTCACAGCACCATCATCTTCTTTGGTCACCACACCATCACATTCTTTGGTCACCACACAAACACTTAATTGGTCTCCACACCATCACCTTCTTTGATCGACACACCATCACCTTCTTTGGTCTCCACACCATCACCTTCTTTGGTCACCACACCATCACCTTCTTTGGTGACCACACCATCACCTTCTTTGGTCTGCACACCAGCACCTTCTTTTGTCTCCACACCATCACCTTCTATGGTCACCACGCCATCACCTTCTTTGGTCACCACACCATCACCTTCTTTGGTCTGCACACCAGCACCTTCTTTGGTCTCCACACCATCACCTTCTTTTGTCTCCACACCATCACCTTCTATGGTCACCACGCCATCACCTTCTTTGGTCACCACACCATCACCTTCTTTGGTCTGCACACCAGCACCTTCTTTTGTCTCCACACCATCACCTTCTATGGTCACCACGCCATCACCTTCTTTGGTCACCACGCCATCACCTTCTTTGGTCACCACCCCTCACCTTCTTTGGTCTCCACGCCATCACCTTCTTTGGTCACCACACCATCACCTTCTTTGGTCACCACGCCATCACCTTCTTTGGTCACCACACCATCACCTTCTTTGGTCACCACGCCATCACCTTCTTTGGTCACCACACCATCACCTTCTTTGGTCCCCACACCATCACCTTCTTTGGTCACCACACATTCACTTTCTTTGGTCGCCACACCATCACCTTCTTTGGTCCTCACACCATCACCGAACCATCACCTTCTTTGGTCAGCACACCATCACCGAACCATCACCTTCTTTGGTCGCCACACCATCACCTTCGTTGGTCACCACACCATCACCTTCTTTGGTCACCACACCATCACCTTCTTTGGTGACCACACCATCACCTTCTTTGGTCTCCACGCCATCACCTTCTTTGGTCACCACACCATCACCTTCTTTGGTGACCACACCATCACCTTCTTTGGTGACCACACCATCACCTTCTTTGGTGACCACACCATCACCTTCTTTGGTCACCATACCATCACCTTCTTTGGTGACCACACCATCACCTTCTTTGGTCTCCACACCATCACCTTCTTTGGTCACCACACCATCACCTTCTTTGGTGACCACACCATCACCTTCTTTGGTCTCCACACCATCACCTTCTTTGGTCACCACACCATCACCTTCTTTGGTGACCACACCATCACCTTCTTTTGTCTCCACACCAGCACCTTCTATGGTCACCACACCATCACCTTCTTTGGTCTCCACGCCATCACCTTCTTTGGTCTCCACCCCTCACCTTCTTTGGTCTCCACGCCATCACCTTCTTTGGTCACCACACCATCACCTTCTTTGGTCACCACGCCATCACCTTCTTTGGTCCCCACACAATCACCTTCTTTGGTCGCCACACCATCACCTTCTTTGGTCAGCACACCATCACCGCACCATCACCTTCTTTGGTCGCCACACCATCACCTTCATTGGTCACCACACCATCACCTTCTTTGGTCCCCACACCATCACCTTCTTTGGTCCCCACACCATCACCTTCTTTGGTCACAACACATACACTTTCGTTGGCCTTCACAACGTCACCATCACATTGAATGCTGCTGGATTTGTGCACATGATTAACCCTCTAACAGACCGTCGGGGAGGCATAGTGAGGGATAGAGTTGGGGGTAGAGCGCTCAATTATCCAGGGATAGGGGAGCCCCAAGGGGGCAGCAAGGGAGCCATGGTCCCTAATGCAAGCGTGGGAAATAAGCCCTCTCTAGCCATGTAGTCGTAAAAGCATCCATAACTGGGCCGAAGAAGGCTTCACCTCTTAAAAAACAAACAGTGGAACTGCGCCTGCTGCATCAATTATACCTGCATCCCAGAGAGCACAGCAGCATCACACACCAACAAGGTAAGGGACCCAGTGTCCTCCTATCTGCCCTCACTGCTATGGCATGTGGCTGCTGACTGTTGAGTTATCAACCTATTGTCTATGTCACAAAGCGGCTGTCCATGTTATATTATGTAGCTGCTGTCAATGTCATGGCATGTAGCTGCTGACTGTTGTGATATAAATCTATCGTCTATGTTACATAGCAGCTGTCCATGTTATATTATGTAGCTGCTGATTGTTGTGATATAAATCTATTGTCTATTTTACATAGCAGCAGTGCATGTTATATTATGTAGCTGCTGACTGTGGTGTTAAAAATCTATCGTCTATGTTACATAGCAGCTGGCCATTTTATATTATGTAGCTGCTGACTGTTGTGATATAAATCTATCGTCTATGTTACATAGCAGCAGTGTATGTTTTATTATGTAGCTGCTGAATGTTGTGTTATAAATCTATAGTCTATGTTACATAGCAGCAGTGTATGTTATATTATGTAGCGGCTGTCCATGTTATATTATGTAGCGGCCGACTGTTGTGTAATAAATCTATCGTCTATGTTATGTAAAGGGTGTCCATGTTATATTATGTAGCTGTTGTCAATATCATGGCTTGTAGCTGCCGACTGATGTGATATAAATCTATCGTCTATGTTACATAGCAGCAGTGTATGTTTTATTATGTAGCTGCTGACTGTTATGTTATAAATCTATTGTCTATGTTAAGTAAAGGGTGCCCGTGTTATATTATGTAGCTGCTGTCTACGTCATGTTACGTTGCTGTCAATAGTATGTCATGTTTTTGTGTTTATTTTTTAAGGCAGTTGTGTGTTGTGCTATTTCACGCTATGGTGTGTGTAGCTGTTCTTATGTTACACCCTCTGTGTATGTTATGTCGCCTTGGGGAGGCCCACATTGATACGCTAAGATACGGTTCGTGCCGCTGCCTGTGTTATGGTCTGATATGTAATATGCTGCTGCTGTCTGCTATGTTAGGCAGTTGCTTTCTGTGTTATGCTGTGCTATGCTATGCAGATGCTTTTTGTGTTATGTAAGATGTTGCTGCTGTTAATGTTAAGACCCTGCTATCCGTGTTAAGTTGCTGCTGTCTTTTGTCTGTTATGCTGCTGAGGTCTATGTCACGCGACTGCACATTCGACTTTATGCATATCGCTAAGATAATTACTTTGCATAATTTATATCATTTCTCTTATTTACAAGAAACAAACCGGGATCCGCTCATTTCATTTGCAACCTTAGCGCGTTTTGACTCTTAGAACCGAGATGGACACCTGCCTCCCCTCTGCTTTGTCTCTTCTGGCTTGTCCACCTTTGTTTACAGGTGGCACCGCACCCCCAGCCCTCTTGGGGTCCGCTGAGGGCATCTCTCTAAGTGTGAGGCCCCTTACTCCGCTCTGGGCCCTCCTCCCGCCACCACATCACTGGCCCTGCCAACATCAGGATAAACTTCGTGCTGACAAAGGCTCCTTGGGGTTTCTACTGCTCTGTAAACATAACACCCGAGGGCGGGTTTGTAACAGGCACTCGAGGCAGGGCCAGTCCGCACCTGCCTGCTACACCTGGGCTTCTTTGAGAGCTGTGCGCACCTGCTTGTCGAGCTGGTGTGGTGGCCGACACCAGGGGCCGGTGAGAGTAGCAGCGGCTCCTCTGCAATGGCGGAGGAGCATCGCCCCACCGGCTAAGAGCCAGCAGCTGAACAATACAAAAACATTTTATTATTGTTTTATTTTTCAGCTGCTAGCTGAGCCATCGTGTGCACGGAGGGGCCGGGCCATGGGAGGGAGAGGAGTTGTGGAGTGTACTTAAAAGGGAGCATCAGTTTGGCCGGCTGTTTTAGGCATGCGCACTTACGTTTCTCCAACCCAGCTGTGTTGCATAGCCGGGTTGGAGAAACACCACTGACTCCATGCACTGTCTGAGCGACAGACCAAGCTACACAGACCAATCCAGGTGCTGCTCTCATTCTAGGTATAGCATGAGAGCAGCACTGGGATTGCATGGGGAGCCTGCGCTGGTGTCCCAAGGACTGTTGGGACACCATCAGTAGCCAGAGAGAAGAGAAGCGAGGCAGCCAGCCGCGTTGGCAGCCAGACAGGTAAACATTTTTTATTATTTCCCCCTCACCCCCCCTTTGAGATTTGCAACAGCCGCCACTCAAGAGTACAGCTCAAATCCAAGGCCCTGAGGTGTGCCCACCCCAGACCCCTCCCTCAGGCACTTTAATGTGACTAGTTGCTCCAGTGGAGTAACAAAACTTGAGGGGGCCCCCTACAAAGTACCTGGAGGCCGCCCCTTTCCCAATGGTTTGAGTCAGGGGTCTTTCGCCTGTGCACAGTGTACTGTGCTGAGGGGGCGCCCTGGAGATCGGGGGCCCCAACTTCACTGTGAGGGCTGCAGGGGCCTTTGTTACGCCACTGAGTGGATCATTAATTCTGTCACACTTTAACTGAGTGGGAGCCACTGGAGGCGACAATGGAGCAGAATATGAGCAGACATCAACCACAAACGAGGGGGTGGGACAGTCAAATGCAGGGCGTCTCTAGAAGTGATTTGTAAGGGGGAACATATGGGGGGGCACAGGTAAAAAAGGTAAAACTGATGAAGCCATTAACAACTGGGAATCATGATGACTGTCCGCACATGTGTAATATATAAGTATGCAAGTAGGATATATATAAATACATACATATATATCCTACTTGCGGTCACCAGTAGATATAGTTAGGGCCTAGTTCCCATAGGAAAAGTGTTTTTTGACTTGGCTATATCTTTGGTGCCATTTGATGAACCTTCCTGAAATTTTTCAGAAAAATGTGTCAAGTTGAGTCTTGTTGGGCATGGAAAATTTCGGGGTGATCCATGAAGCAGGAGCCGACAAAAAGGGGGGTCACTAAAAGTGCGTTTCTCTTCTTAATTCTCATAGAGATTTTAGACATGACTAAAGCCTAAACTGCTGGACGGAATTACACCAAATTTGACAGAAAGTTAGCATTTGGTTCAGAAAGTACGCATTTACTAGTTGGTATAAATCCGTTTAGTAGTTTTCGAGAATTAAAGAATTAAGGAAATCCAAATTTGTATATCTCTATGTGTGAATACTTCACAAATTCTCCCAATCTCATGCAGAGATCTGATTGGCTGCCAACACTTCAACCAGGTAGTAATGACCAATGCAACGCACTGACCAATGCAACACAAGTGTTTTTCTCTGCATTTCCACCATGAAAAGTTATCTATAATCGTTGATGGAGGTATTTGCATTCTTGCTTTTTTTAGCGCAATATCTTACGTAGTGACTGCGACCAGTGGATTCTTCCTTGTCTTCTGCTGCTCAGGCCAGAGATCATGTTCTCCCTTTTAAAAACTGCAAGTATGTAAAATGGCCTAGAATCTCCGCCCATTTGCCCCCCATATACATAAGTGGTTTGCAACGTCTTCCGTCATTTGGACAGCTCACTGAAAGGCCCAAGCTCATTTTCCGACGAATTTGGATACGCGTGCTTGATGGAGATGAATTTGATCACATTTCCACCAAACAAAGAAGCACTTACTTCTGTAAAGTACAAATCATCCAAGTGTGTTTTCTCTGTAGTTTACACCTTGAAAAGTTATCTGATGAAGACGCTCAAGGAACCATCACATTGGCAAAGTTACAGACAGGCAAGGTCACTGGAGACAGTACCTTGGTGTCTTTTATGCAGCTGTAGTATAGAAGATGCACTATACATTTACCCAGTGAGGTACCAGACTCATCCTCGGCCTTCCCCAACGAATCCACATCACACCGTCCCTCAGGCAACTCCACTGGCTCCCCGTAGAGAAAAGACGCCAATTCAAGCTGCTGACCCACGCACACAAGGCTCTACACAACCAAGCACCCGCGTGCGTTAACCACCGCCTGAACTTCCACCAACTGTTGAGAAGACTACACTCTGCCTCCATTTCACTTGCCCATATGTCCCGCATCTACCAAGGCAGAAGTGGAGGACGCTCCTTCTCTCATGTTGCAGCGAAAACCTGGAGCAGCCTCCCCACGCACCTCCGGACCATCACCTCACTTTCGGAATTCCAAATGGCCCTCAAGACCTGGTTGTTCAAATAAGCCACTGGGACCTGCAAGCACCTTGATACCCTATTGGGTGATTAGCCGCACTTTATAAATCCTCATTGATTGCTTGACTTATTAATTGGCCAGTAGAAAGGACTCCAGTTGGGTAGACATTCTGCAAAAAACGGTGGCCTTTTCTTGGAGAAATACGCATGGCAGGATTTATTCTGGCACAAAGCTTATTTCACAGAAATTAAATTTCAGTGTGAAGCACTTACAAATATAAACAAAGCAAGTGCCCAAGTTCAAGCTCCTCTTCCGTAAAGTACTAATCATCCTAATTTCTTGCGCATGGTCAAGGCAAAGCAAGTGTTTTTTTCTCTGTATTCCCACTGTGAGGAGTTATCTGTAACCCTTGATAGAGGTGTTTCCATCTTTGCTTTTTTTCAAGCACAATGGGCCTCATTTACAAGAATGTGACGAATTGGCTCCAATGTGTCAGATTTCTTGTGCTTCCTTACGATCCCCTAATGACGCCATTACAATACAGAGCTCCATGTCGCACATTTTCAAAGATGCATCAGAAATTCTGATGCATCTGTGGCACTAAATTGACGCATTGCTGGGCTAGCTTCAAAATAATGATGCTACTCTAGCAATCTGAGAAAGGCTACCATAGAGATAATAAAATTCTGATGCAGTGAGGTCAAGAACAACACAGTGAAATGTTGTAAATTTCACTGCATCAGTTATGCATGGCTTTTCCTGAGGGAACGAATACCTTGCATACATTATCCCTGGCGCAGGGCAAGGCTTTACAAACTGATGCATTGGGCCCAATGCGTCAGTTTGTAAATGTGCCGCAGTGCAAAGAACGCTTGCGCCATCGTTGCATCAAAAAAAGTATGCAACGTTGGCACAAAGGCCTTGTAAATGAGGCCTATATCTCAGGTAGTGATTGTGACAAGTGGGTTCTTTCTTGTCATCTGCTGCTGAGAACAGAGATCAAGTTCCCCCTTTTAAAAAATACAAGTATGTAAAATGGCCAACCCCATATACATTAGTGGTAAACAACATCTTTCTGCCATTTTCCCAGAATGATGGACAGCTTAGTGAAAGGACACCCCAAACGTGTTTGCTGCTGATTTTGGGGACACATTCTTGATGCACAGTTATATAATCACATCTCAACCAAACAAAGAAGGACTTCATGAGTGGCATGGGGTTGGGTGGTTATAACACAGGGTTGGGTGGTTCTAGGGGGTAGGCCACTGACACACATTGCCGAAGGGCCATGTGTGACACGGGGTTGGGTGGTAAATTATTTTATTTTTTTAAACAAAAGTTACAGAGATGTGATAGTTCGGCTCACATTTCAAGCATACAAAACCATAAAATTCAGCAACTATAGGGTTATTTCTAGTGACTATAACTGGTGCCCCAAAGTAACTGTAACTCACTTCCTCGCCATGCACTGCTAACTACCCTTTTTATTGCATCACTCCTAACGTCATCTATGACATCATTGAAAATATCACTGCAATATTTGCATTAACTTATTGATGAGAAAACCGTGCATCGATGGGGTGTAAGTTATAATGTACCCCCAGCCTGGTTGCTAAAACCGCAGCTTTGTTCTACCACACTTCTCTCCCTCAGGCTGTTACGGGTACAAAGGCTGCCTAAAACTTGATTTTAGAGTTAGAGAAGGAAGGACACTGGGATATGCACAGCACCTTCCCCTCACACACACCCAGCCCTCAAAGCCCAAGTTTAGAGTGGCTGAAGTCTTCGGCCATCTTGAAAATACCCATACTGGGTAGAGTTAGCCCCGGAAACCTTTACCCCATTTGTTGTTACATTCTCACAGGTATTCCGACCCACTAGCTCATACCAGGCATAAATGTGGCAGCTCCAGACATCTACTTCAGAACACTCCCGAACCTATGAAGATCAAAAGAGGACTGAACCTGCTGTATAAAACCTGAGAAGAGGCCTAAAGGACAAAGAAGTGGACTCCAAGGGTCTAATTGTGATTAATGAATTAATAGCAGTAGATTTAAAAAAGCCATAAAAGTACAAGCATAGTGTCAGTATTTAAAATAGGCAGACACAAATTTATTAAAACGTTCATTAAAAACAACCTCACCGCAAACCATCTTTTACCTAAGTTATATTCCATTCATAATAAAGTGCATACAAATATGAGAATACACAGATAGTTTGAAACTTTGATTGAAACAATCTCAACTAAAACCATCCTTTTCCTGGGTTGTATTGCCTTTGCAATAAAAAGTGCAACACTTAAACACACAAATGGGTTATCAAGGAAGCTTAGTGCAGTAAACAGGTAAACAGATAGCTTAGCGCAGACCTATAGGGCTAAATTCAAGAAAAGTGATGCTGCATTCAATGCAACGCCACTTTTCCTGCTCCCCATAGCGCCCCCCTAACATCTCCATGTGTCGGCTGCCCAATTAGTGTGAAAACGTAAAGATCTCCTGGCAATTCTGGCTCATCTTTGACCTAGCATTAGTGACCTGTTGTGCCCATGAGCCATTGCTCGCAAAAAGAATCCACAAATAACAGAAGAAATTAACTATAACAATATTTGAATTCCAAAGGAAAAAGGTGAACATTTCAGATTTTTTTTTTCCCGCAGACAATAATAAATGTTTCAGTTTTATTATTTTCTTGGAAAACATAAAATCCCCAAATACATTCATCCATCTCTGGAAGCCATTTGGGGCATTATTCATACCTTGGCGGACGGCGGAGGCCGTCCGCCAAGGTCCCGCCGACAAATGACCGCACCGCGGTCAAAAGACCGCGGCGGCCATTCAAACATTTCTGCTGGGCCGGCGGGCACTCTCCACAAGAGCGCCCGCCGGCCCAGCGGAAATGCCCCTGCAACGAGGACGCCGGCTCAGAATTGAGCCGGCGTAGTTGCAGGGGTGCGACGGGTGCAGTTGCACCCGTCACGTATTTCAGTGTCTGCAAAGCAGACACTGAAATACTTTGTGGGGCCCTCTTATGGGGCCCCTGCAGTGCCCATGCCATTGGCATGGGCACTTCAGGGGCCCCCAGGGGCCCCGCGGCACCCCCTACCGCCATCCTGTTCATGGCGGGTTTCCCGCCATCCTGTTCATGGCGGGTTTCCCGCCATGAACAGGATGGCGGTAGGGGGTGTCTGAATCCCCATGGCGGCGGAGCGCGCTCCGCCGCCATGGAGGATTCAATGGGGCAGCGGTAAACCGGCGGGAGACCGCCGGTTTACCCTTTCTGACCGCGGCTGAACCGCCGCGGTCAGAATGCCCTTGGGAGCACCGCCAGCCTGTTGGCGGTGCTCCCGTGGTCGGTGACCCTGGCGGTCACCGGCCGCCAGGGTCAGAATGACCCCCTTGGTGTCCTAGATAATTAAATAGCATTGTCATCATATAATAACACAGAGACATAATGCTGACCTCTGGTTAAAGCTACAGGGACACAACAAGCTCCAAGAGGCCTTTTGAAGCAAATGCTGAATAGTGGCAACTAGGCCTGAATTGGACCGTTCTGCTGGCCTATGCCTGCTGCCCTGCTGGTCTTTAAGTGCCTCCGCTGACGTCTTGGGAGTTTCAGGAGTGTAGTCCTGTGATGGACTGGAACGTAAAGCAGTGTTATAACAAAACTTGATGAGGTCCCCTGCAAAGTTCATGTATGGGGCCACTTGATCCTGTCATGAGCTCTCTGGCCAGGAGCCCGCCACCCGTGCACAATATACTGTGCTGAGGGGTTTCTGGAGCTCAGCCCCTCCCACCCACCACCCGCATCCCAGGGGCTGAGGGGGCTATTGTTACGCCAGCGACTTAAAGGAATAAAATAAGAAGATAAACCTGGCTAGTGTGGCTGATTCACGCTCCACTGCAGTCACTGTCAAGTTGTGCCTAGGTCCTGCGACCATTGACTACCGTTGCCAGTTTGTGCTTCTTGCTGCTGTTTCCACTTAAAACTGGTTCCTCTTACTAGCTTTTTGTCATTTTTCTGTCATTTTATTTATTAATTTTGACTTGATTTTTCTAATTTGTTTTTAGATTTTTATTGTTTCGCATTTCAACTCTATTATTTTTTAATACTCTATAAACACTTTACATATTGTCTGCTCTGTGCAATTTAGTGATTTTGAAAGTTCGTCCTGACAGTGATTGTGATTATTACTTGAGGTTGGTACTTACATCCTCAACTAATAACCCAGTGTCTTACACTCAGTCACTACATTTCTGCTCAACATACACATACTGTGTGTTTTCTGCTTTCTCTTATTTAGATTATTATACCTTTTTCTCCAGTTTCTGAAACTCTCTCTGTAGATATCTCATACCTCATCTCTTTACTCTTCAGTGTCCTCTTTTCATTCTCTCCTGCATACACTTCCTTGCATCGCTTCCCCCTCAAGTGCTCCACACACTACAAACCCGCTCACCTGAAAGCCCAGGAGCCAGTGAAAGACATTGACGTGACATGGGCGTGGTTTGAAGCCCAAAGAGAGATTACAACACGGGACGGAGCACTTTGCGCTCGCCCCTAAACAGGCGAACAAACAGCCAAGAACCCAGCCCATACACTGACCCGTCAGACCGGTCCTTCAGGCCCCGCCACCATGCCATTAGGCCAGTCCGACCTTGAGAGGTTGTGTTGGCACAAGCTTCAGAGCCTGCGTCAGAAAAGAACTGTCAATCACAGTGCACTGGTGACATCTAGTGGCCAGATAGAATACGACAGTGGCTGAAGACCTTGAGACAAGAAAGACACACCGGTGTAATTTGACACCCGACGGCTCCTTTACAATTTTGGATGGAGCAGTGGGTCGACAGTCCACTTCATCCCTTGCATCTCTTGCACTGAGTGATGGCATTTTCATCATCGCGTGCACACCTACCTTAAAAGGAAATGCACTTCAGTGCCAGGGTAATGGTGTCAATACTTTACTAAAGTATTTATTTCAATGTATCTTTTTTTTATTTTTAGTCATCCTTGTGTGTTGAAACTGTGTTACCGTAATTCAAAGACAACATTACCCTTTCCTTTCGCCAATAAGAATCACATTTTTCCTGTGATGTGTTTTAAAACTAACATGGATATTTAAACCCATTCTAAGTATACCTGCCCAGTAGCAAGTTGTCATACAGTTCTATTAAAATTATATGCAATAGGTAATTTTATTTAAAATGTTATTGCAAGAATATCGCTTGTGTGTTTAAATGCAGCATACTTTCTTTTTCTTTTTGTAGTTTTTGCTTGCAATGATTTTTTTTTTAATGTACCATTACACTGGCTTGTGAAGGCCTGATCAATTGGCTTTGACAATCACTGTTAAAAAAAGAATAGCCTTGAACTCCTAACAAAATTCCTACTAACGCCACCTAAGCAATGAAACTAAACACCTACAACAGGACCCGAACTATGGGGGGAAAGAGAGACGTTTTAAGGCATGGGCAAAGTGGGATCTGGGCAAGGGGCTCCTGCCTTTCAGGGCTCCCCTGACAGAGCTAGCTCTGTTCTGCAGAGAGACTTGCTCAAAAGCCCTTGAATAATTATTGAACATATCGTTTTGAATGCCATTTTACTTAAAATTATTTTTAATGTGGGTGATGAGTGAGAGCCTCTTACGGACATTTTACAGAGAAATGTTGGGTTTATGTTTCATGCAACATACATAAATATGAGCTGAAATTCGATCATAAATTCAGAGCTGTTCCGATTAAGGGCCCCCAAAATAAATTTGGCCCAGGGCCCCACAATCCTTAGGATGTCCCTGGGGTGAAAAAGTGCCCATTTGCTCTTGCGCGTTATCACAGGTAGTGCAAGTCTCAGATCACATTTTGACCACATTTTGAAAGGAGACTGTCATTTTATGGAAAGCCGTCACCATTAACTGAATCCCCGCAGCACATCAATGGACATCTGAGAGACCATATAAACCCTTGGCCCAGACTCCACTAAACACAAGCCCTAGAACACTCGACATTTGGAACTCCAGAGGCAGGTACATATCAGGGTACATAGTAGTGGAGGCTTCTTTTCTAGGGCTTTGGGGTTCCGCCCCCCCACCTCTTTATAAAGCTTTAATTTTTTATTTGTAGTGCCTGGCTGCTTAAAAGTCTCTTTGAGTGTAAACAGGCGTTCAAGCAATGATGGAGAGCCCAATGCTCTCTGCAAGAATCTTTCTTTCATAGGCATTACCTGTTTACAACCTGCTGTGATTTTCATAAGGGAGTCACCAGACAAGTGATGTGAATGCCACCGATGCCTAACGAGTTTACAGGGCGATGCATACTTAAGCCCTGCGTGATGATGTCACGCATCTCACGTCACAGAAAGGACGCAGTTTAACAGCAGTCCGTCTTCAGTGTTTCTTGAAGTCAGGCTCTCCGCCGCTGAGTGTTTTTGGCACAGCTGGAATGTATGTAGGTGAGTGAAATCTTCATAAATGTTCAACACAGCGTGTTCTTTATTCACAGACTCTGCAGCTCATGTCCTGATCACTCTCCCAGGCAAAATGGGTCTCCATTCTTTTAAAGTAAGCCATGTCAGTAATGATTGGAACAACTTTAAATTAGGGAAGCATTGCTGGTGTCATTAATGTTTTACATTCAGTAAGTAAGTACTGTAATTCTCTTCCCAGTTTGTCTCACAAAAAAATGGGTATCGAACTGAAGTAGATTAATCAAAGAGCTCCCATTCACCAATGTTTTACCTAAAGTTTCCTTTTAACTATGTTTAAGTAAATCAGGGCAGTTTTGTCAACGGTACCTGAGGTTGCTAAGTTATGCTATGACAGAAAACAGAGGGCCAGGTCTACAAGAAAGTGGCGCATCGCCCGATACACCACTTTTCTTGCGCTGCCTCTGCCCCACCTAACAACACCATGGTTGTGCCATATTTACAGCACCACGGCGCTCGTTTCCACAATAGTGCTATTGTGGCGCCTTGCTGGATCAGCGCCATAAATTATGGTGCCAGTGCAGCAAAGCACTAGGAAGGCCCATAGGTCACTACGGGCCCGTCACTTTAACGCCTGCCTCGAGCAGGCGTTAAAAGTGATGGAAAAAATGTTGCAGTGAAATCTTGTAGATTTCACAGTGCCATTTTTTGCTGCCTCCCTGCGTGGGAACACCCTCCCTTGCATATATTATACCTGGTGCTAGCATTGCTCCATTTTGAAAATATGACGCAGGGAAATGGCCTCCTTAACGCCACATTAGCGTAAAAAAATAAATGACGCTGCTGTGGCACAAGGGCCTTCTAAATCTGGCCCAGAGTGTTTCTGTTGAATTTACAGCATGGACTAATTTGTACAAAATGCATTAATCATGACTTTGCCCACAACCTACTCTTATCTACGAGACCTACGCTGAAAATGTATATCTATTCTAAGATGACAATGTTATCAGTAATTTATCACAAACTCAGATTTCATGGCTGAATCCTAATTCTGAATATCAAACTCACAGATTCCCCTGTAATTTATTCTTAGCTCTAATTTCAGCTGATTTTGGTTAGGGTGCAAAGCTAACTTCAGAGCCTGAGGATAAGAGAAGGATTTCTGGGCACGAGGCCCTGCCTCTTTCAAAGTGCCTAATTTGTGGATAGAACTGTGCTGGTGCCCAAAGCTCTCTGAAACATGCAGCCACTGCAATTAAATGTGCGCGCACTGAATACTGAGGCAGCAATCCTGAAGCCATCTCGGGCCTCTTTAATCCGTTTACAGCCACTCCCTGCCCCTTCAGCTCACTCCTGCAGCTTTCTTCTTTCTCCCTTTGTGACGCTTTTTTGTTTTTCTCTTTCTATGTCTTTCCCACATGTGTTTTCGCTCACAGTAAATGTTTGAGGCAGGAAAATAAGTGCCGGCCCTCAAAAATAAATGCTGGTGCTCAGCACTGGAAACCGCAGCTCAAATTAAGCACTGCTGTTTCATGGCCCAGCCCCTCCTCACACAGTGAAAACTTTTACTAATTTGGCAGGTGTGGAGGTACCGTGAACCCCTTCCTCAACAGAAGACATCTAACACTGCACTTGAGGGGAACGTAAACAGACAGCAATTTGAGATGTTTATGGCTCTTTAGATGCACTTGGCCAGGGGATTTTGGACTTCCCGAGCGGCCTCAGGGAACCAGTATTCAGTCCTTTACTGAGAACTTTTTTCTCTGATGAGCGACGGCCCCTGTTCCGATCAGTGCTTTAAATGGGTCGGTACTGTATGGTACTGAGTACGGGCACTTTTTTATTTTGAGAGGGAGAGTACCTGCACTTCTCACGAAAAACGTAATACTTTTAATGGGAGAGTACCGGCACTTCTCAGAAACAAGCAGGCACTCTGGCACAGAGAATCTGCACTTCTATTTTTCCATTTCAAGCACTGGTTCCGGTTAGTTACGCCTTAGTAAGCTGTATTTAAAGTTGGAATGTCGCCATTCCAAAGCTCCTTGGAAGAACTGGGCCCGGTTATTCGCTGCAATACACGTTGGTTCTCTCTGCCCCACCACTTTCAAATGTCACCAGCCGCCACTGGCAAATAGTGAAGTTTATTTGCTTAGTGTCCGGTCGCAGGGTAAATCGCTGAGAGTGTGTACTATGTGGCCAGCAGATAGTTAAAGAGACATTTTCTTCAGTTCTAGAATGAGGCCAACCAGATGACTCATCGTCAACTGGATGCTGCTTTTCCAGTTCTGGGCTGTCATTTCACAAGTCATTGTTTAAGTGTCAGTAGAACTGATTGGATTCAATTGAAATAGACTACAACTCCCATAAGGCATTGAGTACCAGAAACAAGGTCAGGGGCGTAGCTTAGGCAGTAAGATTGAGGGGTGTGAGCTTCAGTGTTCCCAACAAACACCCTGGCACATGATGTTGAAATACATTATAGGGCAAGTTGGGGACACAAAACGGACGTAAGGGAAAGTGTACAGGGAGAGGAATGCAGATTGGTGGGGGCACTAAGTTAGAGAAAGCACATTAATTTGTGAAATAATGAACATTTTTTAAAGTAGTTCCAAACTGGGTGAGGGAGAGTGTGTTTGTGCGTTTTTGTTTGGTTGTGTGAAATTCCTGGTGAAATCCGGCGTGCCGCCTCAACTCACCTCACCCGACTCAAAGCCCCTGTACCCAACTGTTTATCACAAGATACATTTGTTAGGGGGATGTAACCCCCACACATAGCCCTGGAGCCCCGCCCCTGAACCAGGTGTATCTGGGCACGCAATTGGTCCCCAGGTCAGTACAAAATATAATTATAAACATTTGGCACAATGACATAGAAGAACTGATGCGCCCCCTACTGGAATCTGCGTGTAATCTGGAGATTGCAGGTCATCGCCCCACAGAAACCAGCTCAGTCGGTAGGGCGCCAGCGGCAGAGATCTGCTGATCTGCTCCTCGTCTTTCAGCCGTGCAGAACAGACTCGTTTAGTTTCCCATCCTCCCCCAGATGGGTGCCTTGAGCCCCGCTGACGTAGGCTGTGCCACGAACTGTCATAAAACCGCCCAGAAGCAGCAGAGGTCCAGCATGAAGCGCTATATAAAAAGATAAATGTTCTGGGTATTAAGACAGCGGGAGGGCAGGCGGGAAGGGGGTGCAGACGGGGTTGAAAGCACTCTGTTTACTGCCACCTTCCGGGTATCTAAGGGGAGGAGAGAGGGTGAAAAGCAGGCGCAGCAGGAAATACAGAAATAGCAAAGAGAGAACCAGAGAGAGACGGCCCCTGGGGAGAGTGCGCCATGGAGCAGGTGACCACAGTGTGCGGGGGGCTCCAGGAGCCCCCCACCGACCCCAGTCCCTCTCCCGTCCTCCAAGTGGACCACCAGGAGCCCCATGCGCACTTGTACTCCAAAGAGCCCCGCGTGGGGTACAGCCCTAGCGCCTTGGAGCCGGCGCCGAGGAGGAGCGGGGGCGACTACTTCATCCTCCGGGTAAGAGGGACCGGGGACACCCGCCTAAAACCCAGTTCGCTCGGACTGAGTAAAGGGCTCGCTTTAGAGAGAGTGAGCCAAAGAGGGAGTGCGTGAGTGACTCGCCGAGGGAGTGGGTGACTGAACCAGTGAAGGAGTATATCACGTAACCAGCATGGGTGTGTGTGACTACACTAGTGAAGGAGCATGTGAATGAGGGAATCTCTGAGGGAGTGCTTGAGTGAGTCACCGAGGGAGTGCGTGAGTGAATCACTGAGGGAGTGCATGAGTGAACCTGGGCGGCAGCATTTGATGCAATAACCAGCATGGGGGCGATGAATACACTATTGAAGGCGCATATGAGTGAATCACTGGGGAAGTGCCTGAGTGAATAATTGAGGGAGTGCGTGAGTGAATCACAGAGGGAGTGGGTGAGTGAACCAGTGCAAGAGTATATGACGTAGTAACCAGCATGTGTGTGTCTGACTACACTAGTGAAGGAGCATGTGAATGAGTGAATCTCTGAGGGAGTGCGTGGGTGAGTCACCGAGGCAGTGCATGGGGGAATCACTGAGGCAGTGCGTGAGTGAGTCACCGAGGGAGTGCGTGGGTGAATCACCGAGGGAGTGCGTGGGTGAATCACTGAGGAAGTGCGTGAGTGAACCAGGGCGGCAGTATATGATGCCCTAACCAGCATGGGAGTATCTGACTACTCTAGTGAAGGAGCATACGAGTGAATTACTGAGGGAGTGCGTGAGTGAATAAATGAGGGAGTGCGTGAGTGAACCACTGAGGGAGTGCATGAGTAAACCAGGGCGGCAGTATATGATGCAGTAACCAGCATGGGAGTGTCTGACTACTCTAGCGCAGGAGCATATGAGTGGTTTTTCTGCCGCGCCATATTTACAAAGTGGCGCAATGCATGCATTTCACCACTGTGTAAATCCTTCCGCCACTTTGTAAACCGTTGTGCCACATTATGCAATGTATGCAAGGGGGGCGTTCCGGCGCTAGGAGGCCCGCAAAATGGTGCAGTGAAACCTAAAAGATTTCACTGCAGCATTTTTGGCATCATTTTTAACGTCTGCTCAGGGCAGGTGTTAAAATGACGCTCCCTTAGAAACCTACGGGCCTCCTTGCACTTTGCTGCCCTAGCGTCAAAATCTTTGAAACTAGTGTAGCAAAGCACCACAATGGCGTCAAAAGTTTCAACACTATTGTGCTAACGACTGCCTTGGTGCACGTATTATAAATATGGCGTAACCATGATGTTGTTAGGAGCGGGTAAGGGGGCGCAAGAAACTGGCGCAACATAGCTGATGCACCACTTTTTCTCAAATATGGGCTTAAGTGAGCGAGGGAAGGGAGCAAACCTCACCCTAAGTTTTAGGGAATAGGGTCACCGAATGGAAAACTTGAAAAAGAAAGCACCACAAATGCCTTTTATTTGAATGAACCCTTCCTGCCATCTTTGCTCCGGCCTGGCTTCCTGTGATACGCCCTATCTCTGTCTTTCCTTTCATCCTTCCTCTGTCTTTCTTCAAAGTTCTTCTTGCTTCTTCCCACCCTTCCTTCCATTATAATTAACTTTATTTTCTTTGTCAAAGGGTGGTGCGGAAGCTCCGCTTCTACAAAAACTTGTTTGCACAGTTTTTTAAAGCAAATATTAGCTCCAGATTCACAAAAGCTTTGAAGCACCCAAGTTGAACTTTGCTGTGGCAAAGAACAGTCTACGATTCAAAATTCCAAATCCAAATTCATAGAACCACAATTAGTGACATTTTTGAAGCACAAACCACAATGGTTATAAATCCACCACTATGGTGGATTTTCTTCTGTTGTAAATTTAGGGGGAGATTTAGAATCCCCTTCCGCCGTTTTAGCATCATTTTTTTTTACACTATGGAGGCCCTTCCCCAGCGCCAGATTTACAAAGTGGTGCAATGCATGCATTGTCCAACTTTTTAACCCTTTGCGATACATCATCCCAGTGCCAGACATAATGTATGCAATGGGGGGCGTTTTGACACTGGGAGGCCCCCAAAAAAATGTCAGAGTGAAATTTACTAGATTTCACTGCGCCATTTTTTCTGTAATTTGTAACACCTGCTCACAGCAACTCCCCAATATTTCATGGGGGTGCCATGGAAGAGTTTGTTTTCATACAGAAAAATATTTCCCATACAGAGAAAAAAAAGTCCCAAGTGTAGTGTAAATGTTTGTTTCTGCAAGATTTAATTTCGTGTTTTTCCACCTTTTGGAAAATCTGCACGAGTACATTTTGCCCAATTGGAGCACTTCTGAGAATTTTGAGCTGTCTTATGTTTCCAGGAGATTTTTGGGGATTTTTGCGATTTCCCCATGTAGTTGGAAATCTGCCCAAGGAGGAATTGCAGGAGAGGAGCCTCACTTCATCCATTAAACTGTGTGAAAAGCTCAAAGCTTTACAAATGCTGAAAACAGGGTATATTTCCCCATTTCTAAATGTAAAATGTTTTTTTATTTTTTATTATTGACTATCATGGTGAATTGAACGAAAAAGCAGGTGGTGGTTGTAGTTTCAAAGTAACAGTAAATGACGAAATACATCTAAAATACTGCACGGTGGTAAATTAGATGAGAAATGCAGAGAAAATAAAAAGAGGAATGCAAAAACATCAGAAAATCTATGTGTTCCTGAGGCCTCCAAAATGTATCTCAATCTAATCTAAATCTCTCTATTGTCTGCTCTGTCCCCCTTTCTCCTTGCTTGACTATGTCTCTCTCTTTTTCCTTCTTCTAAAATCCCCCAGTCTGGAGTACTGGAGCAAGCAATCAAAGATGTGACGGGCATCCTCTCGCCGGCTGTCGATGGAGATGTGCAGAGTGCCTGGATCCTCACAGAGTAAGTGATGTTCACCCTCTCATCTCTACTTGTGATCACTTTAATGATGCAAAGATGCAGGCAGGGAGACAGAGGAAACGACTGCGCTCACAGAGACGAAGCTGCAAAGCAGCCCCTTCTCTGTGACAGGGGTGGTGGCTCCCACAGGAGGTGGGGAGTCAGCTGAGACCGTGAGGGCCTTCAGGCTCCCCCCACAGTCCCCAACATTGTGACTGGGTGCCCTGGGGGGGCAACAAGGTCTCACTGCTGGACCCCAGGGGATGGGGTCCCCGTGTTCGAGATCAGCCTGGGGATGGGGGCCGCCCAGCCCCCACCCGCCCTCCCCCCCCCAAAATTAAATGTTTAGACAAGGCTCCGGGGGATGGGGTCCCCGGAATGAGATCAGCCTGGGGAGGGGAGCCACATGGTCCCCTTCCCCCCAAAAATTATGATGTGAACCCCGGGGTCCGAGATCAGCCTGGGGGGCACCCAGCCCCACTCCCACATAAAAATTAAATATTTATGCTGGGCCCCAAGGGGATGGGGTCCCCAGGGACGATGTTGGCCTGAAGAGGGGGGGCATGCAAGGGAGAGTTGTTATAGGGGTTTGCCGCAAGGCCATGCCACAGGCCAACCCCCACTGCTCACGGCCAAAGGCAGTGTGTAGAGCTGGTTGGATGGTTATAGGGGTTGGTAGCAGGGACTGGCTGCAGTCGAGGCCCTGTGGCCAACCACAGCTGCGCATGACCAAAGACCGTGCGCGGCAGTGGTTAGATTAGCATATAGTAATGAAAATTACTATATGTTAAAAAAACATAGCAATTGACTGAAAAAACAAAGGTTACAGGGACGTTATAGTTAGGAAATAGAATTACAAAAACAGAAATTCACAGAAAAAAACAAAGTTGCAGGGACGTTATAGTTATAGTTAGGTTCACATTTTAAACATACAAAACCATAGAAATTCACCTATTATAGTTAGTTATCTCAAGTCACTATAACTCGTGCCCTCTCCTTGCACTGCTAATTACCCCACAAATTACAGCACTCAGTACATCTTTGATACCATCACTAATAATATCAATGTAATAATTGCAGTAACATTTTTTTACGAAAAAACTGTGCATGGCGAGGGCACAAGTTATAGTTACCTTATATACCCTATATATATTTATATATAAATATAGAGAGAGAGAGAGAGAAAAAGAGAGAGGGAGAGAGATACATATATATAGATATTATTAATATATTGGACTTGACAGTGGTGGACAGGACAAAAGACTGGCCATGGCTGGTGCGGGAAGAGGATTGTTGGAAAAAGTGTGTAGGGCACCGGGACACTAACTAGAAGAAGTTAAGAAGGGCAAGTGAATTAGCAGGTCAGTTGTTGGAACAGGGTAGGAGATGACAAAAGGGCAGATCAGTGAAGCAGCCAAGCAAGATGAACCTGGACAGAGTGTTAGCTGGCAGAAGGACAGACGGCAGAGGAAAGCCATACGCGGATTGGACAGAGGAGATGCCGGTTGAGGAGAAAAGACACTTGAGGGTGTTACTGTGCCCTACGACTTTTATGGGGTCTCACTGAGAGTCTTGTTAGTGCCCGTGGTGCTCCTGTGGCCGACTTTGCCAGCAGAGCGCTCACTTAACCACAATAAGGAGACGTGGAAATGTCTTTAATGCTCATTGCAAGTCATATAGCTTGAGGCCCCATGTCCACGTCAGAAGGAGACTTCTGTATTTTCATAGCTAGGACACATCTACAATGACAATGTGAGAAGTATGTTTGTTTAAGTCCTCTTTTTCATGATCTTGCCTCCATTCTAGGATCAACCACTGGAACCAGGACCAAGAACGCCTGGTCTTGCTGACACAAAACTCATTGCTGCTCTGCCAGTATGATTTTGTCGGGCTCTGCAGCTCTCAGCTCTTCCGGGTGCCCCTCAACTTCATCGACACCATCATCTGGGGGCCCTTTACATATCCCTCCACCTCTCTGAACAAGTAGGTGTGCATGTATGTACATATTAAGCATTTGTGCATCATGCTCTTAGTCTAAAGGCAGGAGTGCCGCACAGGGTCGAAGGCAATGGGACATTAGTCGAGTGACTGGAGCAGCGGCTGAGAGTGGACGCGGGCTGTTGGTTCATTGTGTTGTGCTGTTCTTCAAAGTGAGATGCCTCCAGCTCTTACCTAAATTGGAGCCAGATTTTTTCCACATAGCTTGAGAAGACCTGGTTCTGTTTTTTTTTCTTTTGTGCACGTCTTCATCTCCAGCCTGCTGGCATCCTGGCTGTGCCGAGAGCCAATGGAGATGATGAGCTTGTTAGCCTGATCGGAAGGGGTGATGGCTGTGACGGCTTTGTAAAGGATTCAGCTGTTTTTTATGATTTTGTAGGCTGACAAGAGGAGCTAGTGGAGTTCCATCACAGTGGGGGTGATGTGATCTATTTCTTCAGCATTTGCATGGGGGGGGTGATGTGGTATGCAGGATGCTCTAATACAGTGGTTCCTAACCTTTTGACTTCTGTGGACCCCCATTTTATCAGTACTGGAGCCCGGGGACCCCCACTGAATCATTATTGGAACCCGAGGACCCCCACTGAGTCATTTCTGATAGCTGGGACCTAATATTATTATATTTTTTAAGCAGTTGCGGATCCCCTGAGGAGGCTTCGCGGACCCCCAGGGGTCCCCGGCCCACAGGTTGGGAACCACTGCTCTAATATAAGCCCAGGTGAGTCTCGGTAACCAGGGAGTTGCCACCATTAACATGCAAGAATACAAGGGCTTGAACATTGCTTGTGCAGTATTCCTGTGACATTAAATGAGACATACGCATCTTTCAGCACTTTAGGGGGGGGTGTAAATTAGCAGAAACAACAACTCAGTGGAGTCCGGGTGTATTGATTTCTGATGAGAGGTAGAAGGTGCTGGGACCTTCCAGATGAGTAGGTAGTAAACAGGAGTGTTCAATCTCACGCCCACGCTGCGGTCTACTGGTCCAGCGAGGACTTGAAGACTGGGCTTCAGCTGAGCTGAAGGTGCCTCATGCTAAGTGACTCCTTTGAAGGTGTCCCCGGTGACTAAGAGTTTGGAGTACAACATCACATATGAATTTATATAAAGCTGACCGTCATACTAGGAGTTGTGTGTGGACTTCCGCCCATTTATGGGCAGAAGTCTGACAGTTGAAGAGGCAGTGGCATCACCAGCACCGCCACGCCATGCCAGCAAAACTCCACCCGCCGTATTACGTGCCACAATACTGCTTGGCGGAGTCCTGCTGGCGTGGTGGTACTTGCGGTGCAAAACCACCAGGACCCATACCCTCCCGGTCAACCAGCTCGCCAGAAAAGATAAGCTGACTGTCCTAAAGGGGGGGAGTGTTGGGCGCATGTGTGTGTGTGAATGTGCGCGAATGGGGGTGTCTGAGTGCGTGTATGTGTGCAAATGGGGGTGTCTGAGTGCGTGTTTGCGAGCGTGCGAGTGGGGGTGTCTTGATGTATGTGTTCGGTTGGGGGGTGTGTCTGCATGTATGCGGAGGGGATGGGGTGCGAGTGAGTAGGTGTGTGTATTGGGGTGCATGTGAGTGGGGGTGCAAGAGCGAAAGTCTGCAAGTTAGTGGTGGTGCATGTGTGCAAGTCTGCGAGTGAATGGGTGTGTGTGTGTGAATGTATGCATATGCGGAGGGGTGTGTATGTGAATGTATGTGTTCGTGAAGGGGTGGGAGGGTGTTTGTAAGTGTGTGGACAGGTGGGGGGGTTTCAGCATGTGTGTGGATTTGTGGGTGTGTGTGTGCCGGCGACAGGAGACAGGAATGGGGATTCCTGTCGCCGGGTGCATTACCACCAGGGATTTTGTGGCAGGATGACTGCCACGGAAAGCCTGGCAGTCTGCAGCCTTGTAATCTGGCCGGCAGGTAGAGGCCTGCCGCCAGGCTGGAGGAGCTCACCGCCGGCCACGTCGGTGCGAGTGCACCAGCGGGCCATGAGGCGTTGTGGTGGTTTGGCTTCTGCCAAACCCCACAACTTGTGATGCAGCGGTCTTTACCAGTGGGTCCGCGGCGGTAAGACCGCCACAGTGAGGCTGGCAGTCTGATGACCACCAGTCTCGTAATCAGGGCCTTAATTTCATTTTGTTTAATAGTGGGTACAATTTGTGTCCAGTCTCTTGTTATAATGATACATCATATGATGTCACAGACATTATCTAGAACTTCCACCCGGCATGGTTAATACATAAAATGTATATAAACCAATATTGGTGTGCACCTATGAACAAAATTCAGTGTGCAATAGTGAGACTCTGACACGTAATATGTCCTTATCAACTGTGCATGCGTACTCCATACATGTATGACAAAGATATGCTTGTGAGGGATGCTTTTCTCATTGTTAGAAGAGTTGTCATTGACCGAGTATTCTCTTGGGCTAACAATCCTAGCTGAGTGCCATCTCCCGTCCTAGGGCTGATCGGAGTTAGCGGGCACAACAGTCTTAGCAACTTGGTAGTTCTAAATCACAAACTGAATTCTGTTTTTGGAGGGACCTGGCAAATACTTACGTCCAATAGAAGGCATTTTCATAGCAATAGATATCACTATGTGGACGATGGACTTAATTATGTGGTAAAACTTGTACTGCCTGCTCTTTTTTTGTGTGAGGTGCCCACCTTTGGGGTAAGAAGTACGACATGTCACTGTCAAAAATACTTTATTCGGCAAAGATAAGCCATAAAAGTTAAAAACAAACCAAGTACCAAAACAGTAAAAGTTTAAACATTTTTAAAATAACATAGTATAAAATTATGTATAGAGAACAGAATTTAAAAATACTTAAAATTCAATACTGCCACAATCACGCCTACGTTGCCCAGTCCCTGCAAATAGTCACATATGGCAGTATCAGATCTAAGCCCGGCTTCCTGCAAATGGGGGCGCAAAAAATTCTTTCTTTCAGATTTATAAAATGTGCAAAACAAGGTTAAATGAAGAGTGGATTGGCCAGCTGAAGCTTCACAATGACAAGGCGGCAAATTTCAAAACCACATCCCCCTGCTAGGAAAAGACAATAAAAAATGCAGTGTGTTAAGTTGAAGTTTTGCTAGAAGAAACTTATCTCCCGAGCACCAAGTGTGGGGATCTCAAATCCAGCCCCAATCAAATGATCCCTGTTAGAAATGGGGTTTTTGGTTGGCAGTCAGGTTGCCCTCTGTCCAAGCAAGAACCCTCAATCTAGTCAGGGTAAGTCACACACAATCCAAAATCAGCCTGTGCCCACCCTCTGGTAGCTTGGCACGAGCAGTCAGGCTTAACTTAGAAGGCAATGTGTAAAGCATTTGTGCAATAAATCATACAACACCATAATATAACACCACAAAAATACACCACACAGTGTTTAGAAAAATATATAATATTTATCTGGGTATTTTCAGGTCAAAACGATCAAAGTTGCAATATGAATTTGTAAAGATATCCCTGAAAAGTGATATAAAGTGTCTTAAGTCTTTAAAAAGCAAACAAAGTCTCTTTCAAGCACAAAGTACCTGG